>NC_139220.1:109231471-109708971 GCF_055691185.1 Crinia signifera | reverse complement strand
CTCTGGAACTTGAAGTTTCTATTTCCCGGTGTTTTCCTACTTTGTTTTTCTTGAGGCAGCCACACTGATTTGCCTCCAGAAATTTTTGTAATGATCTGGTCTAGCTGGGTGCCAAACAAGTAGTCTCCTTGAAAAGGTAGAGTCAACAGCTTGTTCTTTGACTGTACGTCAGCCGCCCATGGCTTGAGCCATAGTGCCCGCCTGGTCACTGCTGCTGCCGCACCGGCTCTAGCCGCCAGTCTCATTGCATCAAGTGATGCCTCACACATAAACTCAATCGCCAACTGTACATTTTGCACCGTCTTGAGTAGCTCCGATCTCTTTATGCCGTCCAGCATATCTGCCTCCAGCTGATTACACCACTCTTGCGTCACTCTTGACGTGATGGCCATGGCTGCTGTCGGCCTCAGTGCTGCCCCAGCAATCAAATGTTGCTTCCTCAGCCCCAGCTCCATACGGAGTTCCATAGGGTCTTTGAAATTATTCGCGTCCTCCAAAGGGAGGGTCGTCTTTTTTGAAAGTCTCGCAATTGCTGCGTCTACTTTCGGCAGCTCATCCCACGCCGTCGTGAGATCTGCCTGGAATGGATACATTTTTCCCATTTTAACCGGGACCACAGTCCTTTTATCAGGATGCTTCCATTCATCCAGAACTATATCTGTTAGTGGCTGAGACAATGGGAAAATTTAATTCCTCTTCCTCTTGTCTCTAAACAATAATTCTTGTAACTTAAGCTCCTCTGGGGCCTCTTCTATATTGAGTGCCTTGTTTATCAACGCCAACAAGTTTTCCACCATATCAACGCTGAAGTCACTCTCTGTTTTCTCCACCGGTGTATCATCTGTGTCCTCTAAAGCCTCTGCCGTAGAGACCCCTGGTTCCTCGCCAGACTCTCCCTCACTCATACGGGAGCGCCCCCTTTTCCTGGTTGCTTTTACCAGGTCTTCCTGGGTCACAAAAGTCCCGGTCAGGGCTGTTTTGATCATGTCCACCAATCCGGACATTTGTGACAATGGGATCCTTGGGACTTTACATGTCTCACATATACTGCCTACATGTTTGTCTGGCAAATTTTTGTCACACATCAGGCATCTGTCCACATGTTGTTTTTTGTGCCTGGCTTTTCCTGCTTTATCTTTACTGCTGTCGGACCTGCATAATACAAGCCCTTAGTTACTATCCATGTACACCCTAAAACATCCTCTCTACTTTCATGGTGGCTTACCCCGACTTTTGCATGGCCTGTCTCTTCTCTTCCTCCATTTCTAGGCACTCTAGTCTAAAAAGACATGATACCTCAGTGTCAAGCGGCAAATAAGGCATAGCTACTCACATTGTGAGCGCCCACTTACCACTTCGTGGTAACTTCCAGTCCAAAACGTGATCTCTGCTTGCCGCCGCTTACACACACAGCTGGGAGCTCCGTTGGTGACATAGTCTGCACCGCGCTGCTGCTCATATACTCGCGCGCCGGCCCCCCTCCAATCGGAGCCGGCCGCGTCATCCAGCCGCGTGCTGCGTGCACGCGTCCAGCGCTCCCGGACGTGCGCTCTCACGCAGCTGACGCTGCAGCGCCCGTCGTCATCTTCCGGCGCCTCCCGCGCGCGCACGCCTTCTCACTCGCAGCTCCATGTTGCTGCGAGTGTCCCCGACGCCCGCCCGGCTTCACTAATGATGGACCCGGACAGATGACCGCTCCCATGGCCACCTAGGACGCCACCGCCTGTAGCCGCCCATACCTGAGGACGGCATGCGGCCTGTGAGACTCCGGCACTCTCAGGTAACCTTTCTCCCCTCAATGACCCTGAAAGGGACGAGGGGAGGATATAGCCAAACTTCGCAGGGCAAGCCACCACCCTTCTGCTACCCATTCTTTTAGGGAAAGGAAAAAAAGACACAAGCAGGAAGGAGGAGGAGCCTTTTATACAGGAGGAGTCTTTTTTTCCTTTCCAAAGCTACCCAATCAGGGAAAAACCCATATGTGATGGCTGCCATGGGGGAGGTAGAGGAAATACAGTTTTTATGAGGGGGAAAAAACATGGAAAACTCGTGTCAACTGTTTCCATGTCGACCAATGCTTGTTTTGACCTAATACATGTCAACCTATTTCATGTGTTGACCTAATGCTTGTAGACCCAGTGACCGCATCGCCATAGGATCAGCCAATATCTTACCATTATGCCTGCATGCAGGACTATCATACCAGGTCTCACAGGAGAGCGCATCTTACCACACATCGTGTGTACACATTATACAATATTGTACTGATCGGATTGTAACAATGGTGTTCAGTATTGTATAATGTGTATGGGACCTAACAATAGAAAATAAAGACAAAACCAAATTCATAATGATAAAAGGAAATGTCACTCAGTAACTTCATTATTTAACACTTTTCATTCATTTTATTTGTAGAGGCAAGCGTACATAAATAATGAAAATACAGACACGCGACAATATTTACCAGAAACAATATTTGTATGGAATTGCTAGTGCCAACAGGACAACAGGGAGTGTTAGCCCTGTGGGTACTTGCCCACCCGCAAAGTTGGGCTGCTGCTTACAGCAATGTCTTCTCTGTATTCCTGATGGGCAGCAGAACAATATTTGTCAGGAAACAGAAATGGCTACAGTACCAGGAATCAAAACTATCGTTACGCATACCCAGGATGGAGACTGTGTTCCTCCAGAGAGGGATAATAGGTAAAGGTGGGAACACAAAAGAGAACCCCGTAGAAGCTTTTACCGTGAGGCTAAGAACCATACAGCAAGGGCAGTTAGCTACGGCTGCTGCACACTCTTCAAGGTATTCCCAGCACCAAGGTCAAACATTCTAAACGATAAACCCCATAATTTGGGTTTGGATGAGCATACATCCCAATATATACTGTATAGGGCCAAATCAATGACACACTAGGGTAATCCGCAGCCATGTAACCTACCAGTGTGTGTTTTTAGAGTGTTCGAGAAAACTGGAGCACCTGAGGGAGAACACATATACAAACGCCAAAACGATTGGGTGTCGTTGACTCTTGACTGCAGCATTGTGTGGCAGCAATGCTAGCCACTGTGCTATAACTTTTATAAAACCAAGGTTTACAACCTTGGGTTTACCAAGGTTGATCTTATGCCTTGACAATGACTGAAATATATAACATTATGCATGAAAAGGGGATAAAAGTTTTAGATTGGGGTACGATGGGCATACCCCAACGAACACAGGCGTATTGATGACTGCTCATGCAGGCAGTTGACGTCACATGATGTCAGCGCCCGCCCTGAATTTGGCAGATAGCGGGTGGTATAAAGGTCAGTCTAGACTAACTTAATACCGAAGGGGAGAAAAATTATTTGATGGTGAGCAACCATCGAATGATTTCTCTTGCGTTTGGCTGCATGCGAACAGATGGGAATGCGAACGCATCCGCTCAGATGCTAGGGAATGGGTGGGGTCGGTGGGGGGTGGCAGGCATTCGGCGAGTGCCGTTTACCTGTTCGCTAGTCTGCATGTATACGCAGCCCAGTGAACAGGTCTGAATCATGCCCATTATGTGTAAGAAACTTAGGGGGTTATTCTAGTCCATTCTTTCTGACAAAATCCTTCTTAGATGGACAAAACCATGTGCACTGCGGGTGGGGCAGATGTAACTTGTGCAGAGAGAATTAGATTTGGGTGGGGTTTTTCTTCAAAGTGAGATCTATATTGAAGTGTAAAATCATGCAGTCAGTATTTTCCCTGCACAGAAACAAAATAACTCACCCAAATCTAATTCTCTCTGCACATGTTACATCTCCCCCCCCCTGCAGTGCACATGGTTTTGTCCATCTAAGAAGGATTTTGTCAGAAAGAATGAACTAGAATAAACCCCTTAATGAGAGATTACAGAGAATACTATGCAAGCATACAGCGCACTCTTGTGGAAAGGCGTGCAATTGCAGGCATAGCACATAATGGGGGAAATTTACTAAGATGTGAAATACACTTCACAG
Source organism: Crinia signifera (assembly GCF_055691185.1). Lineage (NCBI taxonomy): Eukaryota > Metazoa > Chordata > Amphibia > Anura > Myobatrachidae > Crinia > Crinia signifera. The sequence continues at coordinate 109,704,981 of NC_139220.1, read as the reverse complement.
GTCATGTTGCTATGGGCAACCAATCAGATCCTGTCAACTATTTTCTAGAGGGTGAAAAATAAATAAGAAGTAGCTTCTGATTGGTTGCCCATAGCAACATGACCTGTGAAGTTTATTTCACATCTTAGTAAATTTCCCCCAATGTGTCATTTCACAAATAGGCTTTATCTAATAAAGAATAACACATAACAATATTGTTGGGTATGTATCTACTGTAGGTTTTTTCACGCAGAGATTTTGGTAGCAATAAAATAATTTGATTTTTTTCTTTTTACTTTAGTAATATGTCACAGCATATAAGAGATGCACTTGTGTTGTTTTAGGTTGTTTAAATAACTCCTCATACATACTGATCATTTCCAATATGTAGTTTTTGCAGTAGAATACTTGGAATAGGTGAACTCTAATAATAGACAACAGAAAGGTTTAAAACTGTGAAAATTGAATTCCACTGATTTTTTTTCTAGGTAAATCACCTGACTACATTAATCCAATGTTTACTTTCTATAAACGTCTTCTCCAGTGACACCTCTTTGCACAAGACATGCTGTTATACATTTCTAATGCTGTGTACACACGGGGGCGATAGGGGCTGAAATCGCTGGGAATATGGTCGCTGGTGACCATATTGCCAGTGATGGGAGTGTGCCCCGGCGATAAATCGCTGGGTGCGTGCTCCGTTTTCTGCCCCATTCTAATCGCTGGTTGCAGGAGCTTACTCCTGCGACCAGCTGATTACCTCTGCGGCACCGCTGGTCGGGTATTGATTGTTAGGTCTACACCAACCAGGATGACTAGCATTGGGTCGACATGGGTCTAGGTCGACAGGACATTAGGTCAACACAAGCATTAGATCGACATGGGCAAGTTCGACAGTCAAAAGGTCAACATGGGGTTTTCACTGTTTTTTTACCCGAATGTCGACAGTTTGAAGTGCACAGCATCCCCTTTGAAAATCTAGCACCTGAACTTGCACCCCTTATGGGGCCTACACACGGGGCGATTTCAGGGCATTTTCTAAGTGATCTCATTAGAACAGGGGTAGCCAACTGCAGTCCTCAAGAACTTCTGACAGTTAACATTTTCTAGGTCTCCTCATAGAATCACAAGTTAAGTAATTATCTCTACCTGTGGATATTTTGCAATTTGTCAGTGAGTAAAGAGTGCACCTGTGCCCCAGCTTGGTGGTCTGGAAAACATGAACTGTTGGTAGCTTTTGATGACTGAGGGGTAGATTTATTAAGCTTGGTGAAGTGATAAAGTGTCTGCTTTTTATCAGACACTTTATCACTTCATCCAACAATTAAGTAGATATATCCAGCATGCTGGATATTAATCACTAGTCGATAGCAACCCACGGGACCACGCATCACTATCGCCCCTACACACAGTCATATACAGGCATTTTCTAAGCCAGGGGTAGCCAACTCAATGGCAGATTTATTAAGCTCGGTGAAGTGATAAAGTATCTGGTGGGTTGCTATCGACTAGTGATTAATATCCAGCATGCTGGATATATCTACTTAATTGTTGGGCAGGGCCTAACAGATCGCTCAGTACACATCGCTGTGTGCGGAGCGATCTACCATAGCTCAGAACATCTTGCGTGTATGCCCTTTTAGAGTAGGGATGAACATTGGAAGCCCATCAACAAATGATGGATCTTTAGAAGCGATTATATCTAACCATTGCATCAAAAAAATTGCTACAAAATAAAAACAAACAGTTAATTTGATTTTCACATGCACAAAACTGCAGCAGTGTGGCCACTGACAGTGTCAGCACACAATGTAATGTTTATCATTTGATGCTGGCAAACAATGGATTGTTACCATAGAATGGTAAAAACACTGCTCTTGCATCAAAAACATCGATGGTTGAGGACCATAATCCATATCAATATGCGATGTTCATCCCTACTTCAGGGCTCCTTTTAGTGCCTGAACACATGGATTACATTCCAGCGCTGATAAATGCTGCTTTTCACACTTGTTTCTCAAATGCAAAATCATTAAGGAGGTTAATGATCTAGACCAGTGGTAGCCAACTGCGGTCCTCGACCAACAGTTCACATTTTTACATTTTCCAGACAACCTAGCTGCTGCACAGGTGCACTCATTACTAGCTGAAACATTTTCAAAGATCCACAGGTGGAGTTAATTACTTCACTTGTGATTCTGTGAGGCGATCCGGAAAACATTCACTGTTGGTAGCTCTCGAGGACTGGAGAGTTGGCTACCCCAGGTCTAGACGGAAATGTAATAATGTCGCTCTGCAATAGGAGAATAAGGAAGACAAACAGAAGGCGTACAGTGGCGGGTGTGTGACAGGCGTCCCACTGCCTTGGGGGTGAGGACACGACACATTTCGCGGGCAGTGCTCGCGCCATATGGAGCCCTGCGCCCGCGCTCATACCGTGCGGCTGCGCCTGTGTGATTGTTTGTGTCTGTGTTGTTCAGTTCTCTCCGTAGATACAACGGCTAAGACGCAGGCTCCGCCCCTAGCCATTAGCCCAATCCGGGCGGACAACACACACGACTCCTACTAAGTTTATTTATGTTCTTGTGCTGACGGCATTAACACTGAAAGGGGCGTGGTTACATGGTAGGTTATCTGGGCATTGTCCTGGCAACCGACATCAGGGGGGGATGGAGAGCTGCATGGGAGAGATACTTCCGTAAACACGTGACGTCAGTCCCCGGGCCGTACCATTACACTTCGCTGGCAGCAATCCCGAACTGCCGTCTACAGTCAAAGAGCTTTACCACAGCGGGTGGCATGTCTCGGCTATAGTTTACCACATCTGCTGGAGAGGGGAGCGGCTTATATTCTATCACAGGACATCCCTCCCCCTCGTCCAACCCCAACGTGTTAGTGTGGTACAGTCCTCTCCGCCTCCACTGATCAGCTGTGAGCTGAACGAAAACAAGAGAAGGGCTGTGAGCGCTGCCTGACCGCCTCCTGCACCGAGCGACCTGCAGGATCCGCATACACCTAGCGCTGCGGGGACATCTCACAGTGCCCCGGTCTTACCCACAGAGCCGGGCATTATATGCAGGTGATGAGCATCTGAGCCGGCTTCTCCCGGGGTGACATTGCGGGGAGCTTTGCTATACATCCCGGGCCGCACTATCCCGTCCCTGCTGCCTCTGCACTGTGTGCGCCGTGTCTGGAGTCTTGGCCGATCGTCCGCACTGTCTTCAGTTTTTAGCTGCTCGTTCCCAGCAGTGCAGTGAGAGGTAAGCAGCTGCAGCGTGTACTGTCTGCCGCCCCTAGTGGCCACACGTGGGCATAACAGGCCAACGTCTTGTAGTATATATTAGGAATAACCTGCCAGCCCTCAGTGTTCTGGCTTCAGTTCAGTGTGCCGCTGGGGAACTATACGTCCCAGTAGCACCTACTGTTGTGCAGAGGCACCTATCTCATCATACTATGCTGTGACTTGAGAAAGCCTGTATTCTTATTTATTTATATATATATATACATACAAACAGTGGAGGGATTGGCACTCCAAATGACAAAATAGCAGCTGTGGTAGGTGCCTTCACTAAAGTAGGATAATAGAGGCTGATGGTGCAGCACTCAAACCTTTTGTAATATCAACAAAGAAACGGACATGGAGACGCGGTACGGTATCAATGTTTCACATATTAAAATTTGTCTTCAGGTATCCTGAAGACAAATTTGAATATTTGAAACGTTGATACCGTACCGCGTCTCCGCGTGTTTCTTTCTTGATATTACAAAGGTTTGAGTGCAGCACCATCAGCCTATCTATCTACCGTAATCACACACCTTGACAAAGAGGTTCTGTACCCCCGAAATGTTTGCCATCTTTTTATCTGACCATCACCTGAATAGTTTTATTTGACCAAGTGGTACCGTTTCTTCTTTTTTGTGTTTGTGTGTGTGTGTGTGTGTGTGTACACAGTATATATTTATTTTTCTTCTTGTTACTCCTGTATTATTGACTTTGTTTTCTCTATGTTGATGTCTGTCAGCCCTCCGACTGGTAGTGTTGCCTTCTATGGTGTGGATGAGATGACTGTCAGCGGGTGCTGTCTGTGTCCTATCATTTTACACTCAGCCTTCCAGGCAGTACAGTTGTATCTCCTCTCATTATTAGTGCATCACTTTTATACTACTGGGGTTTTCCAGACATCTCAACAATTAACCACCTAATATGTTAGTGGATAGGTAGATACATAATTGCTAGGCAGACTTATCACCTCTTTTGTGTGTGTGTGTGATTTACTGCATTGGTTAAGCAATAAGGATATGGGTCATAGGGTCGACTACATGAAGGTTGACATGCATTCGGTCAGGCATGGATAAACTATGGCCCTCCAGCTGTTGTGAATCTACAAGTTCCATCATGCCTTGCCACAGTTTTGCTATTAGGGAAGGCGATAAACTATGGCCCTCCAGCTGTTGTGAATCTACAAGTTCCATCATGCCTTGCCACAGTTTTGCTATTAGGGAAGGCTAAAACTATGACAATGTATGCTGGGATGTGTAGTTTCACAACAGCTGGAGGGCCACAGTTTGGCATGCCTGCATTAGGTTGACCACTGAAGGTCATCAGGGCTTAGGTCAAACCTCAAATAGGTTGACATGGCCATGGTCGACACAAGCATTAGGTAAACAATGGTAAGGGTGACAGTCAAAATGTGGACATGAGTTTTTCATGATTTTTTTCCCCCCCTGAATATCGACATAGTCAACATGGAAACTGCCTAAGTGTAACGCATCCCCTTGCATGGCTCGCTGTGCTTGCCATGCTTCAGGCACATTATTTCAGTTTCCCACCATGCCGTAGTGGATGATAGGATATGACCTACCGCATGTCGGCTCAAATAAAATGTGGTAAAATCATGTTGACCTTCCCATTGTTGACCTAATGCTTGTGTAGACCTTCCAACCATGTTGACATTTGCCATGTTGACCTATTTGAGGTGTTAACATAAGCCCTGTCGACCTAATGCATGTGAACCTTAATAGTGTCAACCTAATGACCGTATCCCAGCGACAAGAATAACGCACAATAATTCCCTTCTAATACACTTTTTTTTTTTTTAAACAATTTTTGAACAATTCACCTTGAGCTGATCATGATAGATATTGTGCAGACACACTGAACAATTTTATGGTGACCAATTTTATGGTGGCCAGAGGCCAGGGTACTCGCACAGGATTCTGTGTTGAGCTCCGGCCTCAGTGTACTGCTGCTACTACCGGTGCTCCACTCCCCCACCTCTCGTGGGCGAGGCAGTCGGGAGAGCAGAGCAACGGCAGAAGCAGCAGCAGACGACCACCATATCATACGGAGCTCCAAAGGAGGCGTGTGGGGAGAGAGGCGGGGTAGCGGCTACAGCACAATATCATTGACATTGTTCGGCACTGCATACACACAGAACGATGTGCCAAACTATATTGAGCTGCATGTTCGGCAGATGCCAACGTTCGTTAACGATGCGATATTAGGCATACACAGTCAAAATTATTGCCATCAATTTCATTTAGAAGCCCCTTTCTGAACGATATTGATGCCAATATTTTCTAGTGTGTATGGGTCTATAATTCTTGGTGCTCTGATTACACAGACTTCTTATATTGCAGTTTCCTGATAGCTCAGTTAGATTTAATAAAATAACAAGGTTTGACTGCTGGATCAGGAGTTGGCCTGGATGTACTTGCTGTATTAGCCCTGTTATTTCTAGTGTCAGTAGCTGCTAATTCTAGTCTTTGCCTGTGAACCAGCAACATTTTTTCTTCTAATCTACTCACTGCACAGAGTGTATTGAAACTAACTGTGTTAAGAATTAGCTCCTCTGTGTCTCAGTGTCCTTAAAATAGGCCCTGTTTACAGTTGGCTAGTGCTGAATCTGGAGGATAAGGGGGGAAGGGGGCGGACTTACTTCATGTGTAGTGTTCAAGGTTATGATGCATGACCCCTCGTACTCTATCTTAAGTGAACCAGAGTAATGGGATTTCATGAATTAATATGTATTAATGTAATTAATGTAATTATGTGGCTCACTTGGAAATGATGCCGTGTTTTTCTGTGTACAGTTGCTAAAATGCCGTTTAGTGATGAGAAACCACTTTGTAATGAGGACCGGCTAAGTGATTCTGATACATCACGATTGTCAGAAAACATGGCTTGTTCATCCAGTGACGGTGACTCTCCGAGGGAGAGTTTTACCAGCGACTCTTCAAGCAAACATGCTTCTCCTGTCTGTAAGTCTGTTATGGATGATATCATTGTGTTACTGGGGTGATCTTGTAATTGGTATGTGATCAGTTATATTCTTGTTATTGCTACACATGCTAGTATCCTGTTTGTGCATCTCAATGGTATGTACAGTTATTATAAGAGGGCTGATTGAAAAATGTATGTTTTTCTGTCTCAACAACGCTATGCTGGCTATTGCGAAACTCATACATCAATGTGACTGGACCTGTGGTTGTACTAGTGGCTGGCTGGTAACTGTAAGCCTGGGGGCAAACACAAGCAAGTGGTCCTAATTTCTTTATCAGCACAGCAAATGTGTGTTTATCATTTTGTGATGAATCTGAATGATTTTTGATCACCATATGTGATCACCATACGTGGTGACGGCAAAATGGTTAGATGTTTGCAGATACCACAGAGAAAGGTGATTTTCCTCTGTTAACTGACTTCCTACAGACCGAGGATTTTTGTAAGTGTCAAATAGCGCTGGTTATAGCACATCTGACAATTATGACCTCCTCCACATTCCACTATTATGTCATAAGACTACTCTGCATCCAACTTCTATTCCAACAGACTACTCCACACACCACTACTATGCCATTTGACTCCTCCAATTGCTGTTATTAAGTTATCAGTCTGCCCAGAATGCCACGATTAAGTCATCACTCCTCCGCATTCCACTATGATGCTTTCCGACCCCTCCACGTGCCACTATTCTGCCATCAAACTCCTCCAAGTGGTACTATGCCATTAGACCCCTCCATATGCCACTAATATGCCATCAAAATCCTCTAAGGGGGTATTATTATGCCATTAGAATTCTCTGCATGTCACTATTGGGCCATTAGACTTCTTTTCATGCTGACACATATATGCTAAAACAGTGACAAACTAAATGCTGACACACAGACTGACATAAAGACATAGATAGGTATTAATGTCATCACAGATTACTTATATCAATCCCCCCCCCCTAAACTGGAACTCCATTAGTGAAGCATTGGGGGTCAGTAATGGCACTGGAAGCATTCTCTCCAGGGCATACAAGGAGAGCGAGATTTCAATGGGCACTTCTGAGGAATCTCTGTACTTTCTGTCCCCACTTTCTGACCCACTGTCTGTTCCTATATGTACTGTAGATTGTTCCCTTGTATCGTGTAAAACCTGCTTATTCCTGTATGGAATCTTTTAATATTTATATTTCTTTTCTGCATTAGCAAGTCCACCGAAACAAACAACCTTTGATGAAATGATGTCAACGACAAGGAACTTGTCAAATTTATTACTTGCCCATGAAATTGTTGCAAATGAAAACTTCCGTATGAATAGCACAGCTCCTCCTAAAAACAGGTATGTAATGGCAACTTAGGCGATGTGTAATCATTTAGTTGCCAACACCAGAAAACTCTTTAGCAAACCACTATTAAAATTGTCATAAACCATTCCTTTTGTGTAGATGCAGGTTTTTGTTTTTTTTGTATGTATCCTTTTTGTAACCTTTTGGGATCAGTCCAATTAGCCGTAAATACATTGTGGATGCACAACCATCCCACTTTATGGCAGCCCGAACTTATTTTAAACTGCTTGCAGCCCCATTGCAAAAATGAGCAAATTCTGAATGAGAGCAGCCAGCAGCAACTCTTCTTGCTGAAAAGTGTTTGCCACCCCCTAGAGTAGAGAGCACTGTTGAGCGAATTAGCTGGGCAAAAGGTAAGTTGGCCTGACATTGCCATCATTGAATTCCTCCCCCCCAAAGTGCAGAAACTGGTTTTGCTCTTGATGAAATGACCCCAACAAATAGCAACATGCCGAAACAAGCATTTGTTATACTTTGCCAGCTGTTCATGAGCAGACTATCCATTTCAGCATAGGTCGGATTACCACACATATAACAGTGGCTCATTTATATGCTGCAAAATTCGATACTTGTTTCCTAGCACGGCGCCCATCGTATGCGATCGCATACCACTAATTAAGGTATGCGATGGGACCCGATTTTCGTGTTCTAAGAGGCGAACGGTACAATTTTAATATCGCATCGCATGCCATTACAATGGCATGCGATTTGTAATTGTACAGGCACCGTGATGGGTGATAACTATGTTAAATACACCCCCACTATCAACGCCAACCCAAAGTGTGGCGAGCGCAGCGGTACGCGTCCTCCGACCTTTTCATACCCCCATATTATATAGTGTGGCGAGCCACCGAGCCCGAAGTGTGGCGAGCGGACGTGGAATACATGTGAAGTAATCCACGTCTCCTCGCGGGGCTCGCCACGCTTCGGGGTGGGGAGGCCGGCGGGGAGGGGGGGGAGGCGCCCCCCATTAACGGCGGGGGGTGCCCCAAACCAAGCTACGCCACTGGATTAGAGTGTGTACCAGAAATAATGCTCTGTGACATCTGTTTGTGGGAGGATATTGTAGTGTGTGTGTAATGCTGCCCAAACACGCCCCGATACGGGCGTGCGTTCCGTGCTTAACAAGCACGGATCACATTGCATTGCATTGCATTACCTGTGCATGCAATGTGATGAAAACAAAGTACAAAAAGTATGTGCAAGCACATACTTTTTGTACTGTGCGATGAGGTGCCGCGGGAGCGCGCACCTCAAAGCACAGCCCGCATCGCATCGTGTATTGGCTGCTTATGAATAACAAACTGCAATTTGTTTCATGCTCACCATTTAGTGACTGACTAACCATTGATTACAGAGAAAATAGTGTCAGCAATGGCTAAATTCTATAAATAAATATTTATTTATTTCTGTTCATAGTTTAGAAGAACAGGTGAAGCAGATTGTTCACAAAGCATTCTGGGATTCCCTGGAGTCAGAACTGAAGGAAGATCCGCCACAGTATGAACATGCAATCAAGCTGTTCGATGAAATAAAAGAGGTAATTATATTGAAGAGCTACATTCAAAAAGTTGTCAGTAATGCTGTCGATAGCATTTTGACTGGACAGTGTAAATGGAGTTTTAGGGGGGTATTTAATCACAGGTCACGACTGTCGGGACACTGCCCGTTCTCTGCCCGCTTGCCTGTTTATAGGTTGGCGGGATTTAATGTCCCGCCTGCTGAGCTGTGAAAAGGAAGTGTGGCCGCATAAAAATGGCCATGGATTGTCAAGATACGGCCGTGATATCGACAATTCAAGTCTTCCCATGTTCATCGGGCATGGTTTTTCCTCCATAAATCTTAACCAGGGTAATTAGCGCAGAGGAATAACTAATTTTCTATAGATCCTAAGAGACTGGTGTTCTGTCCCACCCCTGTGGTGTTACGGGAAGCTTTTTATCCCCCAGATGCACATTTAGATATCCTCTGCCCCAATTGTTTGCATTGTCCAGTTGACAGATCCGGCGCCACCACTAGGCAGCTTTGGGCAATTTCCTGTGGGTGCTGGCCATGGGAGGGCGGCACTGAGGTGGGATGAAGTAAGGTCATCTTCACACATGGAACAGGCGCTCCCCCACCCCTCCTCCCCCCGAATAGGTAGGCGGCAGGGCGGTCGCACCTCCCCCTTGGAGCAGCCTGGCCTCCCCAAATGGTACAGGTAAGCGTTGCCAGCGGCGGTATTGCCACCCCCCACAAAACTAAATATTTGCCTGGGGCGCTGAGATGCTTTGCACCGGCCCTGCTACTTCCCATATTTAAGCTGTTGTATACCCACAGTACATTTACATGGGTATGGATCATAAGATAGACAAATTCTAGGTCAACCTTGGATTTTTCACCTCTTTTGTGTGAATGTCGACACCGGTGCACATGGAACCCCAATCAATGTAGCATGTACTCTCTTTCTTTCTTTCTTTCTTTCTTTCTTTCTTTCTTTCTTTCTTTCTTTTTATTTTTATAAAGTTGTATATGATTGTAATGTAATTACCATTTTATATGTATGTACATTGTTCATTATCTTTTTTTTCTTGTAGATTCTGCTTTCATTCTTAACGCCAGGCACCAACAGGCTACGCACCCAGATCTGTGAGGTTTTGGATGTAGAGCTAATCAGACAACAATCGGAACACAATACTGTTGATATCCTAAAGCTTGGAAGTTATATCATTAATATTATGGCAAAGTTATGTGCTCCTATCCGAGATGATGATGTGAGAAAATTACAAGCCAGTGGTGACATTGTACAAATGCTGAGGTTCGTACACTGTTTTCTTACTTTGTTTTTCTATGTGGGCACATCTGCATGTATGAATAACAATATTCACAACTGGATTGATCTATTGCCAATGTGGATCCACTTAAGTGGACACCGTTAGATCCTGACACTGAGTGGGGGGAGCAAGGCAAATAAAAACAAGTAATAATGCACCTGAGCAAATCCCATGCTGCAATGCAAGCGAAGTACATACATTTATTTTGGCATTTAAATCTAACTCTCTGCACATGTTACATCTGCTCCACCTGCAGTTCAGCATGGTGATGTCCATCTGCAAAAAATTGCAGCCTTGCTAACAGGTCTGAATCAGGCCCACTATCTGCACAATGTTTTTTTTTTTTCTTTTTTATATATAATTTTTTTATGCTTTTAGCTATTTGGAGAAAATCGCTGTTTCAGTACAAATTGTGTTAAGACCACCGTTAATTAGGACATGGTTTGCTTTTGGACATTATTTATTTATTTTTTGTATGTGTTCTATATTGCAAGTTGTATTTTTGTTGACGTTCTCTTTCAGTCTGCCTCTATAGACATACCCACCCAATAGGCAGTGTCGGACTGGGGCATGAAGGGCCCATCAGGGGGTTGTAGTGGTAGGGGCCCATAAAAGCGGTGTGGCCTAGCACCATTGGGTTTGGCCATTAGAGAGTGTATACATTTATTTTTTTATAAACACTGCTAGTGCATGCACACAGGGGCGGATTGGCCTGCCGGTAAACCGGCGGGCCGTTCCAGATTTCTACCTGGCTGGGCCGCCGACCGTGCTAACCGGGCTGGTGTTATCAGGGCCGGTGCTGGCATTGGTCATAATTGTATGCGGCGGCCATAATTGTTTTGGGCTATGCTGGTCGCCCGCGAGCAGACTTCAGCCTGGCTGTGTGGCGGGTGCCTGGTAAAAAAAAGCGCTCCTACATGGGCAGTAGCGCACCCCTCCCCGGGCAGTATAGCGCGCGCCCCCCTCACCCAGGTCAGTGTAGCTTGTGAGTTGTCAAAAGGTTCCTGCTCACAATCTAAGGGGAAGTGCACAGCTGAGATGAGATGAGTTCTGGTAGTTTATAGATATGCAGATGGACATTGTGTATAATCTGAGGTGTGGAACAGACATATACTGTGTACATTATTTGAGAGCAGGACACATGCAAGAATGAATTTTAAGGAATGATTAGTGAAGTCATTGAGCTGGTGGAATGATACCATTTTAGGAGGTACTGGGCTCATTTATTTCCTAATTTGACCCCCCAAAAAGTCTAGGCAGTGTTGATTGTGTTTCTCATCCTGTATTCATTTTTTTTTTTTATTTTGTGTATTACCCCTTTCACATCACACAAATAACCCAGGTCCAACTGGGTCACTGTGCGGTGTGAACGGGCCTTTAAAAAAATCCCAAATCCAGCAACTCAGCAATCCGACCCAGGTTAAAAGAAGGGTTAATCCTAGGTCGAAACCCCAGTTGCTGTGCAATGTGAACGGGTAACCCAGGTCGAGTGACCCGGGTCCCGTTCACTCTAAATAGAGAAAGCAGTGTCCGCTCCAAGCACTGCCTCCTCTCCCCCCCCCCCCCCCCCTAATGACACTCCGCCCCAGTGACATCAGGAACCCAGCTTATTGTGATGTGAAAGGGCTATATGTTGCCCAGAGAAGCGCAACATATGCACTTGCAACCTTTATCCTCTCGCAACCCCCCCACCAAACAAAAAAAAAATATTCATGCTTATGTTTTGCATTATTTTGTCAATCAAATATATATAGGATTTCTTGGTCTTCTTCAGGGATGTATTTCATGTGCTGGACCTCATGAAAATGGATATGGTTAATTATACTATACAGAACATTAGACCACAGCTTCAGCGACAGTTAGCAGAGTATGAAAGGGTCAAATTCCAGGAAATACTTGAAAAATCACCTGGTATGTATTGTTCTTTATTATTATTACAGTTTATTTATTTCTTTTTTTAATTCGATGACAGAACTGTGTGTAAAAGACCTGCACAAAATTTAGTACGAAGTACAGATACAGCTTATTCTCAAGGCAAGATTTCTATCTTTCTATATTTCTAGGTTAATAACTGCAGGGTTATAGTATACAGTACAGTACACAGCCCAAATCTGCTTCAGATGCACTGCAGTCAGCTAGAGCATAACCACAGTAGCCAGCTAGTCTCTTGCATTATGTTGTTCTGCACACGCACAGAATGCAAACCCGTTCATTCCTATAGAACTATAGGACCGTATGGCTGTACGCAGATGGCAAGAAGAATTCTTACACAGACAAATGTCAGTAAAAGCATGTTGGCCTAGAATGTAGGTGTTTACATGGCATACCTCCCAACTTTGCTGCCACAGGAGGAGGGATGCTCACGCGCACCTGTAATCTTTGGGACATGGCCCGCGAGGCCACGTCCCATTTTCACCGCTGTGGGGCAAGAATAAAAGCTCATGGGTGACAGGGGGGACTTGCCTCTTGTTTATATCTCTACAGGACAAGAGAGAAAAGATGTCCTGTGTTGGTGCACCAAAAAAGAGAGATAAAATTTAACTTTTATTATTTAATAGTTAAGAACTGCGAGATAAAAATGACAACAAAACACAAAAACAAAGGTGGGGTTCACACAATTTTAAAACCAAGGTGGCAGGCAGATGTTGCAGGGTTGTTATGTAGTGCTTTTACTGAATAGTGTGCGTCTGGTCTCTCCAGATCTTAGATCTGGTAGATCAGTCAGTGTGTCTGAGCGGAGGTTTAAGTGACCCCTTGTGGTGATCGCTCTAAAGACACGATGTTCAGTGCCGGTAAGTGGGATTAATATCCTTATTTACCCCTCTATTGGGTGCACTGATACAGTAAGAGATCACCCTGTGTTGCTGTAGATCCGGCGTGGGAACGCTCTAGGATCAGTGTGGATGACTAAGCACCCCAGGGTGTCTCAGCTGCGATTATTCAGGTAGAGCCGCCTCCTGGAGTTTACACACATGCAGCAATCGGCACCGTTGTGGAGGCTGTCATGGTGTCTCACTCTCACTCCTGAAATAATAAGGTCCCACTGCTATAATCTTCTGCACCAGTTGCAGATCACCCGGTGTGTATGGTCTTGGACCTGGAAAACGTTCCAGTGTAGGACCTAGGTGAATACACCACCGGTGTGGCAGGCTGTGCCAATACACTTGGAGCCGCCTCCAGAGTGTTGCATATACTGGATAGTATGCGCAGGTTAAGGGATTACCGCAGCTTGGAGACTACACACAATCAAAATACATTTGTATGAAAAATAACAAAAGTTGCAGACATCTGCCTGCACACCGCTAGCCGGCACGCGCTTCGCAGATAATAGCTTCCTCAGGGCCAATATATATATCTATATCAACCAATATATATATCAACCAATATATCTCTGGCTTTTTATATGGAAAGAAATACACTGTTTGCAAGCACTTTTTTGAAACTCCTATGTGGTTATTCGTATTCAGAAATTAAATTGTAAACACCTGTGTAGTGGATGTGAGTGTTAAGTTCTTGTTTAGTTCTGAGTAATATGTCCGTGCTATACAGGCTGTTGTAATTAATGTTGTGATATCTATGAAGCTTTTTGGTCTGTTGCCCATACATTTTATATGCATATTTATTTCAGAAAACCATGGTTCGGATACGTTGTAGAGCAACAGGCTCTATGTGAAGTGTGATTACTTTACTGTTCTGCTGTGCAGAACTGTAATAGTATGCACTGCTACTGTCCACTCTAACGGTAATACGCTAAAGCAGTGGTTCCCAAACTATGTGCCTGGGGTGCCTCGGGATACTTGCAGGGGTGCCTTGGATTAGTGGTCTAGAGGCAATTGAAATTATTTGTGGTCATTGTAAAAGGTGAAAACATTGCTGGTAAGCTACCAATAATAAAATATGTGGACAAACAGAAGCTAATCCTGTCCCTCACCCATAAATAAACCGGGAGTGGTTCTAAATCCCGACGCCGGAATCCCGACCATCAAAATCCCGACAAGGGGGGGACGTGGATCGCTGAGCTCGCCACGCAGCGGGCCCGGTGCCTCGCTACGCTCGGCACACTAATTTATTCTCCCTCTATGGGTGTTGTGGACACCCACAGAGGGAGAAAGTGTCGGGATTGTAACTCCCTTCTACAGGGAGCGGAGGTACACAGGTATAGTGCGGGTATAGGGTGACACGTGCACAGGTTGATTGGGGGTACAAGGCATAACACATAGGGATAGGAGCTTACATGGTGTCACACACACACACAGGGGTAGGGGGTGTACAGTGTCACATACAGTGAGGAGGGGGTTATAGCGTTTCTCACACACACACAAAGGGTTAGGGGGTGTACACAGTGGTGTAGCTAGGTGCCCGGAGCAAGGGCATGTTTTGCGCCCCCCCCCCTTAATTTGTAGTAGGCGGGGCTCTTGCACGGCAAAAAGGGGGCATAGCCTAACATTATACCACATACCAGAATGCCCATTGCACATTTTAGCGAACTTTGTAATACCCATTACACATAACGCCACATGCCGTAATACAATTACACATAAGGCCACACCTGATACCTGAGAAATGGGGTAAGAGGAAAAAGGGAGCAGGAGAGAGAAAAGAGAAGAGGGAGGGGTGAGGAGAGAGATGGAGGAGAGAGATGGGAAATTCAATTAAAGAGGCCCACTGAAGGGGCGTCACAAACCACTGGGTAAAGTAGGTGTTGCCAGCAACTGGAAGGGTGTGGCACAGGTAACTACATGCCTGCACAGACAGGGGTACACACAAGTAAAAGCATGCATGCATACATGCATAGACAGGGGCATCATTCTACAGTTTGAGAATCAAAGTAATAAGGGGTGTGGTTGGTACAGCTCTTTCACATTATAAGAAAGCCAATCAGCAGAAGTAATTTGCTCTTAAAAAAAAAAAAAAGACACAATGGGTGGGATGTAATGTAGTCCAGCGGCCCCTTTAAAAAAAAACCTCCAAGTGTGGCCAGCCACTGCACTCGCAATGCATTACATTCCGCCCATTATTTTTACTTTTCAAATATTCGCTTTGCTCGGTTTGCTGTGTATATTTATTTACTGCTCCAGCCTAAGGGCATAAATGTACACACTGAGGGCTGCCACAGCACACATAGATGTAACCTCAGAGCATATGTTACATACAGCCATATAGTCAAAACACATGTGCAGTCTCAGCACACAACATGAAGTGATGTGATATCACATACATACATACATACATACATACACACACACAACATGCAGTGATAGTACATACATACATACACGCACATAACATGCAGTGATAGTACGTACATACATACATACATACATACATACACGCACACAACATGCAGTGATAGTACGTACGTACATACACACACACACACACACACACACACACACACACACACACACACACACACACACCATACAGTGATAGTACATACATACACACAAATGCAGTGACAGGACAGCATGAGCACATATAAACACAACATGAAGTGACAGCACACTTACAGGACAGAAGTTAGCAGCCGTCCAGCAGCTGCAGCAGCAGGAGAAGATGGTAGCACTCCCAGCTCCTACTGTTAATCAGCCTCAGCAGTTTTCAGGCCGTCCCTGTAGTCTCTATGCAGCTCTTACCCCCAGCGCTCCAGGGTCTCTGAATACAGGAGGATGGGGGTTGAGACAAGGCAGAAGCGTACTGGCCACAGGCTGCCTCCGTCTTTCATAGGTCACATGCAGCATCACCACTCTGCGCCCCCATGACACTGGCTCCCCTACGGAGCGCTAGCTACACCCCTGAGCTGAGCAGCGTGTCAGTGTAGTAGCTGCTGTGGCAGCCGGGACTTGCGCTGTGTGCGCCTACAGCTGTTAGGATCGGGGCGGAGCTGAGCTCAGCCGGGCAGGGTGCGGGCGGGGGAGGAAGCGGGCTACACGGCTCCGGCGCCATTTGATGTCACCGCGCCCGGAGCTCGCACTCCGCCCTCCCTAAGCCCCTGGGTGTACAGTGTCCCATACAGTGAGGAGGGGGTTATAGGGTGTAACACACACACACACGGGTAGGGGGTGTACAGTGTCACACAAGGTGGGGATAGGAGGAGAGCACAGGGTGTCAAAAGGGAAGGGGTTACATAGCTGTTAGGTGGTTTCTGGGTGTCTCTCACACACACAAATGAGGTAGCAGTTGTACACCTACAGTCATTTGGCAGACCACCCTGCTTACAGTAGTAGGGGCAGTCAGCTATTACTTGTGGGGAAAGTACACACAGGAAGCCACTCTATCCTAAACTCAGATAAAATCTAATGATAAAGTATGTCCAGATTATAAACATTTAAAAATCCTATAATACCCCTTTCAGACATACGCGAAAATCCCGGGTTTTTTCACATGAACGCGCCCAGACCTGGGACTAGCGTATGTCTGAAAGGGTTTTCCCTGGGATTTCACTCCCGGATACTGAGCACCTGCAATTGACCAGGGTTTTTCCCGGTATTTAACTCCCGGGTATAATACCTGGCTTATGTCTGAATGGGTTTACCCGGGTTTTTCAGTTTTAAACATGTGATGTTGCTTTTTTTTGCTGCCGGGGCGTGTCCCATTTTAATGATGAAACACTGAAATGCTTGAAAAGCCTGGCTTATGTGTGAAAGGGGTATACCCGGGTTTTTCCCGGATTTGAGGTGTAGTGTGAAAGGGGGTCTGTTACTAAAATCCCGGGAGTGACCTGGGTTGAAAATCCCGGGTAAACCTGGCCAAAATCCCAGGTAGTATGTCTAAAAGGGGTATTAGTGTCAGTGACATGACACCACTGCTTGCTTCACTTGGATTGAGAGAGATGAATTGAGTGAACTTGAAGGTGTAGAGAGAAGGAAGAAATAGGAAGGGAGTTAAGAGAAAAAGTTACCTTATAACAGCAGCCCTCCTTCCCGGCATTAAGCCCCGCCCCCTAAATGTCCTTGAATTGTGTCTCGGACAGAAGCCTGAAGCAAGGCCTGCTACCTGACAGTGACAGGCTAGTGAAAACTTTGTGGGGGGGCGGGGTAGGGAACCACCTCTACATCCTCCTCGGCTGCTGCTTGCGGGAGCGGACGGCCGTTCAATTGTATAGGTGTGTACGCTGTCCCGTACGAGCGATAAGCGGTCTTGTCCATCCATACTCGGTCGGTCGAAAGGTTCATTTTCTTCCGACCGGCCGGGTCCATATCGGAACAAAAGTGCAGTGTGTACGCACGTTAGATCGATATGCTGGACGTTCTTGCGACTATACGTTCCATAGCTGCATGATCTCTCCTACAGCACAGCATGTAGTCACTCTCTCATACCTGCAATGACATTGCATGATGGTTAACACCCCTGCTGCACAGGTACTTGTAGTGCCACGTAAAAAGATGTAGTCAGCCGACAGGGTGACTAGAGACAGACATACGGCAAATAGCTGCCGTATGTCTGTCTCTAGTCACCCTGCCGGCTGACTACATCTAGACGCGCACTCCGGCTATTTGCCGTATGTCTGTCTCTAGTCACCCTGCCGGCTGACTACATCTTTTTAAGTGGCACTACAAGTACCTGTGCAGCAGGGGTGTTAACCATCATGCAATGACAATGACAATCGAGAGAGTGTGTACAGTGGTACAATCTTTTTCTTGCGACTGGATGGGAGTACATCAGACGTCGCAAGTAAAATTGTACAGGTGTGTACGCGCATATAGGCTGTTGTATGTGGACGGTCCAACGCGTCTATGGTCGGTCGACCGGTCGCAAGAAAACAGGGATTGCATAGATGTGTACCCAGCTTTACACATGTGCTTTCCTGATGACAGCGGCGTATGCAGATCTGTAATCTTCAAAGCTACTGAGCTGGCAGTTTTTGTCTGCAACAGTTGCAGAAACAGATATCCCTGTACAGAAGTACTCGTATGCAATCCTAAACTCGTTTCTGTCCCATTTCTCAGTAAGCAGAGATTACATTTCTTTTTATTATTTTAATTCATTAAGAACTCCACATAATGTAAAGGGCACTGTAGTAGGTCTTCAGGTTTCTCAACAGTAAAATGCTTTCAGGCTCGGCATTCCGCAGCTCTCTGAACTTCAGTAGGGCAGCACAGTGCTATTACACGCTGATACATTCATTTAATTCATCTAATCGATGAAAGACAGAAATATTTCTAATAAAAGGTTAGTAGACATTTTTTTTAAGTGTCAAAATCTATAATAGATGACGACAGAACCAGAACGATCTGGGGGCTATAAATGAAGGTTCAGAGGAATGCAGGTGGCCCTTTTCTGAAACTGTAATTTTGCATGTGAACCGAATGTATTTTAATTTAGATGCTCTGAATCAAACCACCGAATGGATTCGGCAATCCCTTGAAGCTGCAACAGAAGATAGATCCCAAAAGAGCACATCTGGTGAAAACGGAGTAACTGTGGAAAGGCTGAGTCCTACCCTGGTGCTAAATAGTGGTTTTGTGAAACTGTTGCATATGGACTATAACCATGCTGTACCTGAGGTAAGTGACAAGCGCTGTCTTGGCATTTCTTTCTTCAGCCTGGTGTTCAGAATAGGCCTATTTTTGTATAATCCTGTTGTCACATCCTGCTGTTAGCACTTCATTCATTTTCTTTTTTTCCCCTTCTGTTCAGACGCTTCTTACGGATGACTTGCGTATTCAACAATTAAAGTACAAGTTGCACCAAGTGAAATTGCTCGCTTGTGTGTGCCTCATTACTCAGAATATTCTTGGCTCCGTGTGCACCCCCACATTTATTGAACAAGTCAAGGAAATTGCAGCAGTTCTCCTCCAAGGCATAAACCTCCAGTAAGTGTAGTTGTTACTAACTAGACAGCAAAGTATCCTCCTAATTATCGGTGTTTGCTCGCAAATGTATTTGTCATTTTTATTGTGTTGTTGTTATTCTTATTTATTATTATTCCTCTTCTATTTTTAGAACCGCTAATTTGAAGGAGTCACTGATTGGACTGAGCACCAAAATATGCTTTGAAATTAACAAATTATTGACAGACCGTGCACTTGGTGCTGAGGCGCAGGCTATTCTCACAGGGCAGATCTGCAGCCTAACAGATACAGACCATCCCATTTACAACTTGATAGGTAAGTTGCACAATAATTTTTTTTTTTTTTTTCCTTAAGTGTTTTCCCATTAGTCTATTATACTTCTGGCATAGGATCGTGGAGGACTGCTAATAATTATTATTACAGAATGTGCCCACAAAGTTTTAGGGCCAGATGCACTAAGCTTCAAAAGTGATAAAATGGAGAGGGATAAACAGCCAGCCAATCAGCACCTACCTGCTATGTCACAGGCTGTGTTTGAAAAATGTCAGGCAGGAGCTGATTGGCTGGTTGTTTAGCTCTCTCCAATTTATCACTTTTGAAGCTTAGTGCATCTGGCCCTCTGTCATAATTGGACTGTTTCTGGTTTTCAAAAGTGAGAAGACCAATTGGACATTGAAAAAGATGAATAACAGTAACCTATGAGATATTTTGACCCTGCTCAGCTGCAAAGGTTTTGATCTGGAGTGTTAAGTGTATATTTCTAGATTTTCAGACCGTTTTACACCAAGGCCTGGACTGGAGCTGCAATAACCGGGGTCGGGGCTCTGGTGTAAAAGGGGTATAATACAGTCACTCGTACAGCCAATTTCGATAGTGATCTGGCCTCCCTGGCAGACAGGCAAGGTCAAATAGTACTGTGGTGTAATGCTACAACAAATCAGTAAAATCATGTCAAGAAGTTCATACACTGTTCTTCCTTTCTATGTATTGCATGTTCAGGTCATTATCCGGTTTCAGCCTTCTCCATCCTTAAGCCTTGGTTTTATAGGTTGCACAAAGACCTCACCAGCTTTATAATTTTATACAACATGGGCACAAAAAAAAAATATTAATTTTAATTTTTAACAGTTCTCCTTTAAAACCCCTATAAAGCAAATTACGCATACAACATTTCTGAAAGGAAGGGCCTGGTGGGTTAAAGTGAAAGTAAATCATTCAGGAATACAGCCCTCAAATATTGCAGGCTCACAAAAAAAACAAAAAATAACTTTTTGCACAACCACTATTGCACTTTATGATTGTCCGTCTTGAGGAAAAGGCTTGTAAGCCTTGAAACGTTGACTATATGTGACAACTTTTTTTTCACTACTTAAAGTCGTTTACAAAGACCAGCGAGTGCCGCTCATCATTCCTGAGGGTAACCTTGGGATACCGTACCTACATTCACGTTTAGTGAAGGCACCCTGGCAGGTTGACAATTTATCCGAGAGTGCCAAACTTCAACTTTTTATATATATATATATATATATATATATATATATATATATATATATATATATATATATATATATATATATATATATATATATATATATATATATAATTTTTTTTTTTATTATTATTATTAATACACAGTACTGTACAGTTACAACTGTGCAAGTGCCATCTTTTTTCTCCCAGCAGGCCCCTGCAGTTGTGTGACTTGTGATGAAACTTTATTTACAAAAACGAACAAACAAAAAAATGGCTGCTGGGAGGTGACACACACACACACGCACACGCTGTAATGAGTACCATTGCTTGGCTTGCTTTGCTCTCCATTCTTCGAGCTTGGCACTTTGCTCGGCACACATTATATTATATTCTCCCTATAACAACATGTATGGTTGAATTAAGTTAAGGCCCATACACACTGAGTGACTTTGAGCTGAAAGCCACTCAATTTACTTGTCTGAGCTGCTATCAGCTTGAAAGGCTTCCAGTGTGTACAGGGCATCCATGAGTGGTGAGCACTGATGGGAGTGGACCACTATCCATGGCATCCTACTATGGAAAGTCATCCACCCTGGGGAAAATTGCCACAAATGGGGGAAAAACGCTCAGTGTGTATGCACTGAGCATTTTTCAGCCCAGCATTTTCCCTTTTATCATTATCCATACACGCTGGGCAAAAATGCCGAGTGTGTATGCACCTTTACAAAGTTATATGTATAATTGTATAGATGTCTATAACTGCATGTTTGTTATAAATTCATTACAACAATATCCTACATATATACAGTAGCTACAGAGGTATTGTAGGCCACTAAACCTTACATTGTTTAAACTTTATCTTATGTGATTTTTTTGCCTTGAATCTTATGTGATAAACTTTTTAATTATTTTTTATAAAGAAAAGCGGATCGATGAGTACTTGACAACCTTCCTTTGTCTTCCATATCCATACAAACGTGTTCCTATACTACCTGGAGGTCTTGCGTCGGTTCATAAGGAAATGGAGTTCATTGGATTTCACTACTCGAACATTGTGAATTTTAACAAGCAAGTGCACGGACCATTCTACGCAAATATCTTTCGGAAACTGCTTTTCAGTGAAGCACAAGTAGGAAAAGCAGAGACTCCGTCATAACGTAGCATTCATTAAAGAACTTTGCATCTATGTAAATCTACATTTCTTAGAGTACTTTTATGATGAAGGAGAAAAATACATTTTATAAAGAATTGTGACTTGAAAGTAATGTTTCGGCAATTTCTGCTGAACAGAATGAATATTTTTAAAGAAATCTCCTTCAGTAAGTAAGTCTTTATAGTCCCATGTAAGTGTTTTATTGCATAGTCTCAAACCTGTGCAATGTACTTTGGCTAAGATGGGCTAAAACATAACATAAGTGAATTGACCCATTCATACGTACAGTAGTTTCTTTTGCATCCATTTTTAGTGTTTGTGCATGACAAGGGGGCAGCGGCAAGGCTCATGGCCTGCTGCTGTGTCTCTGGAGCTACTCAACCAGTCCCGATCAGTGTACCAGCCAGAGTTACTCTGCAAGGCTTTTAGGCCGGACCAGGCCATTGGCCCTTACGGCATTTGCCAGAGGTGTCGGATGACCAGTCTTGACCCGGCTCTGTCCGCAGTGTTCAGAAGCATGATCACTTGTTAATATACAATGAATGGTTGTGAGGATATAACATTTAGTTAAAAACACATCCTATTAAACTTTTCAACCTCCATGTCTACAAGAAGTAAGATTTGGAGTATACAGTCTAGGGGGGAAATTTACTAAGATGTGTATTCTACTTCACATGTGATGTTGCTATGGGCAACCAATCAGATCCTGTCTACTATCTTCTAAAGGGTGCTAAATAAATAAGAAGTAGATTCTGATTGGTTGCCCATAGCAATATCACATGTGAAGTAGAATACACATCTTAGTAAATTTCCCCCTAGTAGTCAAAAAGTTATTTGCTACTTTATAATACAGACCAACCTATTTACCAGTCTGTTCACCATAAAATAGCAATAGACACTGATGTTTACTATTGAACATACTTCTTACTGCACCAATTTTGCAGGAAAAAAGTTTGTAAAAGTGTAAGCAGGCATCTGTGACCTTCCGCTCTTGATCACACAAATATTCTGCAATTATCCCAGTTGGTGCATCATTTGCATTTTTAGACTTTATTGATTCTTGTTTAGCTGCAAAATGAATTGCAAGTTTAACATTTAATTAGGTTCCCAACCTCCACGTGGCCTGAATCCGAGTTAGCTGGAAAGGAAGAAAAAAGGTTTCACCTTGGCAAACCCATGTTGCACTGCAGGTGGAGCTGACTTACAATGTACGGTACTTGTTTCCTAGCACGGCGCCCAGATTTTCTACGTATGGCACCATAGGGAAATCGCATCGCATGGGCCATTATAGCGGCATGCGCTGCGATTTTTTCATGTACTTATTTTTATTTTACACCACTATATCGCATTGCATCGCATGTCCTGCAAAATCGCATGCGATTTTATAGGGGGTGCGATGCCATGACATTAGGTATACAATAATATGATTGTATGTCCCAAAAATAGATTTAACGCATCCCCCACTATCCACAACACCCCGAAGCGTGGCGAGCACAGCGGAACGCGTCCTCTGACTTTTTCATTACCCCACTATCCACGTCGGGGCTTGCTGCGCTTCAGGCTCGGTGGCTCGCTGCGCTCGCCACACTGTATACAGTCAACTCCACGCCGCCGTGGTAATGAAAAATTCGGAGGACGCGTTCTGCTGCCGCTCGCCACGTTTCGGGGTGGCATGGATAGTGGGGGGGGGGAGGGCGTTAAATCTATTTTTGGGACATACAATCATATTATTGTATACCTAATGTCATGGCATCTCACACCCTATAAAATCACATGCGATTTTGCGGCAGATGCGATGCGATGGCCCGGGCAGAGAGAGCAGTGAATAAATTACATAGGAAAATCACATCGCACATGGCATTGCTCTAAAATGGCCCATGCAATGCGATGCGATTTCACTATGCAGAATAGCCCACTAAGCAAATAGCTTAGTGGGCACCGTGCTAGGAAACAAGTACCCAATGTACAGAGAATTTCAGTTAGGAGAGGGGTCACCTAGCTGAACTCTAATTTGCTGTCTGTCCAGTATTTGTGGGCAACATGCTGAAACAGTCAGTATTGAACCGACATGCAATAAAAACAGCTGTTGTATATTGCACATGGTTTGTCTAGATCAGTGGTTCACAAACTTTTTCTGATTGAAAGACACAAGAACTGGACTTACTTATTAAGGGGCATACACACATTGAGATTTGTGCTAACCTTTTATGTGAAGGGTAGGCAATTTTCCCTTAAATTTCCTGGTGTCTAGAACACACACACACACACACACACAGATTTGTACTAATCAAAAAAGGATATTTTAAATAGTATATCTTGTACACGTAGTGATTTGAACTTGCTTGCTCAGTAACCTATTTTGACTGCATGCACACAAGAGCTGAGCCTATGATAGCGCTGTTTGGGACCACGCATTGTTATTGCTATTGGGCATACTCACTCATAGAGCCATTTGTGCTTAATTTGTATGTGATCTAGACCGCTTACAAAAAGGCTAAAATCGCAACAGGAGTAGGTCCCTTAACATCGACCATAAATTGTTGGAATTGGTCCTGAAGCACCAATCTGAGGCACACAGTTTGGGAAGCACTGGTTATAGGTGTAAAAAGTATATGAATTCGGTTAGATGCCACAATGCTGAATATGTAATATAAAAGTTGTCTAGTCACTTTCCTTATTTAAACACCTTATATATTACATATTCAGTATAGTGCGACATCTAAATGAATCTTTTTTTCCATTGGCAATAGAGGTGTGGGGAACACCTCACAAGGTTACAAATACCTATATGCTGCTTCTACACATTATCTCATTGGAAAATATCCAGAAATCAACTATTTTGTTTTTATTTTCAAAGTTACATTACTTTTAATTATATATTTGCATTGTTCCAAACTGTATCAGTTGTCACAAAAAGGAAGACAAATGCATGGCTCGTACCAGTCATTTAACCATTTAATGTTCAATAATTGCTTATAATCGATGCTTAACACAAACCAGAGGTGCAGCAGATGCATTGCACCAGGGCCCCTGAGGACTAAGGGGCCCTCTGCTATATGGTATATTTTGTACTTGGGATGGAGATGGGGTACCCAAATTCTATTTTTGCACCTGGGCCAACCACTCACAAGTTCCGCCACTGACACAAACCATTGATTTGAAAGTGTACCAAAGCTATTCAATAAGTGACTCTGCTGGTTTACAAATGAATCATGATGCACAGTCAGATGAAATTATTATTAACCACCTAATAAAATTAAGGCCATTTGGATTTTGTATTATTTTAAATCCATTTGTTTCCTTTCATGAAGATGTTTAAATAAGACATATAAAGTATTGCCAGCCAGCCTTGTGGTTTGGGCACAGTTGGGTTATAATGGTCATTTTCTAACCTGTTTGTCGGGTAATTATGATGCAAAGTTGGATGAAGTTATAGGGGCAGATTCATTGGAGAGAGGGAAATGTAAGTGTCAGGATCAGCTTTAAGTGTGTGTGTGTAAGCCTCCTTTGTAGGCAGCAACAGGGTGAACTACATCTCCTAGCAGCCCTGTCCGCAGTGTAAAGATGGAGTCCACCTGGAGGCCCAGAGACCTCTGGATCAGTAAGTGTCATTATTTATATTTTTACTTGTTCCACAGAGCTGGAAAAAAACACTTTCATTTTTAAAATGTAAAATGTTACCATTGGTATGGGGAGCACTGGAAGCACTCACCTAGCTAAACTTCATGCTGAACTGAATTTCCCACATTGGGGTTGGGGGTTGGTATTCAATGGCATTGGCTGCCGATATATCTGACAGTCTGCAAGTCGAATTTACATTTGATCTATTCAATCTTTCCAACTGCTGGAAAACCCACGGATGGCCTAAAATGGAAGCAGATTGTTGAAAATGGCAACAGATTCCATAGTTTAGTGGCCGTGTTTGACAATGCAGATTTCACTTTTAAAAAAGTCGCATCTGCATGGGCAACAATTGGGCCTGCAAATGGCCGCCTTGAATAGCTGTGTATCTATATTTCTGACTGCCAGAATTATCAGCACATATTGAATCCCCCATAATCTCTAACCACTTATGGCCTTGATTTTCTAATTTACTGATTAAAAAATTATATATATGTGTGTTTAATTCTGTAATCAAGATGCATAAATTCCCAGTACAGTTTAATATGATACAAGTGATATAATAGGTGATTTAGAAATGGTCTGTGTCCTAGGTGTTTGTGTGGCTGTACCTGCATAAAATGGGTTCTTACTGCTACACATTTACTGGATGTGGATTATGTTGTCATATAATGTTCTATAGTGACATTTTTATTGAGCTGGCATAAAATGTGCTTCTCATATCCATCCAGTGCTATCAGTAGGTGTACTGTGAAGTAGTGTACCCAGCCAGCAGTCACAGCTTTGTAGTCGGTTTACCTATTATGGATACTACAGTATATAACCGCTGTGTTATCTCTATCTTGAGCAGGTCACATGCTGATCTTCCATGCTTTGATAGTGTGGCATGCGAGGGATGCATGGATTTGCATATAATTTGTGCTGTGTATTTGTAATCTGAAAACACTTGATTATTTAAACATGTAGTGTATTGATTTTATAGCATGCCAACTGTTGCACATTATATTTTTGCTGGGTTTTTTTAACATATGTAATCTGAACCTGGTTTTTAGTTGTATTTTTTTTTTCTGCAGTCAGGTTATTGTATTCTAGTGGTGTTTTTTTTGTATAATAACGTATGATTTTTTTTTTTATAACTGTTAGTGAAGAAGATTGGTATTTTATGTAGCCAAAAAAAAAAAAAACTTGCGCAAACCTGCCTTTACAAACCATGATCGTTTTAACCATGCAAATTTTAATCTGATACATGTTTTATTCTTTGTTTTGTATCATGCCCTCCCCCCCCATTGGCAAAGTAAAGTGATCCCAAATCCCTTATACACAACCACTTTCATAATGTACATGATATCGCTGACCTACATATGCTCCACGTGCATTTCAGCATTTAAAAAAAAAAAAACAATGTTACATCCTATACATATGATAGGATATTTTAACCTCATGCCAAAATAACTTTGCTTTTGATATATAGAGTGTGACATACTGTTGTTTATGTATATTACATTGTTTTAATATTTCTATGTTTTACAATTTAAATGCAATAAAATGTTCATAACCTATTGTATTTGCTGTTTTCATTTGATTACATTAAACATTGGTTTGTACAAATTCCTAAAGTTTATGTTGGAGTACTGCAGAACCATTACTGAATATCCTGTGATCAGTGACAATGCCAGCTTGGTATTTCATGCCTGCTACTAACATTTTGTATTGGATGAGAGGAAGTACTTTTTTGAGTAGTGTACTTTTTTTTTTTTCAAGAACTTGTTCACATATGGGTAAAGCACATACTTGCCTACTTTTAAAAACTAGTTTTAGGGAGATTATATTTGGTAACAGAATTTAGCAAAGTGCCCCATTGAGGGGGCGGGTCATGCTTATTCCAAAGGGAGTGTCTAGTTCCATTTATGGAGAGATTGTGAATGTGGCACCTAGAAGCGTGGGGTGTGTATAGGGAAGCCAATCCCGGGGCATTTTTTCAATCCCGGAATTCGGGATTGAAAAATGCCCAATCCCGGGATCCCCGGGATCCCGGGATTGGCTTTCCTACTATTAAAAACCCACCTCGGCCGCCCCGCATATTTACTTACAGATGCGTGGTGCGGCCGGGTGGGTGGGCGAGATGGGGTGATGGAGCCCCGGGCTGGTCTGCAGGTGGCCCGGCAGGTCCACTGCTGGGCGGGCGGGCTGGTCCAGGGACAGGATGGCTGGGCAGGCTGATCCGGGGACAGCCCGGGCTGGTCCGCTGGTGCCCCGGTGTGCCGGCAGGTCCGCTGCTTCTGATCCGGGGACAGACAGGATGGAGGCAGGGAGGCAGACAGCCTGTGCGGCCTGAGCAGCGTGACCTCTGACGTCGTCACGCTGCGCAGAGCCGCACTGCCCGGGACGGGAGAAGCCGGGCAGCTGCTGAGCACCCGCTCAGACGCTGCCCGGCATTAGACTGCGCATGCGCAGTCTAATCCCGAAATCCCGGGATTGGAAACTCCAATCCCGGGATTGAAATCCCGGTGTTTTGGGGGCCAAATCCCGGGATCCCGCGGATCCCGATCCCGGGATTGGCCACCCTAGGTGTGTACTACTACATCTCAGAGGAATCTTTTAAAATGACTTGTATCCAAATGTAGATGAGCCCCAAAGCAGTTAGAAAGAGTTACTATACTTGCTAAAGTGCTGGGAAATGGTGCTAGTGATTCAAAGTAAATTGATCTATCTCTAATTCCTTTTTTCACCAAAAATTTAACAGTGTAATGTGGGCTAGGTGAAATGAGGGAGATTTCTAGGCTAATGAGGGAGATTGCTGTTATTTCAGGGAGTCTCCTGCAGAATGCAGGAGGGTAGGCAGCTATGGTAAAGCAGTGTGTCTGTCAGAAATAAATGCAGATTGATGCAGTTTAGTTAGACAATTTTATTGTTTACTTTCAGAGGAAATGAAAAAGTTGACTTGTCTAATCACTCACTGGGCGTAGGCAAACACTAAGAAGGGGGGGGGGGTTGTGAGCATAGAAAGTGCAGTATTTTGGGTGTGTATTTTATTTATTAAATGTTTAACCTTTTCCTGACCACTTATCTTATTTAAATGTTTGAAAACAGCCTATACTGTAGACTATCTGTACTGTTAAATATAAATAATGTTTTCCATACAGTATCCAGTGCACAAAAATATTAATTTTCAGGGCTGTTACCACTCCCCCAGACTCCCATACTTAAGGGATGATTCAGGTTGGTTTGCAAAAGCAAACTCCTTCTTTAATGGACAAAACCATGTAAACTGCAGGTGGGGCTGATGTAAAATGTGCAGAGAGTTACATTTGGGTGGGATGTGTTCAAACTGAATTCTAAATGGTAAGAATAATGCAGCCAGTATTTACTCTGCCCAGAAACAAAATAACTCACCCAAATCTAACTCTCTCTGCACGTTACATCAGCCCCACCTGCAGTGCACATGGTTTTGCCCATTAAAGGAGTTTGCTTTTGCAAACCAACCTTAATCATCCCCTTACTCCAATGCGCTACAGAGTGGGAGATTTCGGATTACATTTGGATACCCCTCCCCCTCAAAAGTGATCAGCTTTAGGTAAATTCAAAGCCGGATACAACCGTGATTGAAATACCTGAAGACCTTTAAAAAACAAACCTGAAATAACTTTACTTTTATTAATATTGGGACTATGTTCGGCCTCTGTTGCCATAGCATAAAGTAACCAATTAATTAACTAGTGCATTCTGGCATCCGTATAGGACTTGATAATCTTGCAATAGAATAGCTTCCCAGTCACAGAAGGTCTCATATTGTAGCAATTGGATCACCACCCATCATAAAGGATTCTAAGGGCAGTATTCAATGAGGATAATTCACCCTGTTTCACGGTGAATTTGTGCTATTTTCGCGTTGGAAGGTGATTTTTTTTTTGGGGGGGGGGGGGGTCAGAAAGCGAATCACCCTATTCAACGTGCACTTCTCGCAGTCTTTCTAAGTGATTTTCGCCGTGTAGCAAATCGCCATCTTTTCATGGTGAAGTGGAAAGTGAACTTTTAAAATAAAGTTGTTGTTGTTGTTGTTTTACATTTGGTGTAAAAAAAATCTGGAATTTTATTCTGTTAAGGTGCATGCTATTTTTATTCATGTGCTTATAGCACATAAATATATATTTAATTAAAAAAAAATATATTTTTTTTTACACAGAGCAGCCAGCAGGGGGCTGGGGCCCGAGAGCCGCTCATTAGATATTCATATATTCACTGCACCCAATCATTACATATGCATGATCGGGTGCAGTGACTACCTGGTCCCCTGTTGGCTCTCCCGGGGGGGGGGCAGCCTGTGCTGCCTGGCTCCCAGGGAGCCCACCTCCCCCCACATACGTTCTGGGGCAGGCAGGGAGACTTCCATCTCCCTGCCTGCCACCGTCCTCAGGCTCCCTGCGGTGTCCGCCGCAGGGGTTCACACTCGCCGTCAGGCGCAGCAAGCCCCTGCGACGTAGAATAAGGGGGACAGCGAGGCTCTGGAACACGGCGGGCAGTGGCGACTGTGCAGCGAATCCTAAATAGGATTCACTGCACGCCGTGAATATTCTCATTGAATACGGCCATAACAATACTAGGTGACATGTACAGGAGGTTCATTGTATCCAACAGGTCTAAAGCAAATGGTCAGAAAAAGGGGGTTATACAGCGCTGGGTTTTTCTGAATGATGACAATTAGACACTTAGTTTATGAAAATACAAAATACATTTATTGTACAGTATAACAATTAAGAGAGTACTCTCTAAGAAAAAGAAAAAAATTAATTATGTTAAAAAATTGCGCAATATATAAAAAAATGGGGGAGGGAGTAAAGAAGATAAAAAATGGGAGTATTGCTTGCACTAAGCTCCAAGAAAGAATGATGAAGACAGTTCGTATGCAAATATATGGTTATAGTTACCACCGATGGATTTGGGAAGTATCAGGATCTCATCTGGAAACCTGAGAAAATACCGGTTAATTCCCAGCTAGTAGGTCCAACTGCCTCCAGATGTTAGTGGAACAGGGATGGTGGGTGGAAGATGGAATGGCCACCGCCGTGAGTCTCTGTCCAGGAGGTGTGGACCTGGTTCTCCGATGGAAATGAGGCAGGAATGCTGGTGAAGGATGGTATAACACCTCTGTGGATCACTGCCCAGGGAGAAAGGGGGCTAACAGCCCAAGATGATGATAGCTGGTCCGGAATCGGTTTGCTATGCTGGAGCCTGGTGCAAGGTGGTTCAGGCTATTGGATGGTCCAAGTCAGGGGATAAGCTTGGATGGATCTCAGGATCTTGGATGTGGCTTGGCTCAACGCGTTTCGACGTCTTCAGGACGTCTTCATCAGGAGCTCCTGATGAAGACGTCCTGAAGACGTCGAAACGCGTTGAGCCAAGCCACATCCAAGATCCTGAGATCCATCCAAGCTTATCCCCTGACTTGGACCATCCAATAGCCTGAACCACCTTGCACCAGGCTCCAGCATAGCAAACCGATTCCGGACCAGCTATCATCATCTTGGGCTGTTAGCCCCCTTTCTCCCTGGGCAGTGATCCACAGCGGTGTTATACCATCCTTCACCAGCATTCCTGCCTCATTTCCATCGGAGAACCAGGTCCACACCTCCTGGACAGAGACTCACGGCGGTGGCCATTCCATCTTCCACCCACCATCCCTGTTCCACTAACATCTGGAGGCAGTTGGACCTACTAGCTGGGAATTAACCGGTATTTTCTCAGGTTTCCAGATGAGATCCTGATACTTCCCAAATCCATTGGTGGTAACTATAACCATATATTGGCATACGAACTGTCTTCATCATTCTTTCTTGGAGCTCAGTGCAAGCAATACTCCCATTTTTAATCTTCTTTACTCCCTCCCCCATTTTTTTATATATTGCGCAATTTTTTAACATAATTAATTTTCTTTTTCTTAGAGAGTACTCTCTTAATTGTTATACTGTACAATAAATGTATTTTGTATTTTCATAAACGAAGTGTCTAATTGTCATCATTCAGAAAAACCCAGCGCTGTATAACCCCCTTTTTCTGTTCTATATTCTATACGGGGAGACTTACACCCTCCCTCATACAGCAGCTTTAATTGACTTCGAGGTTCACTTTCTTCTTTCTAAAGCAAATGGTCACAGGGAGAGAGCAGGACACATGTATGCAGGTGACTTGTATTTGGTAACCACGGCTTAGTCCATTTTTGTATGATTTGTTTTATAGAAATGCAGGCAATATGCTGATGTCACTGACTTCAACCTGGTGATTTGTACAGATTATGACCATTGTACATAGTTGTTTTGTACAATATCCCAGCGGTCATTGCCAAAAGCAGAATCTTGATAAGTTTTTGACCCCTAAACATTACTCTTAATTTTTCATCTGTAGTGCAGGACACTGTTGTACCTAGGGGTATAGATAGCATTAGGACCCAAGTAAAACTACCCTACAGACTTGGCAGTCTATGATCCCACCCCTATGCCCATTCCGTAGAGCTCACTCACTGTTTTCTTGTTTTGTGCCAATTAAGTATGACACAGTTCTCAAAGCAAAACAAGGTAACTCCATATGGGTGCTTCCTAACACCACATAATACAAACCTATATTAAATCTAATTATTATTATCTTTTAGATCTTGGTATGTAGGTTCTGGAAGAACATTTCTATTATCTCATATCATGCATTACAAATACTGCATTATTGTATATTGTTTATCAGCATAAATACAGGTTTCTGGTTCACTCTGTTCTCCTATGGGAATTACTTTAGGGAGAGTAAGTTACCATTGAAAGTGTTTTTTGTAGCTTTTCTTGTCCTTAATTACCTTGATAAATCCTCAGTGGGTTTATAAAGAACATATACAAGACACACACATTTGTGTAATACTGTTTAAACGCAAAATGGTTTCAAGAAATAACAGAACTTCACACAATTCTAAGAACAAGATAATGTTTACTTCAAGTAGTCCTTGTGCTTTCTGGAAATCCCTGAAATAGGAAATAGGGTCCCAATTGGAGAATGAAGATGATCCTAATAGCCACACCCACCCAACGTGTTTCAACCCTTTCAGCAACAGGTCTGTGTTAAGAGGTTACACTTCATCCACTGTACGTATCTCACAAGGGACTGGAGAACTAGGAAACTTCGGCACGGGAACCCATAGTCCCACAAATCTAACTAGGCTCTGTACTGCACCTATCCATGCAGAAGATACACAGAGTAGCGGTAGAGGCTGAGTTTGTCCTCTGTTCTCCCAGAGCCCCTTCATACATAGGCCCATATGCAATGCAGCCGGCGAGGGGGTTAAACGGCGGGGATCACAGAAAACAAGCGATCCTCACTGTTTAACCCCTCACCCTATTCTACATTCCAGGGAATCCTCGCTGTCACAGGACAGCAAGCATTTCCCCAAACAGCGAGGCTCGCGGCTAATGCAGGGAGCCTGCTGCATTTAGCCACTAGTCTCTTGCTCCAAAAATGGAGCAAGGGGAATCAGCGTATGCAGGGGGGTCAGTTCAATACGGACAGGGCTAGCTGTGACAGCGAGCAGGCAGCCCTCGGCATTGAATATAAATAATAGGACGCGGATTGGAAAGGTGGACATTACTTTTGTGGAGTGGAGAGTCCATATTTAAAAGATAACTGCTTGTAATAGTCACCCCCAAATGTCAGTGGGGCTGACAGGCATTCCATCTTTAATATACTGGTATGACCCTCTGAAAGGGAAACCCCATCTCTGGTGGATAGACTGGATGTAAAAACAAAGGTCAGAGGGGTCCACTTTCAGGTAACCCCTTACTGCAATATATTAGTTAAGAGGATATAGTGTAGTAGTAATCTCCGGAGGAAGGTATCCTCCTTGGCAGCATTGTGATAGCTGAGAGTTCTAAACTACACTGATGCATCAAAAAGCTGCTCCTCCTTCCTGCCAAACTCACCTTATAGTATCAGTCACCATTGGTTAAACCAAGTGGTTCCCAAGGGGGAATGTTTGAGTATTATTGTGGTAAACTTCAAGTTCCCCCTTCCCAGCCACTGAGGTAGAGACTGTTAATTATTAAGCAAATATTTTATTACATTCATAAGACTTTAATCAGTGGCTCATATTCCTGAAATTAGAGCTATGAGACTTATCTCGTCATTACGACCCAATGCAGGATGAGTGAGTGAATCAGGCAGTACACACATCACTGATTCCGGGGGGCATAATGGGTCAGCAGCCTATCAACAGGAAGCTTGTAGGTGACCGCTCCAATTTATTCCTGAATTAGCTCTGCAACCCAGTGATCATTTTTTACTTTAGGATATATCCTTTGAATTATTTTGTTTATTAAATATATGCTGGTAGGGTAATGTAACCCTGGTGTGTGTGTGTGTGTTTAGTGTAGACTAAAGCTGTGTACACACAGGGGCAATTTCAATATATATCGCTGGCAATATAGTTGCTGAGCGACCATATTGCCAGCGATTGGAGTGTGCACAGCGATAAATCGCCGGGTGCGCGCTCCCGTTTTCATCCCCTAATGGTCGCTGGTCGGAGGAGCATGCTCCTCCGACCAGCGACTTCCCCGGCAGTGTGACATTTTCATCAGGGACCATCTCTGGTCGCTGATGAAAACGGGACACTGAGCAATATATTGCCAGCGATCATATTGCTCTGTGTGTACGGGATGCAGTTAAAATCCCGGCGGTCGGGATCCCGACGCTGAAATCCCGACACTTTTTCCCTCCGTGGGTGTCCACGACACCCCTGTAGGAAGAATAAATTAGCGTGCCGAGCGTAGCGAGCCCGCAAGGGGGGGAGCGATCCACGTCCCCCCCTTGTCGGGATTTTGAACGCCGGGATCCCGACCGCCGGGATTTCTTCTGAATCTGTGTGTACACACCATTAGGTTAGTATTGAATACTACCCTAAATGGGCTAAGTGGTTTTTATTTGTCATTAAATTCCAGGTTTCACGATGAATCATAGAAAGATATATTCATTGTATTGTTTTCAATGCAGCAGCGGTGTCTGAGGTGGTAACTCCATCTGTTTTTATTCTGAGATCGGCGATTTCTCTTCTTAGTGACTTTTATTTGCTCATCTTTGTTTTTGAGGCAGGCTACCAGTTTCTTAAATTGATTTAAAAAACTTGTGTTGTCATTGTTTTTCTAACAAATGTCCATGTTTTCGGCTGCGTTATGCTTTTCCTTAAGTGATATGGTCATCTTTTCCCTTTCAGATATTTTTTTGTGTAAGACCATTTTTAGGTCCTCCAATATCGTTCCCAATCAAGCTGTTATCCTTCTCTGTAGGTGAACAGCTTGATGTTTCACCGTACTAACGCTCCAACATCATCTTCAGCTTGTTCTGTACCCTTTTAAAGTTCTGCAGGTCAACAATAAATACGTTGAGATTATAACTACACTCTGCTGTTGCATCCATAGAATATAAAGCTAATTTACCACCGTATAACTCCCTTTTTTTTAGAAATGAGTTAAAAGACCATCAAAATGACGGATTCCCCAATGTATTTAGCGGTGACCATTTTTAGCCCACTAAACTCCCCATCCCACCCCCAGACCCCATCTGCTCCTACCTCCAATCTCTGCATGAGTTGTAACATTACGCCTAGATCGGCTGCCATTTTTGCACAGATGATACGTTATTCGTGTGTGTGTGTGTGTGTGTTGAAATTAACCCTAGTTTGCCTGGTGTGTGGTACCCTATGTGGACAGAGACTGATGTGTATACCGGATTATTTTCTGTAATGTGCTGTGTAACATATGGGTGCTACGGTTACACATTTAGCAAGTTGTAGATTGCTCCTACATCAGGGATTCACAGAAGCACCTGCAGATTTAAACATTTCCAGGATCTAAGTAAAACAAACATTTATTCTGCAAATATTAGATTTATTCCAATTAAAAATACAAAATACGATCTTTAGGGGGTTCTAGTGGAGTTTCCTTTCCTTCCAACAGGCAAACAAGTAATTGGCTAATCATTGTATACACTGCGTCCTTACAACAGGAGCTTGTTATGCTTATTCATCTGAAAACAACATCTGGATCAGGTCAGGTTTAAGGCATTCCTCCTCAGTCAGCTTCTGTGGCTGGAAGATAAAACCGTGATTTCAGATGACAGAGTCTGTGATAGCGTTACAGCAGAACACAAGATAAAGTGGCGTTCGCCACCTGTAAATTACTAGTAGGAAAAAGCAGCGTCCTAAATAAAATTGTCCTTGGGTGCTCGCTCTGACTATACAAGACTTTAGTGAAATGTAATTAAAAAACAAAAACACAATTTCTGTAGAATGAAAACAATTCTTCCGCACACCAGAAAAATGCTCAAGAGGTTTATTATTACAAGCAATCATTCTGTTCTACAGGACCTTTTGGCCACTAGGTGGATTTTTGTATAATTTATTAAAAGTCCCTTTATTTCTGTGAGCCTTGTGTCACTACAAGCACTGCTTGCCTGATTCAGATATGTACGTATCCTTGATGGTGTTGATGAGAACATCAAAATACCTGTACCACCCTACTCCAACCCCCCGAAAAAAAACAATTTTCAAGGCATGATTTTGCTTTGTTAATGGCCGCCCCTTTAAAAAGAAAAGTTCAGCTGGCATTCAGCACGGCCGCCGAGGCTACTACATCTGGAACAAAAACAGCAACCTCTTCATGGAGCATGGGTCAGGCAGCATATAGCCCAATTTGTGTTATGTTCCTCTTTTAAATGGTATTATGAGGTAGCCACAATGTTTCCCATACTCCTTGTAACTGAGTACACTACATTATTAAGTGGTATCTAAAAAAACTTTAACTGCTGTCCTTGTGCGTCTACTCAAAACCCAAACAGGTAGAGCACAATTTTAGACCTTTGAAAGATTTTATTTTTTACTCAGTATATGAGCAGTACTAACAAGTTTCCAAAAGGACACAGCACTTAAGATTAGGACTAGGCAGTAACATTATTATTATTATTGACAGTTACTTATATAGTGCCAACATTTTCCATTGCACATTACTCTAAAAAAAAAAAAAAAAAAGATACAGAAGTTGATATAAAGACCAGGTACATACTACAGTGATCTCTGCCCAATATGTAGTTTCCAGACAAATCGTAACATATGGTCTGGACAGCTTAGTGTGTACTCCTGATTTGCATGTGCCGTGGCCATTAGCAATGTCTCCTGATTGGCCCTGCTGCATGGTCATCCATACAACATCTCTAGTGAGGCAATGCATCCTGCGTTGCCACCCTGCATTGACAAATATGTATGCACTTGTCCAGGTAGGATCCCATTTGCCACTTTGTTCTGATGTGTAGTTGGCCTAAGCAGTAACCCATTTCATTTTCAGGTATTTTAGGACAGAGGTAGTGGTGTACCTCTGGTCACTTTCTATTATTCCTGCACATTATGACCCCTGGATAGTACACATATTATAGAGAGACAGAGGAAGCTTACCGTTCCAACTTTAGTTAGAGTGGGAACACCAGTTAGTTTAAAGTTTTTTCTGAAGTCATTGTTTGGGTCCTTCCACCTGCAGGAAACAAATCATGGAATAACTAATGAGATACTACCGATGAACGCTGCAAGTTAGTTACAACATGTAGCCAGAAGTATAAATTTTCACTAGCAGTCTTAAGTACCAACCCCAACTAGCATTAACATTAACTAGGGTAGTACTGGCACCTGCAGGGCCACATCGCACTGCTGTCTTCTTTCATAGTGGGCAGCCCCATAACCACCACCGTTAGCTATAGCGCTGCCCACAGTAATGTGCTCCCAGCTCCTTCTGATACATACACAACTACAGTAGCTGGGCAGAAAATCTACAAAAAACAACTTACGCTGCTCTCTCTCCAACAAGGCAGTATATAAAGACTGCCCCCTCAGGAAGATGGGCCAGCTGCCCACGGATTACTGGCTCAGCTAAAAAAGAAAATATACATTTCAATATAAGGTCTTTGATGACAAAAGATTTAAATCAGTCAGCTGAATATAAAGTGCCAGGCTAGTATACAGTACATGACAAAGCTTAATTCTAAGAACATCATGAGCTTCACATCTGAATGAGGTTTCTACATATGCATTACATATCGTGGCGTGCATCACATGTATCGGCCCTCAGTCTTTTGCCCTTTTACCCAATTTCAGCACCTGAATCACACCTAGTGACTGCATGTAATGCCAATGCCAGTATCAATTGAACCAGTACATCATACTTTTGTAACATTAGTGATGAGTGTTTTGCGTGAGGCATACTGCGGCTTAGTTGTACAGCTTGCGAGTCAGACAGGGCTATTTGGCTGGAATTGGGGATAGATGTATTTGTACACAGCTGTTAAACACTGAGGGCCAGATGTATCAAGCTTCAACAAGTGATAAACAGCCAGCCAATCAGTTTATCAGTGATAAACAACCAGTCAGATCGTGCCTGATATTTTTCAAACATAGGGAGTTATTCTGATTGATTCGCAAGGCTGCAAATTCACAGCCTTGCAAGTCCACCAGACCCGCCTTGCGAATGGTTGGCTGCCGCCACCCATTCGCTAGGGCAATTTGTACGCAGGCCTTGTGAACGGATGTTAATGGAATCACTGACCATCAAAAGATGTGGAAGGTGCCGACATATGTAAGGTATCTCTGAGCAACCTTACATATGTGTGCACGCTGGGAAGGAAATGGGCAGGCAACTGACATCCGGTGATGTCAGCTGCCCCCCCATTCTCATGGGAACGCCCATGAAAAGCTGGGTGTTCCCATTTCGACTTGTTGACCCTGACGACCTAGTGATTGTCTATCTATCTAAAGCAGTGATGTCTAACCTTGACACTCCCGCTGTTGTTGAACTAAACATCCCAGCATGCCCTGCTATAGTTTTACTATTTCGACATGCTAAAACGGATGCTGGGATGTGTAGTTCAACAACAGCTGGAGTGTCAAGGTTAGCCATCACTTTCTTTTACAAAATAACCGATTTAAAGCCTGGATACCGAACCAACTGGGGTTCAGGACCAAACAGAAGGTATGATGCATCATTTGATGAGATTAGTCACGAACCAGGACTTTGATATATATATATATATATCCATATCCCTGTTCTTTAGCAGGAGCTTCCTAAGTACAAGGGTTAGGGGAGTTATTTTGTATTAAATGCCATGATCTAAGCAAGGACTTGATTCAGAAAAGCATATAAATACACTCACAGCCGCATTCCTGTACCGACCAGCTGTATCACAATATGCACATGTTACATGCCCCTGGAATTGTATTGGCCTGTATGTTTATAGCTTTGCAAATAAAGCCTCAGTGCGACCACTATCGCAAGACCATTGCAAGATATGCGCAGTCTGCCAATATTGGCTCACCTACAAGAAAAACGGATGCATACATATCTGAATCAGGCCTGTAGGTTATGTTTATTTCTTCAATGGAAGTTATGTGTCAATATAAAGATCAAGGATCAAAGGGAAAGACTTGTAAATAGATAGAAGAGGAAACATGCCTTGTTATCTTGCATTAAACCCAAACGGCATTTTAAAAGAAATAAGGCTTAAAATGTAGAGACAACTTCCATTTTGTTGGCCCCCTTCACCTTGGCTGATCGTCCCAGGACATCACTTTCTTTACCCGAGTTGTTTTAAGGGATGATGTGGCCCATGTGGGTTGGGATTGTTTGGTCAACAGCATGTTGGTCGACAGTCAAAAGGTGGACATGGGGTTTTCCACTGTTTTTTTTTTACCCGAATGTCGACACAGACAGTTCCCAGTGCACCGCATCCCCTCACTATGCTTTGGGCACTATTTTCTTCTCCCACCTCACCCTAGTGAATGGTAGGGCATGAAATATTGCCTGTCGGCACATGTCGGCTCAAAAAGCAAATGAAAACCTCGTCGACCTAGACACTGTCGACCTAGACCCATGTCGACCAACATGCTGTAGACATAAATGACCGTATCCCACTGATGCTGTGCCTTTCCAAAGCATTACATAATATATGGTTATTAGGTCAACATACATTGGGTCGACCACTCGATAGGCCTTAGATTGACACATGAAAAAGGTCAACAGGGTCAAAAGGTCAACACAAGCATTATGTTGACATGGAGAAGGCAGACAGTCAAAAAGGTAGATATGGGTTTTTCACTTTTTTAGCTGACAGGCGGTATTTCATGGGGTATGGATCATTGGATAGACACCAACAAGCATTAGATCGACATAGGTTGACATGCATGAAGTTCGAAACAAGCATTAGGTCAACATGGTTTTTTAAATTTTATTTACTGCAATGTCGACATGGACACTGAAACGTAGCACCGCGTGCGCTCGCCATGCTTTGGGCACGGTTCCTCACTACCTTCAGTGTTCAACCTTAATTTGGTCAACCAAATGACCCACCACACTGCGGCCAAGACGCTAATATAATGGTCCCCTATTAATCTATTTCTATGTAGTTATGTGTTAAGGGTTGAGGAATATCAGCAATTACCTTCATTCAATGATTAATCAGATGTGCGCTTGTCTAACTAAAGGAACTTTGACACATTCTTCAAGAACCAAACATAAGAATCTCTGCACAGTTTGTAGCTTCAATTCTATGCTCAACTATTCAATGCTATATAGGATGGTACTGGGTCTATAAATCCCCCCCCCCCCCCCCCCAAAAAAAAAATGTTCAAGGCTTCAACACAAGCGATACCACTGACATGGGGCATTCTGCAACTTTTTATGGAAAGTGGGACTAATTCAGTTCTTTGCGTATGCAGTACGGGTCTGTGGCGTCCGTCACAATACAGCACCAGATGGTCAGTGATTGTGATGCCGCTTGGGAGGCAAAATGAGGGTGATGACTGCCTCAAACTGACACTTAGTCCAATGCTCTCATAACAATAATATTAGAAAGTGGCTAGTTTCTGTCATCTGATGCTTCAAAATATTATTGTAACTAAAATGTAATCATATTTTGAATTTAGTACAGTCTATCCTAATAGATAGCGGGGTTTTGCCTATAACCAATAGGCAAAACCGGGACTATGTAAAAACCGGACCCGGACCACACTCCGGACAGGACATCAAAATCTGCAGTCCGGAGCTTGTAGGGTCCGGTCCGGGGGGTGTCCTGTCCAGGGGGTGTCTTGTCCGGGGGGGTCCCTGTGATAGCTATCACCAGGGACGTGGGGAAGGGGAGATTACAGCCTCCCCGTGTGGCTGGTTTCACACACTCCGGCTCCTGCCGGCAGGTGAAATCCTGCACGGCCAGGGAGCCGTGCCGCACACAGTAGATTATCATGGAGGGGATGGCCACAGCCCGGCAGCCGTCCCTTCCAGTGGCGGGATCCGGCTGCAGCCGTGCGGCTGGGCCGTGGCCGTCCCGTGTGAATGGATACAATAGTGTCCATTCACAACTAATGTGTGCGGCACGGCTCCAGGGCCGTGCGGGATTTCACCGTCCGGCAGGAGCCGGAGTGTGTGAAACCAGCCTGCGGTCCGGACCGTCCGGTTTTTGCTACATGCCCAGACCATACAGGGAGGCTTTATTCTCCCCCTCCTCTTCTACCTGGTGACAGGTGTGACAGCCAGCCCCCCGGACAGGACACCTGTCCTGGTCCGGTTTTCACCCATACCCTTTACTTAGTCCCCTTAACAATGGTGTACTCAGGGTGACTGGAAGACATGGGTAATCCTTACTCATACCATACCTGGGTATATTGTAGGAGCCTATTTGGGGTTATGCTGGGTACACACCAGGACGACTAGGGCCCGATCCCCACAATCTAGATCCAATTCCGATCAATTGGATGTAGATTGTGTGCTGATTGGGCCCTTTTCTGACCTGGTGTGGCCCGATACCGATCCGATGCGCGTCCCCGCGGGTCGGTCGGTCGTTATTGAGATCCTACCTGCTGCAGGTAGGATCTCAATGACGACCATACAGCCGGGTGCGGGTCGCCATCGGATCGGACCCGCTCACGGTGCACATCGTGAGCGGGTCGTGCCCCCCCCGCGTCATCGTGAGCGGGTCGGACGAGACACTGACGACCCGCTCACGATGTGCATCGTGAGCGGGTCGTCCTGGTGTGTACCCCGCATTAGTCTCCCCCAGCCCCCATAGTACTGATAAATATCATCACTTACATATGGTTAAATACTGGGAGTACCAACACAGCAAGAGGCTGCTGGCACTTACAGGGTATACAGCACCTTTAACGCAGTCTGGGCACCAGCTCTCTCCCTTTTCGTCCTTATCGCCACAGAACAAAGAAAATATCATCTGTCCCTTGTGCCTGTCCAGCTCCCTGCAGTACTCCTGGTAGCCATGCACCTTCACCTCAGTGTAACCCATGGCAGCTGCTGCAGTGCTCACCCAGCCTGTCCTCACTCACATTGACTGCAGTTGAGAAGAGAGACAGCTAACACGAGACACACCCATCTGGGGGAAGTCACTTCCTTCCTGCATTTTTAAAGGGACAGTACAATAATAAAGCAGCGATCCTGGCAAAATATAAATAAAACCCATACACTAATCGCAGCCAGCAGCGGGATGTACTAAAAGGAATGACAGTGGAATGACAGTGGAATGACAGTGGAATGACAGTGTTGTCTGCAGATAAGGAATGCCAATTGACTATAATGGGAGAAAATGACTTTTATATTAATATTTCCGAAATTATTGCACATATCAACTATATTTTTGGTATACTTCTTGCTAAGACCATTACACATATTTTACATGCAGAATGACGTGGAATGACGGCTGCCTCCTATGGAATGACGGCCTTTTAATTCGCCATCCTGAAGCCAAAATAGCATTAAAACAGCTCCATTATGTGATATTAAGACCCCGATGTTACAGTGATCCCCATAGCGCACGCGCTCATCCTTTTCCAAATATGCCCGCCTACACCCCTACTCTCGTAAACATGTCACCTGACGCGGAATGACGGCTGCCTCCTATGGAATGACGGCCTTTTAATTCGCCATCCTGAAGCCAAAATAGCATTAAAATAGCTCCATTATCCGATATTAAGACCCCGATGTTACGGTGATCCCCATAGCGCACGCGCTCATCCTTTTCCAAATATGCCCGCCTACACCCCTACTCTCGTAAACATGTCACCTGACGCGGAATGACGGCTGCCTCCTATGGAATGACGGCCTTTTAATTCGCCATCCTGAAGCCAAAATAGCATTAAAGCAGCTCCATTATGCAATATTAAGACCCCGATGTTACGGTGATCCCCATAGCGCACGCGCTCATCCTTTACCAAATATGTCCGCCTACACCCCTACTCTCGTAAACATGTCACCTGACGCGGAATGACGGCTGCCTCCTATGGAATGACAGCCTTTTAATTCGCCATCCTGAAGCCAAAATAGCATTAAAATAGCTCCATTATGCGATATTAAGACCCCGATGTTACGGTGATCCCCATAGCGCACGCGCTCATCCTTTTCCAAATATGCCCGCCTACACCCCTACTCTCGTAAACATGTCACGTGACGTGGAATGACGGCTGCCTCCTATGGAATGACGGCCTTTTAATTCGCCATCCTGAAGCCAAAATAGCATTAAAGCAGCTCCATTATGCGATATTAAGACCCCGATGTTACAGTGATCCCCATAGCGCACGCGCTCATCCTTTTCCAAATATGCCCGCCTACACCCCTACTCTCGTAAACATGTCACGTGACGCGGAATGACGGCTGCCTCCTATGGAATGACGGCCTTTTAATTCGCCATCCTGAAGCCAAAATAGCATTAAAGCAGCTCCATTATGCAATATTAAGACCCCGATGTTACGGTGATCCCCATAGCGCACGCGCTCATCCTTTACCAAATATGTCCGCCTACACCCCTACTCTCGTAAACATGTCACCTGACGCGGAATGACGGCTGCCTCCTATGGAATGACAGCCTTTTAATTCGCCATCCTGAAGCCAAAATAGCATTAAAATAGCTCCATTATGCGATATTAAGACCCCGATGTTACGGTGATCCCCATAGCGCACGCGCTCATCCTTTTCCAAATATGTCCGCCTACACCCCTACTCTAGTAAACATGTCACCTGACGCGGAATGACGGCTGCATCCTATGGAATGACGGCCTTTTAATTCGCCATCCTGAAGCCAAAATAGCATTAAAGCAGCTCCATTATGCTATATTAAGACCCCGATGTTACGGTGATCCCCATAGCGCACGCGCTCATCCTTTTCCAAATATGCCCGCCTATACCCCTACTCTCATAAACATGTCACGTGACGCGGAATGACGGCTTCCTCCTATGGAATGACGGCCTTTTAATTCGCCATCCTGAAGCCAAAATAGCATTAAAATAGCTCCATTATGCGATATTAAGACCCCGATGTTATGGTGATCCCCATAGCGCACGCGCTCATCCTTATCCAAATATGCCCGCCTACACCCCTACTCTCATAAACATGTCACATGACGCGGAATGACGGCTGCCTCCTATGGAATGACGGCCTTTTAATTCGCCATCCTGAAGCCAAAATAGCATTGTGGAATGACAGTGGAATGACAGTGTTGTCTGCAGATAAGGAATGCCAATTGACTATAATGGGAGAAAATGACTTTTATATTAATATTTCCGAAATTATTGCACATATCAACTATATTTTTGGTATACTTCTTGCTAAGACCATTACACATATTTTACATGCAGAATGACGTGGAATGACGGCTGCCTCCTATGGAATGACGGCCTTTTAATTCGCCATCCTGAAGCCAAAATAGCATTAAAACAGCTCCATTATGCGATATTAAGACCCCGATGTTACAGTGATCCCCATAGCGCACGCGCTCATCCTTTTCCAAATATGCCCGCCTACACCCCTACTCTCGTAAACATGTCACCTGACGCGGAATGACGGCTGCCTCCTATGGAATGACGGCCTTTTAATTCGCCATCCTGAAGCCAAAATAGCATTAAAATAGCTCCATTATCCGATATTAAGACCCCGATGTTACGGTGATCCCCATAGCGCACGCGCTCATCCTTTTCCAAATATGCCCGCCTACACCCCTACTCTCGTAAACATGTCACCTGACGCGGAATGACGGCTGCCTCCTATGGAATGACGGCCTTTTAATTCGCCATCCTGAAGCCAAAATAGCATTAAAGCAGCTCCATTATGCAATATTAAGACCCCGATGTTACGGTGATCCCCATAGCGCACGCGCTCATCCTTTACCAAATATGTCCGCCTACACCCCTA
Organism: Crinia signifera; assembly: GCF_055691185.1. Classification (NCBI taxonomy): domain Eukaryota; kingdom Metazoa; phylum Chordata; class Amphibia; order Anura; family Myobatrachidae; genus Crinia; species Crinia signifera. Next base: position 109,660,286 of record NC_139220.1, on the reverse strand, counting down.
CTCTCGTAAACATGTCACCTGACGCGGAATGACGGCTGCCTCCTATGGAATGACAGCCTTTTAATTCGCCATCCTGAAGCCAAAATAGCATTAAAATAGCTCCATTATGCGATATTAAGACCCCGATGTTACGGTGATCCCCATAGCGCACGCGCTCATCCTTTTCCAAATATGCCCGCCTACACCCCTACTCTCGTAAACATGTCACGTGACGTGGAATGACGGCTGCCTCCTATGGAATGACGGCCTTTTAATTCGCCATCCTGAAGCCAAAATAGCATTAAAGCAGCTCCATTATGCGATATTAAGACCCCGATGTTACAGTGATCCCCATAGCGCACGCGCTCATCCTTTTCCAAATATGCCCGCCTACACCCCTACTCTCGTAAACATGTCACGTGACGCGGAATGACGGCTGCCTCCTATGGAATGACGGCCTTTTAATTCGCCATCCTGAAGCCAAAATAGCATTAAAGCAGCTCCATTATGCAATATTAAGACCCCGATGTTACGGTGATCCCCATAGCGCACGCGCTCATCCTTTACCAAATATGTCCGCCTACACCCCTACTCTCGTAAACATGTCACCTGACGCGGAATGACGGCTGCCTCCTATGGAATGACAGCCTTTTAATTCGCCATCCTGAAGCCAAAATAGCATTAAAATAGCTCCATTATGCGATATTAAGACCCCGATGTTACGGTGATCCCCATAGCGCACGCGCTCATCCTTTTCCAAATATGTCCGCCTACACCCCTACTCTAGTAAACATGTCACCTGACGCGGAATGACGGCTGCATCCTATGGAATGACGGCCTTTTAATTCGCCATCCTGAAGCCAAAATAGCATTAAAGCAGCTCCATTATGCTATATTAAGACCCCGATGTTACGGTGATCCCCATAGCGCACGCGCTCATCCTTTTCCAAATATGCCCGCCTATACCCCTACTCTCATAAACATGTCACGTGACGCGGAATGACGGCTTCCTCCTATGGAATGACGGCCTTTTAATTCGCCATCCTGAAGCCAAAATAGCATTAAAATAGCTCCATTATGCGATATTAAGACCCCGATGTTATGGTGATCCCCATAGCGCACGCGCTCATCCTTATCCAAATATGCCCGCCTACACCCCTACTCTCATAAACATGTCACATGACGCGGAATGACGGCTGCCTCCTATGGAATGACGGCCTTTTAATTCGCCATCCTGAAGCCAAAATAGCATTGTGGAATGACAGTGGAATGACAGTGTTGTCTGCAGATAAGGAATGCCAATTGACTATAATGGGAGAAAATGACTTTTATATTAATATTTCCGAAATTATTGCACATATCAACTATATTTTTGGTATACTTCTTGCTAAGACCATTACACATATTTTACATGCAGAATGACGTGGAATGACGGCTGCCTCCTATGGAATGACGGCCTTTTAATTCGCCATCCTGAAGCCAAAATAGCATTAAAACAGCTCCATTATGCGATATTAAGACCCCGATGTTACAGTGATCCCCATAGCGCACGCGCTCATCCTTTTCCAAATATGCCCGCCTACACCCCTACTCTCGTAAACATGTCACCTGACGCGGAATGACGGCTGCCTCCTATGGAATGACGGCCTTTTAATTCGCCATCCTGAAGCCAAAATAGCATTAAAATAGCTCCATTATCCGATATTAAGACCCCGATGTTACGGTGATCCCCATAGCGCACGCGCTCATCCTTTTCCAAATATGCCCGCCTACACCCCTACTCTCGTAAACATGTCACCTGACGCGGAATGACGGCTGCCTCCTATGGAATGACGGCCTTTTAATTCGCCATCCTGAAGCCAAAATAGCATTAAAGCAGCTCCATTATGCAATATTAAGACCCCGATGTTACGGTGATCCCCATAGCGCACGCGCTCATCCTTTACCAAATATGTCCGCCTACACCCCTACTCTCGTAAACATGTCACCTGACGCGGAATGACGGCTGCCTCCTATGGAATGACAGCCTTTTAATTCGCCATCCTGAAGCCAAAATAGCATTAAAATAGCTCCATTATGCGATATTAAGACCCCGATGTTACGGTGATCCCCATAGCGCACGCGCTCATCCTTTTCCAAATATGCCCGCCTACACCCCTACTCTCGTAAACATGTCACGTGACGTGGAATGACGGCTGCCTCCTATGGAATGACGGCCTTTTAATTCGCCATCCTGAAGCCAAAATAGCATTAAAGCAGCTCCATTATGCGATATTAAGACCCCGATGTTACGGTGATCCCCATAGCGCACGCGCTCATCCTTTTCCAAATATGCCCGCCTACACCCCTACTCTCGTAAACATGTCACGTGACGCGGAATGACGGCTTCCTCCTATGGAATGACGGCCTTTTAATTCGCCACCCTGAAGCCAAAATAGCATTAAAGCAGCTCCATTATGCGATATTAAGACCCTGATGTTATGGTGATCCCCATAGCGCACGCGCTCATCCTTTACCAAATATGTCCGCCTACACCCCTACTCTCGTAAACATGTCACCTGATGCGGAATGACGGCTGCCTCCTATGGAATGACAGCCTTTTAATTCGCCATCCTGAAGCCAAAATAGCATTAAAGCAGCTCCATTATGCGATATTAAGACCCCGATGTTACAGTGATCCCCATAGCGCACGCGCTCATCCTTTTCCAAATATGCCCGCCTATACCCCTACTCTCGTAAACATGTCACCTGACGCGGAATGACGGCTGCATCCTATGGAATGACGGCCTTTTAATTCGCCATCCTGAAGCCAAAATAGCATTAAAATAGCTCCATTATGCGATATTAAGACCCCGATGTTACGGTGATCCAATAAGCGCACACACTAACCTCTTTCCGTATACGCCTGCCTACACCCCTACTCTTATTAATATGTCAAATTACTTTGTTTTTTTTTTTGGTACTTATGTGTTATTGCGGTGCGCGTTACGTAGCGTCCCTGTCAAAATAGGCGTAGTGTTCCCGCGGCCAGCGTAGTTTAGTGTTCCCGCCCGTCGAGCCGGAGCTTACGTAGTTAGCGTAGTCAGTCAGTGTTATGCAGTTAGCGTAGTCAGTGATCGCATATTATATTGTGTGGGAACCATTGACCATTTTAACCTGCCTGACATGACAGGTGTGAATGTGTTCCTGAAACACCCTCCACTATCTAGTGCAGCGTCAAGCATCCTCCTGACCCTTTCATACCCCCACTATTGCCGCGCTTCTGACTCGGTGGCTCGCTGCGCTTGCCACACTTTTCTAAAATCAACTCCCCGCTGACGTGGATAGTGGGGGTATGAAAAGGTCGGGAGGACATGTAACACATCAACGCTTCCCCTTTGCGGGGCTTGCTACGCTCGCCACGCTTCAGGCTGACGTGGATAGTGGGGGTTTTAAATGGAGGCATTTGCCAGTAAGTAACATGGAGCACTGGCAAATGCCTCCTTTATTGTGCATGAGACGCACTTGCTGCCAAACCCCCCCCCCCCCTTTGCGCAGGAGACGCACGTGCTACCTGGCGGTTACCAGCGTTGTGTGAGAGGCACTCACTAGGCTGGCCAGGGATGCTGGGGACAGAGCCGCAGCTCTCCTGGGGACAGTACGCTGGCTAGCTGCCTGATGGGGACACTGCGCTGACTACGCAGGGCTGCCGCGGAGTCACTACGCTGACTACACTAGGCAGCTTTTGGGCTACGCTAACGTAGCTTAGCCTGCGCTGAAAAGGTAGCATAGCCAGGCACTGTGATAATACACAATTACCAGGGTTTTTTTTTCACAAAAGTGCTTGAAGTGTGGCAGTAAACAACTTTATGACATACCGCCAGATCTGGCCACCATTTTGATCTTGCCGGAGAAAGAAAAATAGCAGGGATTGAGTATGGCATCCCAGCTTTGGAAAAGTAGCATCATTATGTGTAAAGGTGTCCCTCTGTGGACAGGTGTCCATCAGCATTGGCCAAGCTGGTATGTACTGTAGGTTGAGCATGGTCCTGGCTGTAACTTTTTAGTTAGCACTGGGGCGGTGGGTATGCTGGCATTCACAATACTCACCCCTGCATACCGACTACCACCAGGAGTCCTGCCCCAGAATACCAAGATCATTGGAAATGCCTACGTCGGAATGTTGAATGCAAGTATGTGCGTTAGGAATGGCGGGGGGGGGGGGTAAGGTTTAGGCACTAGGGATGACATAGGTCAATTCTGGGTAGGTGGGAGTTAGGGTTATGCACTTAGAAATGTTTTTTTTTTTTTTTTCAATAATAACTTTTTATTGAGTCTTGAACACATATAACAATAGAATCAGTAACCAATGTTTGGTTTTGGTTTCGATTGTGCAAAATATCTGAATAAATTGTAAAAAGACATTACAATTACATAGGTGTGAAACATACAAGAGTTTTAAATTTATGAGTTAAGAAGAGAAAAGGAGGAAAGAGCGGAGAGAAAAATAAGAAGATAAAAGATGAAAAGAGGGAAAGAAAGGGGTGAAAAGGAAAGGAAAACGTCCCGGGGTGAGTTATGAGGCGGAGAGGTCCAATAGGCAGGGGGCCATAAGGGGACAACTAGCTCTTAAGTAGAGCCGTCATCCACAGAGTGCGGAGGGGATAGAAGGGTTGCTGGGTCTGCAGTGTCTGTGTGAGACAGTGGAAGGCCATGGGACTCCCTATATTCACTCCGTTTAAACCTATTGACGAAGATGTATATTTAACGTTGGATGTCTCGAATAGAAAATGCTTATGAATACTAGAAATTATATGTGGCATGGAAGGGACATCTAAGGATTTCCAAAGTTGACCTATGGCAGCTTTGGTGGCTATCAGAATGTGTCGAAGAATGTATAGGTCTCCCTTGGGAAGCTGCATACAATGATGTAGGAGAGCTATTATTGGGTCCAAAGGGATACTAACTCTCAAAACATCACTAATAAGGGAGAACACTTCACCCCAGAGCGGACGTATTAACGCACATTCCCAGAAGATGTGGTACAGGGAACCCACACTGCCACAGCTCCTCCAGAAAAGTTTGGAGACGGTGGGCCAGATCCCGTGGAGCCGCTGGGGGGTGAAGTACGCTCTGTGGCACAACCTGTAAAACATCTCAAGAGTGGTGGAGGCATCTAGACATTTTAAAGCCAGAGTAGAGAATAGCGTTCCACTCCTCCTCCGTGAAGGTAGTGGACAGATCCACCTCCCACTTCAGCTGGGCCGGTAATTTACCTTTTTTCCCTTTAGTAACCAAGTATCTATACCATCTTGAAATACCCCCTCTATGGTTCTGTGAAGTCAAATAAGAGAGTACGTAATTAGGGAAGGAGGGGCTGGCCGTGGTACTTTTAAATGAGGATGACAACCAGTGCCGTATTTGAAGGTATTTATAAAAGTCCTGCTTGAGTACCCCGTATCTCTCCTGTAAAGAAGAGAACTGTAAAAGATTACCCTCGTGGTACATCTGTCTAAGGGACACTATTCCTGCCTCTATCCAAGAGTCTAGCTTCAGATTGGGAATGAGTCTCGATATAGCTTTAAGTGACAGGTCGGGTCCAGGCAGGGAAACTCCCTCCGCGCCAGTGATAGCTTTATGCCAAACCGTTTGCTTTGATAGATGTCCCAGGGCCAGACCATTTTGGGGAGACCTGAGGGGGAATCCAAAATAGGTCGTTTAGGCCCAGTCTTGGGGAGAAAGAGCGTTCTATCACCACCCAAGGCTTAGGGGAGTGCGGCGCGAACCAGTCTCTAGCTTGACTAAGCCGACAAGCCAATTGATATCTCTCGATATCCGGATAGGCCACTCCCCCCCTGTCCTTAGGCAGCGAGAGCACTCCTCTGGAGATCCTGGGCCTGGAACCCTTCCAAACGTATTTAGAAAAGAAGGCATTGAATTTACAAATAAGAGAAGTAGGGAGGATCCGAGGGATAGCTCTGAACAAATACATGAGCTTAGGTAGCAAGACCATCTTTGACGCTGCTACTCTACCTAACCAGGAGATCTCGTGTATGGACCATTCAGTAATGAGATTTTCAAAAGCATTCAGTAAAGGGATAAAATTACAATCTATAATATTGAGATCCCAAGCTACATGCACCCCCAGATATTTAATCGATTTGTTCTGCCAGGCATATTGGTATTTGTCTTTTAATACTGTAGTTACCGCGGGAGGGATATGCAGTGGGAGGGCTTCAGTCTTAGAGGTATTAAGCTTATAAAAGGATACTTTGGAATATTCCTCCAGAGTCTCGTGTAGAGCAGGGAGGGAGCTCTCAGGATCCAGAAGACAACTGGGCCCACTATTTGGCTGTTTGTCCTTATTTTTTCCGCCAAAGGTTCTATAGCCAGAACGAAAATTAGTGGGGACAGGGGGCAACCCTGTCTGGTCCCGTTGGTAATATTAAAGCTAGAGGACAGGCAGCCGTTCACGAAGACCCTTGCGGAAGGACAGGAATACAGGGCAAGTATGGAATTCAAAAATCTACCTTCTATCCCAAAATGCATCAGAACCGAACTAAGATAACCCCAATGGAGCCTATCGAACGCTTTCTCAGCGTCAAGAGAAAGCAACAATAAGGGCTCTAGATTCATATTACAGTACTCCACAATATCAAAAACCCTTCTTGTATTATCCAGTGCCTGCCTCCCCGGGACAAATCCCACCTGATCGGCTGCCACCAAAGCAGGAAGCAGAGGAGCCAAACGATTGGCGACTAATTTAGCGTATAGTTTAAGGTCCGTGTTTAAAAGGGCTATAAGGCAAAAGTTCTGGGCCGAGGTTGCAGGTTTACCAGGTTTGGGGATCGCCACTATTCTCGCCTCAAGCATTTCCCTAGGGAAGCCCTTGGATTCCGAGGCTTCACTAAAGACAGTTAACAGTACAGGGATAAGTTCTGACTTGAAGCATTTATAGAAGGTGGAGGGATATCCATCCGGGCCAGGGGCTTTATCTCGTGGCAAAGAGTCGATAGCAGCCTCTATTTCGGAAGTGGACCAGGGAGAGCATAGAGACAGCGATGTCTCGGTCCAATTTTGGGAGATTGATGCTGTTCAGAAAGTTATCTATGTCGGCTGTCGTGGGTTGGTAAGTAAGTGGGTCTGAGTTGAGATTATATAGCTGTGAGTAGTAATCAGCGAAGGTATTCGCAATGCTAAAAGGGTCCACCACTCTCGAGCCCTGGGAGTTAATTAGAAGGTTAATTTTTGCCCTGGGTCTATGGCCTCTTAATTTCCTCGCCAAAAGGCGCCTGCTTTATTCCCAAAAATGTAAAACCGCTGATTTAATTTGGCTAGATTCTTTTGTACTTCTTGCATAGAAAATGAATTAACTTTATCTCTAGCTTGAACCAGTTCTTTATGTAGAGCCCTATCTGAGGGGTTCGCTTTATGGGCAGACTCCAATCTAGTTAATTCTTCTTCAGCAAGTAAGCGCTCTTTGATTTGAGCCTTTTTTAACCTGGAGGCTGCCTGAATGGCAGAACCTCGGATTACCGCTTTGAGCGAACACCAATGATTGAATATGGAGGTGTCGTTGGGGTGATTAGTAGAGATATAGGAAGTAAGAGCGTCCTTAATAAACCAGTCTCCGGGGGAGCTCTATAGCGAGATTGATCCCAGGAGATAAACAAGGGGGCATGGTCCGACCAAGTAATGAGTAGTATTTCAATTTTACGTAGAGACTCTAAAATCCATTTATCTGTTAGCGCTAAGTCTATCCTAGAATAAGTTTGGTGAGGGTGAGAGAAGAACGTATAATCTCGCTTCCCTGGGTGCTTAGCACGCCAAGCATCATGTAGGTCAAATTCATTAATGATCTGCCTAAACCTGGAGGAGTGGTCTGCTGCTTGGGTCCCCCTTCTAGAGCAATGGCCCGATCTATCAATATTGGGGTCCAAGACCATATTGAAGTCTACCAGAACAATGAGGGCTCCCCTTGTATGCTTCTGCACCAATGCACAGAGTCTCCTTACAAACTTTACCTGCCCAGTATTTGGAGCATAGCAGGCAACCAGGGTTACCTCCACTTCATCCAATTTACCCACTAAAATGATAAATCTGCCCTCCGAATCAGAGTGTTGAAAAGAGAGTGTGAAAGGACAGTGAACAGAAAAAAGAATTGCAACACCAGCTTTCTTAAGGGGACCATTGGCTGAATAACACTGGGGATATCTAGCATCTGAGAACTTAGGAGGGGACGATTTCTTAAAGTGTGTTTCTTGTAGTGCAACTATATGAGCCTTCAATTTATGGAAGGTGGCCAGAGCAACTCTGCGTTTATGGGGGGAATTGAGCCCCTTCACATTCAGCGATAGAATGTTAACCATAATCTAACTTGGGTAAAAGTTTAACTCTATCTAGGCAGAGTACAATCTCATAATAACTCACCCACACCGGGACCCCGAGAGGAGGGATAGTAAGAAGAAAGGATAGGTTAAGCAGGGAGAATAGAGACAGAGATGTAAAGACAGCGACTCTAAGAAGAGTCGAGAAGAGGCACCAAGCAAAAAGTACCTCACACATAGTTCAAAAAGGGGGGTAGTGGCCTAACACCCCAAGGTAGTTAAATCCAAACTAGTATTAAAACAGGCTTAAACAGACTATACTAAACTCTACCGATCTCCTTAATGCCAATATCAAACATTGCAGGAATAAGATAATAGAAATGCAACAGGGACACAGAGCCCTTGCTCATAGGTTAAAACATAACGGGGATCAGGAGGCCCCCTGCGGAGGTCCCCACGGTAGTTTTAATATTACAATATATTTAAACAACATTAGACCAAGTGCTGAGGCCCGCCACAGACAGCAGGCCCTCCGCTCACTCCTCGGCACGTCCCCCAAGTCGGCATAGACTAGTGAACAGATACAGTGCGCCAACAGGAGGTATAGGGCGCATCTTAGAGGACACCTGGAGCGCTCCAAGGAGAGACCGGGGCCGGCCTGCCACATGCAGTGCAATTAACGGTTTGCTACATCAGACATGGCTAATAACATAAGTACGTTGTAAAACAATTATGCTCTATATGCTTAATTCAACAGGATAATTAGGGCTATGTGGGCACTATTAATAAAAGACGTATCACAGGGTATCCACTTTCCAAATAATTTGGGAAAAACCACCAGCGAGAAGGCGCCATTGGGCGCGTCCTTCCCCACCGGCGTGGACTTACTCCACCGTCGACCAGTCCTGCTGAAGCCGGCGGTTTGGAGAGTCCCCTGGGTGAGTTACCGGGATGTTCCATTTCTGCAATATTTTCAAACCGTCCTCCATTGAGGAGATAGAGATGGTTGACCCCTCACGTACAATCAGTAGTCGAGTCGGGAAACCCCAACGGTAAAGGACATTGGCCTTCCTGAGCGATAAGGTAATAGGTTGTAGCGCTCTCCTCTTAGCTAAGGTTGCCTGCGACAGGTCCCCAAACAACTGATAGGAGCCCAAGGCAGCAGCTGTCTCAGAGGAGGGTCTCGCCGCTTTTAGGAGAGCCTCTTTAATGTGGTAGAAATGTACACGCATGAGGACGTCTCTGGGTGCACCCTCAGGGGCGTTGATGGCTCGTGGAAGCCTATGAATCCGGTCTATCAACAGGTCGGAAGCCGAGGCCGATGGAAGGAGCTTCTTGAAAATCTCCAAAGTCACATCATGAAGGCTACTGTTAGAGACTTTGTCAGGAATGCCCCTTAGCTTAAGGTTATTCCTGCGGGAGCGATCCTCCAAGTCTGCAACTTTATCCCGTAACAAGGCGACTTCCGTCTCCAGATCAATCAAATCGTTATGGGAAGCAACCACCTCCCCCATTTTCAACTCCAAAGCATCCGTACGTTCTCCCAGTTCGTTTATTGAACGCTGGCACGACTGTAGGGATGTACGTATTTCCGTGGATACTTCATCTTTCAGTTGTGTAAGTAGAAATTTCAAGGTGCCAACTGTCAGCGCCTCATCATCAGGAAGCTCCCTGCGGGTTGGGGTCTCCAGAGGAGAAGACAGGGAAGGGGCTGACGTAGGGAATAGTGAAGTGGGAGACGATGTGGAAGGTGGAGCATTTTCAGATTTAGAGGATCTGGGAGACGGTTTGAAAAAAGCCACCTGGGACACTGTCTTAGACACCTTGTTTTTGCGCGATCTCATAATGGCGAAGGCAGGAACATAGACTTCTCTTAAATCAATTCCTTAATAGGGTCAAGGGGGTCGGTAGCAATTTCACATAAACAGAACTGTCAGGCTGCACTCATGCAGAAAGAGGACAGTCTCACAGCATCCGCCTTGACATAATGGGGTGTATGGGAGGCCGTCACATCAAATGTACACAAGACCCATTCCTGAGCACACTGACTCCCCAATGGGCTGAATGATAAGGTAGGGATTCACAGCTAGCAGGAGGGGGGTGAGATCACTGTGTCCCGATCAATTCTGGTTGTAGCAGTATAGTGAAGTAAGGAGCAGTAGTGTAGATTCAGAGTAGGTGGCGCACAGGAGACACTTATTTTGTGTACCCACTATCTCATGCCCAGGCTGAGCTTACCCTGCAGTACAGTACAGAGGGGCTTGCCACCCAGTATGTGAGTGAAGGCAGTGCAGTACAGTAATATGCCCTGTGAGGTGTTATATTAATGTAGGCTAGGGTAGCTGTAAAGAAGGCACTGAGTGCCACTTACTGCAGCTTGCTGGGGGCAGCTGGGGGTCTGCAGGAATCCGTGTGGAGCACAGTATGCTGGGGCAGAGCAGCAGAGGTCTTAGGCTGCAGCTCCGGATCCAAGATGGCCGCCATCTCCCTGAAGCAGAGGGGATCACAACAGGGAGGACTCCTCGGGCGACAGCAGCAGATCCTCAGCCCGCTGCCAGCCTCCTCCCGCTCCTGGGTGGGCTGCACGGGCTGCTGGGGGTCTCTGCTTCACTCCAGCCACTCCGGGCGCGGCGGGCTGTACCCGGAACCGCGTCGCGGGCAGCCGCAAAACTCGAGGCCCCGGCTCCACCACCGCGAGTAGGCCGCAACCCGTGGGGACTCCGGGAATGTCCCCCGGCTCTGCGGCACTAGTCAGCTGTGCGAGGGGGCCCCGGGCAAGTGATCCGGGGCAGTTGTGGGTAGGGATGAGGCTCTGGGCACCAGGTTTTGGCCTTGATAGTGGGAGCTCCAGCAGCCCACGTCTGCTCAGCTCAGCGTCCTGGCCACGACCCCCCCCCCCCCCCCAAATGTGTTTAAGGCTAGGCTTTGGGGTGGGAGGGTTCGGTTTAGTGAGCAGAGTACTAGGGTTAGTCTGTGTGGTTGGGGGAAGGTTAGGGATAGGAAGGGGCTGTAAAGTATACTTACAAGACCCCTTTCAGGATTCCGTCTTACAGGATGCCGGTGTTGGTTTTCTGACTGTCAGCATCCTCACTGCCACTCATTCATGTGTATTTCATCTCTTAAGGCCCCCATACACTACACAATTTGGGCCCGATTTCACCCGATTCTGGAGGATCGGGCCAAGAAATCGGGTGAAATTGCCCAAATCGCGAAGGGTATGACATCCAATCTCATCTGATGCGTGGTCCCGTGCACATCGGATCAGATCTGGATGTCGGACGGTCTGCACATAAGATAAATCTTATGTGCAGCCGGCAATGAGCTGGTCTGGGGGAGTGGGGACCAGAGACCGGAGAGCAGGGTCCGGTCCGTGGGTGATGCAGAGGGGGTAGTCAGCTAGTGGCAGGAGAGGTGGCGGGGAGCGGGGTCCGGTCCAGCTGCAGGAGGGGTAGTGGGCTAGCGGGTGGACTGGATAGGTAGCGACAGGCGGGAGCGCACGGCACAAAGCAGAGTCCAGGTATCGGCGAGCGGGAGAATAGGAAACATCCTATTCAAAAGACTGGGTGGGCAGGGCGGTCGCTGATTGGCTGAGCTCTCGGGCAATCAGCGTCCGCCCAGTCTCTCCGGTCTCTGGTCCCCGCTCCCCCAGACGGACCCTGACCCCCCCCCGCCGCAAGCTCCCCCTAGACCCTGCTCTCCTGCAGCTCCCCCGGATTTGAATCGATCCGATTTATCATATGCAAAAAATGGCACATCAAGTGCCAAATCATATCAGGAGCTGCCGGGGGTAGCTCAGTGGAAGTCGGGGCCGACATTACGCCGACTTGTCCTAATGTCCCGGCAAAGTGTAAAAAATCACACACATCATCTATAGGGATGTGGGACCATTTGTAGACAACAAGTAGATGGTTCCCACACAATACAATATGCGATCACTGACTACGCTAACTGCATAACACTGACTGACTACGCTAACTACGTAAGCTCCGGCTCGACGGGCGGGAACACTAAACTACGCTGGCCGCGGGAACACTACGCCTATTTTGACAGGGACGCTACGTAACGGGCACCGCAATATCACACACAAGTACCAAAAAAAAAACAAAGTAATTTGACATATTAATAAGAGTAGGGGTGTAGGCAGGCATATACGGAAAGAGGTTAGTGTGTGCGCTTATTGGATCATAGTAAAATCGGGGTCTTAATATCGCATAATGGAGCTGCTTTAATGCTATTTTGGCTTCAGGATGGCGAATTAAAAGGCCGTCATTCCATAGGAGGAAGCCGTCATTCCGCGTCAGGTGACATGTTTACGAGAGTAGGGGTGTAGGCGGGCATATTTGGAAAAGGATGAGCGCGTGCGCTATGGGGATCACCGTAACATCGGGGTCTTAATATCGCATAATGGAGCTGCTTTAATGCTATTTTGGCTTCAGGATGGCGAATTAAAAGGCCGTCATTCCATAGGAGGAAGCCGTCATTCCGCGTCAGGTGACATGTTTACGAGAGTAGGGGTGTAGGCGGGCATATTTGGAAAAGGATGAGCGCGTGCGCTATGGGGATCACCGTAACATCGGGGTCTTAATATCGCATAATGGAGCTGCTTTAATGCTATTTTGGCTTCAGGATGGCGAATTAAAAGGCCGTCATTCCATAGGAGGCAGCCGTCAATCTGCGTCATGTGACATGTTTACGAGAGCAGGGGTGTAGGCGGGCATATTTGGAAAAGGATGAGCGTGTGCGCTATGGGGATCACCGTAACATCGGGGTCTTAATATCGCATAATGGAGCTATTTTAATGCTATTTTGGCTTCAGGATGGCGAATTAAAAGGCCGTCATTCCATAGGAGGAAGCCGTCATTCCGCGTCACGTGACATGTTTATGAGAGTAGGGGTATAGGCGGGCATATTTGGAAAAGGATGAGCGCGTGCGCTATGGGGATCACCGTAACATCGGGGTCTTAATATCGCATAATGGAGCTATTTTAATGCTATTTTGGCTTCAGGATGGCGAATTAAAAGGCCGTCATTCCATAGGAGGCAGCCGTCATTCCGCGTCATGTGACATGTTTACGAGAGCAGGGGTGTAGGCGGGCATATTTGGAAAAGGATGAGCGCGTGCGCTATGGGGATCACCGTAACATCGGGGTCTTAATATCGCATAATGGAGCTATTTTAATGCTATTTTGGCTTCAGGATGGCGAATTAAAAGGCCGTCATTCCATAGGAGGAAGCCGTCATTCCGCATCACGTGACATGTTTATGAGAGTAGGGGTATAGGCGGGCATATTTGGAAAAGGATGAGCGCGTGCGCTATGGGGATCACCGTAACATCGGGGTCTTAATATCGCATAATGGAGCTGCTTTAATGCTATTTTGGCTTCAGGATGGCGAATTAAAAGGCCGTCATTCCATAGGATGCAGCCGTCATTCCGCGTCACGTGACATGTTTACGAGAGTAGGGGTATAGGCGGACATATTTGGAAAAGGATGAGCGCGTGCGCTATGGGGATCACCGTAACATCGGGGTCTTAATATCGCATAATGGAGCTATTTTAATGCTATTTTGGCTACAGGATGGCGAATTAAAAGGCTGTCATTCCATAGGAGGAAGCCGTCATTCCGCGTCATTCTGCATGTAAAATATGTGTAATGGTCTTAGCAAGAAGTATACCTAAAATATAGTTGATATGTGCAATAATTTCAGAAATATTAATACAAAAGTCATTTTCTCCCATTATAGTCAATTGGCATTCCTTATCTGCAGACAACACTGTCATTCCACTGTGCTATTTTAATGCTATTTTGGCTTCAGGATGGCGAATTAAAAGGCCGTCATTCCATAGGAGGCAGCCGTCAATCTGCGTCATGTGACATGTTTACGAGAGCAGGGGTGTAGGCGGGCATATTTGGAAAAGGATGAGCGTGTGCGCTATGGGGATCACCGTAACATCGGGGTCTTAATATCGCATAATGGAGCTATTTTAATGCTATTTTGGCTTCAGGATGGCGAATTAAAAGGCCGTCATTCCATAGGAGGAAGCCGTCATTCCGCGTCACGTGACATGTTTATGAGAGTAGGGGTATAGGCGGGCATATTTGGAAAAGGATGAGCGCGTGCGCTATGGGGATCACCGTAACATCGGGGTCTTAATATCGCATAATGGAGCTATTTTAATGCTATTTTGGCTTCAGGATGGCGAATTAAAAGGCCGTCATTCCATAGGAGGCAGCCGTCATTCCGCGTCATGTGACATGTTTACGAGAGCAGGGGTGTAGGCGGGCATATTTGGAAAAGGATGAGCGCGTGCGCTATGGGGATCACCGTAACATCGGGGTCTTAATATCGCATAATGGAGCTATTTTAATGCTATTTTGGCTTCAGGATGGCGAATTAAAAGGCCGTCATTCCATAGGAGGAAGCCGTCATTCCGCGTCACGTGACATGTTTATGAGAGTAGGGTATAGGCGGGCATATTTGGAAAAGGATGAGCGCGTGCGCTATGGGGATCACCGTAACATCGGGGTCTTAATATCACATAATGGAGCTGCTTTAATGCTATTTTGGCTTCAGGATGGCGAATTAAAAGGCCGTCATTCCATAGGATGCAGCCGTCATTCCGCGTCAGGTGACATGTTTACTAGAGTAGGGGTGTAGGCGGACATATTTGGATAAGGATGAGCGCGTGCGCTATGGGGATCACCGTAACATCGGGGTCTTAATATCGCATAATGGAGCTATTTTAATGCTATTTTGGCTTCAGGATGGCGAATTAAAAGGCCGTCATTCCATAGGAGGAAGCCGTCATTCCGCGTCACGTGACATGTTTACTAGAGTAGGGGTGTAGGCGGGCATATTTGGAAAAGGATGAGCGCGTGCGCTATGGGGATCACCATAACATCGGGGTCTTAATATCGCATAATGGAGCTGCTTTAATGCTATTTTGGCTTCAGGATGGCGAATTAAAAGGCCGTCATTCCATAGGATGCAGCCGTCATTCCGCGTCACGTGACATGTTTACGAGAGTAGGGGTATAGGCGGACATATTTGGAAAAGGATGAGCGCGTGCGCTATGGGGATCACCGTAACATCGGGGTCTTAATATCGCATAATGGAGCTATTTTAATGCTATTTTGGCTACAGGATGGCGAATTAAAAGGCTGTCATTCCATAGGAGGAAGCCGTCATTCCGCGTCATTCTGCATGTAAAATATGTGTAATGGTCTTAGCAAGAAGTATACCTAAAATATAGTTGATATGTGCAATAATTTCAGAAATATTAATACAAAAGTCATTTTCTCCCATTATAGTCAATTGGCATTCCTTATCTGCAGACAACACTGTCATTCCACTGTGCTATTTTAATGCTATTTTGGCTTCAGGATGGCGAATTAAAAGGCCGTCATTCCATAGGAGGCAGCCGTCAATCTGCGTCATGTGACATGTTTACGAGAGCAGGGGTGTAGGCGGGCATATTTGGAAAAGGATGAGCGTGTGCGCTATGGGGATCACCGTAACATCGGGGTCTTAATATCGCATAATGGAGCTATTTTAATGCTATTTTGGCTTCAGGATGGCGAATTAAAAGGCCGTCATTCCATAGGAGGAAGCCGTCATTCCGCGTCACGTGACATGTTTATGAGAGTAGGGGTATAGGCGGGCATATTTGGAAAAGGATGAGCGCGTGCGCTATGGGGATCACCGTAACATCGGGGTCTTAATATCGCATAATGGAGCTATTTTAATGCTATTTTGGCTTCAGGATGGCGAATTAAAAGGCCGTCATTCCATAGGAGGCAGCCGTCATTCCGCGTCATGTGACATGTTTACGAGAGCAGGGGTGTAGGCGGGCATATTTGGAAAAGGATGAGCGCGTGCGCTATGGGGATCACCGTAACATCGGGGTCTTAATATCGCATAATGGAGCTATTTTAATGCTATTTTGGCTTCAGGATGGCGAATTAAAAGGCCGTCATTCCATAGGAGGAAGCCGTCATTCCGCGTCACGTGACATGTTTATGAGAGTAGGGGTATAGGCGGGCATATTTGGAAAAGGATGAGCGCGTGCGCTATGGGGATCACCGTAACATCGGGGTCTTAATATCGCATAATGGAGCTGCTTTAATGCTATTTTGGCTTCAGGATGGCGAATTAAAAGGCCGTCATTCCATAGGATGCAGCCGTCATTCCGCGTCAGGTGACATGTTTACTAGAGTAGGGGTGTAGGCGGACATATTTGGATAAGGATGAGCGCGTGCGCTATGGGGATCACCGTAACATCGGGGTCTTAATATCGCATAATGGAGCTATTTTAATGCTATTTTGGCTTCAGGATGGCGAATTAAAAGGCCGTCATTCCATAGGAGGAAGCCGTCATTCCGCGTCACGTGACATGTTTACTAGAGTAGGGGTGTAGGCGGGCATATTTGGAAAAGGATGAGCGCGTGCGCTATGGGGATCACCATAACATCTGGGTCTTAATATCGCATAATGGAGCTGCTTTAATGCTATTTTGGCTTCAGGATGGCGAATTAAAAGGCCGTCATTCCATAGGATGCAGCCGTCATTCCGCGTCACGTGACATGTTTACGAGAGTAGGGGTATAGGCGGACATATTTGGAAAAGGATGAGCGCGTGCGCTATGGGGATCACCGTAACATCGGGGTCTTAATATCGCATAATGGAGCTATTTTAATGCTATTTTGGCTACAGGATGGCGAATTAAAAGGCTGTCATTCCATAGGAGGAAGCCGTCATTCCGCGTCATTCTGCATGTAAAATATGTGTAATGGTCTTAGCAAGAAGTATACCTAAAATATAGTTGATATGTGCAATAATTTCAGAAATATTAATACAAAAGTCATTTTCTCCCATTATAGTCAATTGGCATTCCTTATCTGCAGACAACACTGTCATTCCACTGTGCTATTTTAATGCTATTTTGGCTTCAGGATGGCGAATTAAAAGGCCGTCATTCCATAGGAGGAAGCCGTCATTCCGCGTCACGTGACATGTTTATGAGAGTAGGGGTATAGGCGGGCATATTTGGAAAAGGATGAGCGCGTGCGCTATGGGGATCACCGTAACATCGGGGTCTTAATATCGCATAATGGAGCTATTTTAATGCTATTTTGGCTTCAGGATGGCGAATTAAAAGGCCGTCATTCCATAGGAGGCAGCCGTCATTCCGCGTCATGTGACATGTTTACGAGAGCAGGGGTGTAGGCGGGCATATTTGGAAAAGGATGAGCGCGTGCGCTATGGGGATCACCGTAACATCGGGGTCTTAATATCGCATAATGGAGCTATTTTAATGCTATTTTGGCTTCAGGATGGCGAATTAAAAGGCCGTCATTCCATAGGAGGAAGCCGTCATTCCATGTCACGTGACATGTTTATGAGAGTAGGGTATAGGCGGGCATATTTGGAAAAGGATGAGCGCGTGCGCTATGGGGATCACCGTAACATCGGGGTCTTAATATCGCATAATGGAGCTGCTTTAATGCTATTTTGGCTTCAGGATGGCGAATTAAAAGGCCGTCATTCCATAGGATGCAGCCGTCATTCCGCGTCAGGTGACATGTTTACTAGAGTAGGGGTGTAGGCGGACATATTTGGATAAGGATGAGCGCGTGCGCTATGGGGATCACCGTAACATCGGGGTCTTAATATCGCATAATGGAGCTATTTTAATGCTATTTTGGCTTCAGGATGGCGAATTAAAAGGCCGTCATTCCATAGGAGGAAGCCGTCATTCCGCGTCACGTGACATGTTTACTAGAGTAGGGGTGTAGGCGGGCATATTTGGAAAAGGATGAGCGCGTGCGCTATGGGGATCACCATAACATCGGGGTCTTAATATCGCATAATGGAGCTGCTTTAATGCTATTTTGGCTTCAGGATGGCGAATTAAAAGGCCGTCATTCCATAGGATGCAGCCGTCATTCCGCGTCACGTGACATGTTTACGAGAGTAGGGGTATAGGCGGACATATTTGGAAAAGGATGAGCGCGTGCGCTATGGGGATCACCGTAACATCGGGGTCTTAATATCGCATAATGGAGCTATTTTAATGCTATTTTGGCTACAGGATGGCGAATTAAAAGGCTGTCATTCCATAGGAGGAAGCCGTCATTCCGCGTCATTCTGCATGTAAAATATGTGTAATGGTCTTAGCAAGAAGTATACCTAAAATATAGTTGATATGTGCAATAATTTCAGAAATATTAATACAAAAGTCATTTTCTCCCATTATAGTCAATTGGCATTCCTTATCTGCAGACAACACTGTCATTCCACTGTGCTATTTTAATGCTATTTTGGCTTCAGGATGGCGAATTAAAAGGCCGTCATTCCATAGGAGGCAGCCGTCAATCTGCGTCATGTGACATGTTTACGAGAGCAGGGGTGTAGGCGGGCATATTTGGAAAAGGATGAGCGTGTGCGCTATGGGGATCACCGTAACATCGGGGTCTTAATATCGCATAATGGAGCTATTTTAATGCTATTTTGGCTTCAGGATGGCGAATTAAAAGGCCGTCATTCCATAGGAGGAAGCCGTCATTCCGCGTCACGTGACATGTTTATGAGAGTAGGGGTATAGGCGGGCATATTTGGAAAAGGATGAGCGCGTGCGCTATGGGGATCACCGTAACATCGGGGTCTTAATATCGCATAATGGAGCTATTTTAATGCTATTTTGGCTTCAGGATGGCGAATTAAAAGGCCGTCATTCCATAGGAGGCAGCCGTCATTCCGCGTCATGTGACATGTTTACGAGAGCAGGGGTGTAGGCGGGCATATTTGGAAAAGGATGAGCGCGTGCGCTATGGGGATCACCGTAACATCGGGGTCTTAATATCGCATAATGGAGCTATTTTAATGCTATTTTGGCTTCAGGATGGCGAATTAAAAGGCCGTCATTCCATAGGAGGAAGCCGTCATTCCGCATCACGTGACATGTTTATGAGAGTAGGGGTATAGGCGGGCATATTTGGAAAAGGATGAGCGCGTGCGCTATGGGGATCACCGTAACATCGGGGTCTTAATATCGCATAATGGAGCTGCTTTAATGCTATTTTGGCTTCAGGATGGCGAATTAAAAGGCCGTCATTCCATAGGATGCAGCCGTCATTCCGCGTCAGGTGACATGTTTACTAGAGTAGGGGTGTAGGCGGACATATTTGGATAAGGATGAGCGCGTGCGCTATGGGGATCACCGTAACATCGGGGTCTTAATATCGCATAATGGAGCTATTTTAATGCTATTTTGGCTTCAGGATGGCGAATTAAAAGGCCGTCATTCCATAGGAGGAAGCCGTCATTCCGCGTCACGTGACATGTTTACTAGAGTAGGGGTGTAGGCGGGCATATTTGGAAAAGGATGAGCGCGTGCGCTATGGGGATCACCATAACATCGGGGTCTTAATATCGCATAATGGAGCTGCTTTAATGCTATTTTGGCTTCAGGATGGCGAATTAAAAGGCCGTCATTCCATAGGATGCAGCCGTCATTCCGCGTCACGTGACATGTTTACGAGAGTAGGGGTATAGGCGGACATATTTGGAAAAGGATGAGCGCGTGCGCTATGGGGATCACCGTAACATCGGGGTCTTAATATCGCATAATGGAGCTATTTTAATGCTATTTTGGCTACAGGATGGCGAATTAAAAGGCTGTCATTCCATAGGAGGAAGCCGTCATTCCGCGTCATTCTGCATGTAAAATATGTGTAATGGTCTTAGCAAGAAGTATACCTAAAATATAGTTGATATGTGCAATAATTTCAGAAATATTAATACAAAAGTCATTTTCTCCCATTATAGTCAATTGGCATTCCTTATCTGCAGACAACACTGTCATTCCACTGTGCTATTTTAATGCTATTTTGGCTTCAGGATGGCGAATTAAAAGGCCGTCATTCCATAGGAGGCAGCCGTCAATCTGCGTCATGTGACATGTTTACGAGAGCAGGGGTGTAGGCGGGCATATTTGGAAAAGGATGAGCGTGTGCGCTATGGGGATCACCGTAACATCGGGGTCTTAATATCGCATAATGGAGCTATTTTAATGCTATTTTGGCTTCAGGATGGCGAATTAAAAGGCCGTCATTCCATAGGAGGAAGCCGTCATTCCGCGTCACGTGACATGTTTATGAGAGTAGGGGTATAGGCGGGCATATTTGGAAAAGGATGAGCGCGTGCGCTATGGGGATCACCGTAACATCGGGGTCTTAATATCGCATAATGGAGCTATTTTAATGCTATTTTGGCTTCAGGATGGCGAATTAAAAGGCCGTCATTCCATAGGAGGCAGCCGTCATTCCGCGTCATTCTGCATGTAAAATATGTGTAATGGTCTTAGCAAGAAGTATACCTAAAATATAGTTGATATGTGCAATAATTTCAGAAATATTAATACAAAAGTCATTTTCTCCCATTATAGTCAATTGGCATTCCTTATCTGCAGACAACACTGTCATTCCACTGTGCTATTTTAATGCTATTTTGGCTTCAGGATGGCGAATTAAAAGGCCGTCATTCCATAGGAGGCAGCCGTCAATCTGCGTCATGTGACATGTTTACGAGAGCAGGGGTGTAGGCGGGCATATTTGGAAAAGGATGAGCGTGTGCGCTATGGGGATCACCGTAACATCGGGGTCTTAATATCGCATAATGGAGCTATTTTAATGCTATTTTGGCTTCAGGATGGCGAATTAAAAGGCCGTCATTCCATAGGAGGAAGCCGTCATTCCGCGTCACGTGACATGTTTATGAGAGTAGGGGTATAGGCGGGCATATTTGGAAAAGGATGAGCGCGTGCGCTATGGGGATCACCGTAACATCGGGGTCTTAATATCGCATAATGGAGCTATTTTAATGCTATTTTGGCTTCAGGATGGCGAATTAAAAGGCCGTCATTCCATAGGAGGCAGCCGTCATTCCGCGTCATGTGACATGTTTACGAGAGCAGGGGTGTAGGCGGGCATATTTGGAAAAGGATGAGCGCGTGCGCTATGGGATTCACCGTAACATCGGGGTCTTAATATCGCATAATGGAGCTATTTTAATGCTATTTTGGCTTCAGGATGGCGAATTAAAAGGCCGTCATTCCATAGGAGGAAGCCGTCATTCCATGTCACGTGACATGTTTATGAGAGTAGGGTATAGGCGGGCATATTTGGAAAAGGATGAGCGCGTGCGCTATGGGGATCACCGTAACATCGGGGTCTTAATATCGCATAATGGAGCTGCTTTAATGCTATTTTGGCTTCAGGATGGCGAATTAAAAGGCCGTCATTCCATAGGATGCAGCCGTCATTCCGCGTCAGGTGACATGTTTACTAGAGTAGGGGTGTAGGCGGACATATTTGGATAAGGATGAGCGCGTGCGCTATGGGGATCACCGTAACATCGGGGTCTTAATATCGCATAATGGAGCTATTTTAATGCTATTTTGGCTTCAGGATGGCGAATTAAAAGGCCGTCATTCCATAGGAGGAAGCCGTCATTCCGCGTCACGTGACATGTTTACTAGAGTAGGGGTGTAGGCGGGCATATTTGGAAAAGGATGAGCGCGTGCGCTATGGGGATCACCATAACATCGGGGTCTTAATATCGCATAATGGAGCTGCTTTAATGCTATTTTGGCTTCAGGATGGCGAATTAAAAGGCCGTCATTCCATAGGATGCAGCCGTCATTCCGCGTCACGTGACATGTTTACGAGAGTAGGGGTATAGGCGGACATATTTGGAAAAGGATGAGCGCGTGCGCTATGGGGATCACCGTAACATCGGGGTCTTAATATCGCATAATGGAGCTATTTTAATGCTATTTTGGCTACAGGATGGCGAATTAAAAGGCTGTCATTCCATAGGAGGAAGCCGTCATTCCGCGTCATTCTGCATGTAAAATATGTGTAATGGTCTTAGCAAGAAGTATACCTAAAATATAGTTGATATGTGCAATAATTTCAGAAATATTAATACAAAAGTCATTTTCTCCCATTATAGTCAATTGGCATTCCTTATCTGCAGACAACACTGTCATTCCACTGTGCTATTTTAATGCTATTTTGGCTTCAGGATGGCGAATTAAAAGGCCGTCATTCCATAGGAGGCAGCCGTCAATCTGCGTCATGTGACATGTTTACGAGAGCAGGGGTGTAGGCGGGCATATTTGGAAAAGGATGAGCGTGTGCGCTATGGGGATCACCGTAACATCGGGGTCTTAATATCGCATAATGGAGCTATTTTAATGCTATTTTGGCTTCAGGATGGCGAATTAAAAGGCCGTCATTCCATAGGAGGAAGCCGTCATTCCGCGTCACGTGACATGTTTATGAGAGTAGGGGTATAGGCGGGCATATTTGGAAAAGGATGAGCGCGTGCGCTATGGGGATCACCGTAACATCGGGGTCTTAATATCGCATAATGGAGCTATTTTAATGCTATTTTGGCTTCAGGATGGCGAATTAAAAGGCCGTCATTCCATAGGAGGCAGCCGTCATTCCGCGTCATGTGACATGTTTACGAGAGCAGGGGTGTAGGCGGGCATATTTGGAAAAGGATGAGCGCGTGCGCTATGGGGATCACCGTAACATCGGGGTCTTAATATCGCATAATGGAGCTATTTTAATGCTATTTTGGCTTCAGGATGGCGAATTAAAAGGCCGTCATTCCATAGGAGGAAGCCGTCATTCCGCATCACGTGACATGTTTATGAGAGTAGGGGTATAGGCGGGCATATTTGGAAAAGGATGAGCGCGTGCGCTATGGGGATCACCGTAACATCGGGGTCTTAATATCGCATAATGGAGCTGCTTTAATGCTATTTTGGCTTCAGGATGGCGAATTAAAAGGCCGTCATTCCATAGGATGCAGCCGTCATTCCGCGTCAGGTGACATGTTTACTAGAGTAGGGGTGTAGGCGGACATATTTGGATAAGGATGAGCGCGTGCGCTATGGGGATCACCGTAACATCGGGGTCTTAATATCGCATAATGGAGCTATTTTAATGCTATTTTGGCTTCAGGATGGCGAATTAAAAGGCCGTCATTCCATAGGAGGAAGCCGTCATTCCGCGTCACGTGACATGTTTACTAGAGTAGGGGTGTAGGCGGGCATATTTGGAAAAGGATGAGCGCGTGCGCTATGGGGATCACCATAACATCGGGGTCTTAATATCGCATAATGGAGCTGCTTTAATGCTATTTTGGCTTCAGGATGGCGAATTAAAAGGCCGTCATTCCATAGGATGCAGCCGTCATTCCGCGTCACGTGACATGTTTACGAGAGTAGGGGTATAGGCGGACATATTTGGAAAAGGATGAGCGCGTGCGCTATGGGGATCACCGTAACATCGGGGTCTTAATATCGCATAATGGAGCTATTTTAATGCTATTTTGGCTACAGGATGGCGAATTAAAAGGCTGTCATTCCATAGGAGGAAGCCGTCATTCCGCGTCATTCTGCATGTAAAATATGTGTAATGGTCTTAGCAAGAAGTATACCTAAAATATAGTTGATATGTGCAATAATTTCAGAAATATTAATACAAAAGTCATTTTCTCCCATTATAGTCAATTGGCATTCCTTATCAGCAGTGTCATTCCACTGTCATTCCACTGTCATTCCTTTTAGTATCTCCCGCCAGCAGCAGTTCCCATAGATGGGAGTTGGTCACCCTGGGATGTGTGTGCAGGGTATTATTATAATGAATTACGGATTAATAATGGAATAGATTAGCAGGGCCCGGTGGAGGTGAGGGAAGCAACAGACTAGTGAGAGAACAGAGGATGTCTAGCAGCGTCTCCCTGCACAGGGTCTGGGAGAGGGACAGCGGTCAGTCACACGCAGTCACGCACGAGCTCTGACGGGGACGCGCACAGAGAGAGTGATAGGTCGCAGCATGGAGCCTTTCTGTTCCGGCGTTCCGGACTCCTCCTGCTTTCAGCAATCACTCCTCCACTGTTATCCGGCGCTTAGCAACAGAGCCCGGCCTGGGCAACATAGACTGTGCGCACACAGTACAGCAGGTAGGTACCCAGGCAGTGCCCGCACATAGCTAAGCGGCTGCATGCAGCCATATACCCGCGCCGCATACACCAGTGCTGCCCCTTCTACCCTGTGATGTGCTTATATATATAACCCCGAACACCACACCGCTCTGGTGACAGGAGGACGCAGCGCTGTAGTAGCGGTTGCTGCTCGGTGCCAGCAGGGGCTGTAATACTGGTACATGCATTATATGCAGATTCCGTTATAGAATTAAGTTGCATTTTCTTGTGTTCTAGAAGCATGCTAAAGGATTCCGGAAGTTTGAGATCACTGTGGAGAGACAGAAAACTCACCTCAGTAGTCGCAGAAGAGAAATTGGACACCAAAAAGCTTCATCAGCTGTACAATGACCTCCTGCAGCCCCTCACCTTATTCCCCAGTCAGACGCCCCATACCATACCTGAGAGGAAAGGTTTGTACAGTATTCTGTCATTGATAAGGATGATGACACTAGCACAACTTATTCAGAAACCTGATTACTGCTGTGCGAATTTCCAGAGGTCTGTGAACAGGGAGGTTGTCACCCAGAGTGAAATCCTGCCCTGTGATAGTCTGCGAAAATATTGCTGATTGCGGGCCAGCTGCAAATTCAGGCGCAACTCCGTCACCACCAAATTATTTTTCCAGTTTGTGCAAGTGTGCCTAGCTCTGACACAACTCTGTGACAGAGACAGGCTGAACAGGGCTGAAGCTGACATTACCCTCCCTGAAATCTCCTGGGCACCCCTGCATTTTTGCTGATACTGTCAGAAAACGTCCAGTTATCACCCCCAAACGGCAGCTTTGTTAGTCAAGTTGTCAGGGAATTACAAAAATAGTAATCTCTGTTTTTTGCCACTTTTGGCCTTGCGCATGTGCTCAATGATCCGTACGCATGTGACGCTTTCAATAATCGATTGGCCAGCGAATTTGCAAAACAGTGCTCATCTCTGAATAACCCTCTTACAGTAGTTTGGCCATTTTTACAGTGTAGGATACGTCATCATCATCATCAGCTGCCCACCCTGAGCAGGCAACGCCACGCATTCCCTCTGCTACAGCCCCCTGTCTGCCTCCTCTGGAGTGAACACCCCGGCGAGTGTGAAACTCGCCGAAGCCCTTCGCTCTCTTGGTATGCACATAACACACATGAGCAAACCCTAAACATTGGGGAGGGGGCTCATACGAGTGGGTCTGAATCGACCCCTGTATCTGGGCACCTGCTCCTGCCACCCACCATTGGTATCAAGGGGGCCAGACACTCTGACTCCTATCCTGCATCAGGTCTGAAACTCCTCTAAGTTGTATGTTCTATGGAGAAATAACTGATGGGAGGGATAATAATGATGGGAGAGACAAGAGGGCTATATGTGATGGGGGCACAGGAGGGATAATTGTGGTGGTCATAGGAGGGATAATTGTGATGAGGGGCACAGGAATGATATGTGTAACAAAAAATTATACGTAGTGTGTGTGTGTGTGTGGGGGGGGGGGTTAGAAATTATTATTTTTTGGTAGGGCGGCGCAAAATTTCTAGTTATACCATGTTCTCAATGCCGCCCCTGCAAAAACCCGTGTTTTTGCCGGTGCACAGATCATCTCAGCTCACAGGCAGGGCCAGTGCAAGCTACCGGAGCGCCCCTGGCGGAGGGGGACTTTGCGATGGGGCCACCGCAAGGGGGGGGGGGGGCCTTGCGATGCGGCCGCCGCACGGGGGGTGTGTGTGTGTGATGCAATAAGGAACGGCCGCCGCTCCACGGGGGGGGGGGGGTTGCCTGGTGCGATGCACCACGGTGGGGGTGATGCCGCTACGTCACTCCACAGGGAGAGACGCTGGTGTCAGCCTGCGCCAGCTGTCCATTTGCAGGGGGATGATGCGGCGGCGGCCGCCGAGTTGCTCGGGGGGAGAGGAGAGGAGTGACAGCCGCTCACCTAAATCGTGGGGGTGTTCCTGCTCCCAACTACCGCCCCCCAGTTCCTAGTGGTGGCGCCGGCCCTGGTCACAGACCCCCTACACACTGCACCTTAGACCCGGGAAATTCCTGGGTCTGCCCCGTTCACACTGGTTCTCAGGTCTGCCCTGCCAACAAGTGTGAGGAATCTAAGAGCATCTTTTATTGGCTGTTGAAAAAGCAGCTTTGATTGGCTATTTAAAGAGCAGCTTTGTTTGTCCATACGGTGGTGGGTTTTGTTTTTGGAGCGCTCCCCACTGGGCAAGTTTTTAATGGGGAGCACTCTCTTAAAAAAAAAAAAAAACACTGCCTCCCTGGGTCTGGGCAGCGCCGCTGCCCGAACCTGCGCCCCGGCACCTCGTCACTGTCCCCAGCAGCTGGCTTGTTATAAGCTGGCACCAGGGACTTCAATAGAAAAGCCGGAGGGGAGGGTGCAGGAGGCTCGGCAGAGGGGAGGGAGCCAGCCCTAAACAGTGGCAATCCCGAGAATTTTCCGGGCTTGCCAGACTGGGCACTGAGGCACAGCCCGAAAAATTCTCGGGATTGGTTGTATTACCATCACTTCTAGTGGAAAATTAAGCATAAAGCTCTGTACACACTTGACAACATGTGCCGTGACCAATATAGTTAACTATACTGGTGAGGGAGACATAATATTGTATTACTTACAGATCCTACACAGGAACAGAAATATCCCTCAGAACACAAGGTTAACTTGAAGGAAGAAGTGGATGCCACTCTTTGTAAAGGTAAACCTCAGAGAAAAATTGTATGCTGACTATGTATTTTTGATAACTGATGTTTTATTAAGCTATGCTTATTGGGCTAACAAGCTTGTGGACTTTATTTTTTATTATGGCTGGATTATTATTGTCTGTGCATCCACTGTCATGGATCCAAGATATAAAAGTTGCTAAAAATGAAGCAAAATATGCGCCCTGCAAACAGGTATGACATATGCGCAAACACTGTAAGCTGCACCAAGTGCTAAACCTAGATTTCCATCTAGTTGCTATGTGTAAGCCTAGCATGTTTGGCACATCATGCGCTAAAAATTACTTGTGCAAAGGTTTATTTGAAAGGGGAGAGCTGCTATGGATCACATAGGGCTAATAGGGGCCTGTAAAAAGATCCTAGGTGCTAGTAGCTTAAGGGGGGCATTTAATATGTGCCAATATTGTACTCTTGTCACGAAATCTCTACATATGCAGTGGCTGTGAAAAAATATTCACATATTTCCTCTTTAAACCACAGGGAAATAAGCAGGGTTGGAGAGGAAATGGATAAATCTCTCTTTTTTGACGGTCACTAGTTTTTACACAGTGAAACTGTTCCTGACCTTAACTCACACAGTTTGGGCAATCTACATGCCCAGTTAGCAATATTATATGGAATTCAGACCATTTTTCTCTATGGATTTTTTTTTTTTATTGTAGTATATACAACCATGCAACACATTCAGTGGGGGATTCATTAAATCTTTGAAATATACAACAAACTAACAAAACATTGACATATTAACATAACATAACAATTTAAGTTCATTCTAATGGTGTGTACACACGGTGAGATTCCTTTGCTATTCGACTTGCTATGCAATCTTTGCTAACTTATGTGCTATTTACATACAATTCATGCTATCTGCATTAGATTTCCACTATATAGTCATTGCAGCCCTGTCTATCTGGGTTTCGATTTGTGCTGTCCCGGGATGGCGCATCGGGGTCGCAAGGTAAAAAACCTGTGCAATCTGCATGTGATCCTGATGCGATTTTGACTATATAGTCATAGCCTTATGCTGGATTGTACCGTGTGTACACACCATAACTGTACTGTAGCTTACCGCAATAAGGGTTGAGTTTAAACAGTTGACTAATTACATTTCAATGTAAAAAACATAGTAATTGTGGATATTTACGAGTAGATTATATTACTTCAGTAATTCTTCTCTACGTTCTTGTAGAGGAGGTATATGCACATCCCGTAGCCCCATTTATGAAGGACGCTTGCACTGTCTCTCCGGACGTTCTTTGTAAGATTGTGAAGAGGAGACTACATAGAAAGTCAGCATTGCATGGTGGCTCCACAGAAGTGCGACGGATATTTGTATGTACAGTGCTTTCTATTCGTATCCACCTCTTATGCTGTCCTGTTATATCGCTATTCTCCAGTGCCGTGGCTTAGCTGTAGACCTGTGGGCCTCATTGTTCTGAAATGATATCAGACACTCACCAGTTCTGAATGCTAATGGGAGTCCTGTGCAGTGACATTATCGCACAGTGCACCTGATTCTGAAACCTCGTACAGCGATTAACAGGGTATGCTATTGCTTCCATGATCACTATAGGAAGGAAATAACCAGGCTGCTGTAAGCCCATATAGCTTATTGAAATGACAGCAGGGCCCCCCAGAACTTCTGGTCTCTGTTCCTACACCGCTCCTGTGGCAGTTATAATATCTATAGTAATCCCCATCTCTGCATATACTTAAGTACAGTTCAGAATCATTTGCAAATGAACACATCACTTTAGTCTACAGCCTTCATCATCGCCACTGAGTCTGATGCAGAATCAGGCCATTAATTGTAGGCAGTGGCTATAACATATACTGCAATATCAGTATGCGACTGATCAGATTACTAAGCAACATTTATTAACCAAATGATAAAAACTAAATTGAATGCTATGTATGTGGATAGTTTGTCCAGTTTTAATGATTTGTTCTTTTCTGTTTTCTAATAGGAAGAAATTATTCTCAGTGAGGTAAAAGTTGCCTGTGAGAGCATTGCCAGTGTACTATGCACAACATTATTACCACAGAATAAAAAGCTACAACTGCGCCGCCGTATCATCTCCCACATCATGATCGTTTCTGAGCACTTGTTTATGTTCTACGTGCACAAAATGGATCGGAATAAACCACATGCCGTGTTTTCCGAGGAGGCCAGTCTCACACGTTACAAAGCACAGCTGTTACTTGATTGTTCCAAATTGTAAGTCACAACAATAAACCACATATATTTTCCTCACATCTCTAAGGGAAAGAATTCTAATTGGGCCTACACACATAGCAAAGTGTGTAGAGGAGTGTTCTGAGTGATGCCAGATCGCTCAGCACACAGCGCTGCACAGTGATGTGTGCTGAGCGATCTGTCAGGGCCAGTGTTCTCCAGTGAGAACACTGGCCCCGACCAACTAATAACCAGCTAGCAGGATATTAATCGCTGGGAGCATCACATGGGGCCGCGCGTTGCTATCGCTATGTCCCCTACACACACACACAGCAATGTGGGGCCATTTTCTCAGCAATGTAGTTAAATTAAAATTGCTCAGAAAATGCCTGCATATTGCTACATGTTTAGGCCCCATAAAAGAGTATTAATAATAATGACAATCTGCGGAAATTAAAAAGTACTTCTCAGCACAAGACTTTGGCCAAAGATTGTATCATTGCAATAGTGTATATACCTGCACCTGTGTGTCCTGGGAGTATGATGCTGGGCTTAATGTCACAGCCCCATGTTATACGGCCTGCCTGACATAGCAGAGCCAGAGCACGGATATCCTCTTCCTCTGCTTAACAAGCTCCCACATATAATGTGGGGCATTTTTGAGAATGGGTGCTCCTGTAGGGGTGGGGGGTACCTATTGTATCAGATCATACTCTGTAATTGGAGTGCTCCAGAGTTATTTGTGTTAGTGCAGAGTCAGCTACTACATATGAGTAGTAATTTGAGGCAATGGATTGACCTTGTAGGGGTTAAATGTAATAGCCTGTGACTTACAGCCATTGGCGAGACCCTGGCGAGTCTGGCCGATGTTTTAAATTTGCACTCATTTAAAAGGTAAAACTCTCTTTAAAACATCATCCATACTCATTGGAAACTTGCAGGCAAGTCGCAGGCCATTATGTTTACCCTCTGGACACATTGATTGTGACTTATAGCAGCTGGACACACAGTATGCTGTTTTTTTTAATGGCTTATTTACAGCTGATCGCCTTGGTGCTAATTCACAAGGCGATTGATTATGGAATGATTGCGCATGTGTATGGATCATAGCCCAGATGCGCGCGGCCAAACAGTGACAGAAATCAGCGATTATTTTGTCCGCAATCCCCTCACAACTTGACTGATAGGAAGCCGTCGTTTGTGGGTGGTAACCTGACGTTTTCTGTGATTGCCCGGAAAAACGTAGACATGTCCAAGTGTTATAATGGAGGGTCTACCAGCATGTAGCATTTTTAGGAATAAACCAAGTTCTCAATTGTAATTTTAAATTGCGGTTATTAAGATAGTGATCTGATTATAACGAGCCTGATGCATGTGTACAACATTCACCTTTTATGCAGAAACTCTAACTGAGATTTTATTTTTTAGTTTTAATGTGTTTTCAGTCAGACACCATCTTATTGCTGAGATTAAGGAGTTAGATGGTAAAGAACTATCACATGATGACCCTAATGACGTGACTGCGGAGCACATTGAGGAGAAGACGCCCCAATATAAAACCCATAGGCCAAAGTTTACTATGACATACTTCTTAAGGTTGGGCAGGCCACACATAGCGGTGCAAAGAGTCCAAAGAGAGACAGAACTGGTGCAGGTAATTGTGACATAGATATAATGCAAATATGAAGAAATTCAGGGGCAGATTTATTAAGCTCGGTGTAGTGACAAAGGATCTGGTTTTTATCATTGGCCAATCAGCGCCTAACTGTGAAGTTACAGGCTTGGTTTGAAAAATGACAGGTAGGAGCTGATTGGCCAGTGATAAAAACAAGACACTTTATCACTTCACCAAGCTTAATAAATCTACCCCTTATTAACATGACATTCCAATATGTTTGTAAAATGCATTGTTTTATTTAATATGTATGAACTTCTTGCAGATGATTCCCTAATATGGTGTCAGGTTACCCTTAGGAATTAATCAGCAAAAGACATACATGGATCAGCCCAGTAGTTTGTCTTATCGGAAAAGGAATAAACTGCTTGGTTGCTATGGGTTAAAGCCTATACACAACCGTTGACTTTCAGCTCGAAAGCCGCCCCGAGTGTACGGGGCAACGATGGCCGCTCTTCTACTTGTATTACCAGCAGATGAACGATTGAGTAGACGGCTTTCCATAGCGTCCTGCTACTGAAAGTTGTCCTCTCCATGGAAAAAGCTAAAACCTGCGAAAAACACTCAGGGGGGTATTCAATGTCAGGGTCACGGCAGTCGAGCTTGCTCAACCGCCGTGACCCAGTCCCGTTCTCGGTCAGCTCGACCGAGAACACGCAGGCGGGATTCAATGTCCCGCCTGCCGGGGAGCGAAAAGGGGGCGTGGCCGCGAGTTGCGGCCGGGAAGAGGCGAGCTGCAGCCGGCAGCTCGTCACTTCCCGGCTGTTCTTGGCAGAACGAGCCCGACAGCTAGTGATGTCGGGCTCGTTCTGCCGAGATACCCTGCTCAATGCTGTCTGGGAAGACAGCATTGAATAGGGCCCGGCGGGCATCTCCCCGATGGGAGGTGCTCGCCAGAGATTGAATATCCCCCTCAGTGTGTGTATACTGAGCGTATTTTAGCCCAGTGATTTTCAACATCCTTGTTGTCCATACACGCTAAGAAAAATCGCCCGGTGTATGGACCTTTACTGTATTAGGAAAACATTCAGTACTTCCTCATCTTTGTGGCCACCGCTTACTCCAGTTATGTTAGCCGCTACGGAAATAGCAGCACCATTGTCCCCTCGCGGGCTTGCTTCCCTGGCCGTGCTTCGGCACCACCACGCCACCCTCCTGTATCCTTGCCACCATGTATCACCTTTAGTAAAGTCGTGTTGAGCCAAGCGAGCTTGCAAGGTGACAATGATGCTATGTAAGTTCTGTAGCGTAAGCGGTGGCGCAAAGATGAGGAAGTACCAAACGTTCCATTGCTTAATTTCATATGACAAATACATCAGGTCTCATCCCCTCGATTAGTCCAGTTTAAAAATGTTACATCTGCATCTTACAGTCATGTCTAATAACGACCGGTGTAGAAATTTAGGGTGAGATTTAATAGGATGAGAGATTCAGAAAGTGAGAGATTTGGTAAGAAATCGCCAGTTTTTTTAAAGCGGCAATCATTTACACTGCAAAACCAGTTTGATTTTGCAGTGTAAATGATTGCTGCTTTAAAAAAACTGTCACTTTCTGAATCTCTCATCCTATTAAATCTCACCCTTATTACCTATGGTAGATATAATTAATGGTTGGCCAGTGATAAAAACAAGACACTTTATCACTTCACCAAGCTTAATAAATCTACCCCTTATTAACATGACATTCCAATATGTTTGTAAAATGCATTGTTTTATTTAATATGTATGAACTTCTTGCAGATGATTCCCTAATATGGTGTCAGGTTACCCTTAGGAATTAATCAGCAAAAGACATACATGGATCAGCCCAGTAGTTTGTCTTATCGGAAAAGGAATAAACTGCTTGGTTGCTATGGGTTAAAGCCTATACACAACCGTTGACTTTCAGCTCGAAAGCCGCCCCGAGTGTACGGGGCAACGATGGCCGCTCTTCTACTTGTATTACCAGCAGATGAACGATTGAGTAGACGGCTTTCCATAGCGTCCTGCTACTGAAAGTTGTCCTCTCCATGGAAAAAGCTAAAACCTGCGAAAAACACTCAGGGGGGTATTCAATGTCAGGGTCACGGCAGTCGAGCTTGCTCAACCGCCGTGACCCAGTCCCGTTCTCGGTCAGCTCGACCGAGAACACGCAGGCGGGATTCAATGTCCCGCCTGCCGGGGAGCGAAAAGGGGGCGTGGCCGCGAGTTGCGGCCGGGAAGAGGCGAGCTGCAGCCGGCAGCTCGTCACTTCCCGGC
Organism: Crinia signifera; assembly: GCF_055691185.1. Lineage (NCBI taxonomy): Eukaryota > Metazoa > Chordata > Amphibia > Anura > Myobatrachidae > Crinia > Crinia signifera. The sequence goes on along the minus strand of NC_139220.1, from coordinate 109,627,147 downwards.
TGTTCTTGGCAGAACGAGCCCGACAGCTAGTGATGTCGGGCTCGTTCTGCCGAGATACCCTGCTCAATGCTGTCTGGGAAGACAGCATTGAATAGGGCCCGGCGGGCATCTCCCCGATGGGAGGTGCTCGCCAGAGATTGAATATCCCCCTCAGTGTGTGTATACTGAGCGTATTTTAGCCCAGTGATTTTCAACATCCTTGTTGTCCATACACGCTAAGAAAAATCGCCCGGTGTATGGACCTTTACTGTATTAGGAAAACATTCAGTACTTCCTCATCTTTGTGGCCACCGCTTACTCCAGTTATGTTAGCCGCTACGGAAATAGCAGCACCATTGTCCCCTCGCGGGCTTGCTTCCCTGGCCGTGCTTCGGCACCACCACGCCACCCTCCTGTATCCTTGCCACCATGTATCACCTTTAGTAAAGTCGTGTTGAGCCAAGCGAGCTTGCAAGGTGACAATGATGCTATGTAAGTTCTGTAGCGTAAGCGGTGGCGCAAAGATGAGGAAGTACCAAACGTTCCATTGCTTAATTTCATATGACAAATACATCAGGTCTCATCCCCTCGATTAGTCCAGTTTAAAAATTTTACATCTGCATCTTACAGTCATGTCTAATAACGACCGGTGTAGAAATTTAGGGTGAGATTTAATAGGATGAGAGATTCAGAAAGTGAGAGATTTGGTAAGAAATCGCCAGTTTTTTTAAAGCGGCAATCATTTACACTGCAAAACCAGTTTGATTTTGCAGTGTAAATGATTGCTGCTTTAAAAAAACTGTCACTTTCTGAATCTCTCATCCTATTAAATCTCACCCTTATTACCTATGGTAGATATAATTAATGGACATGTAATAGTTAGACATTTGACATATGTATAAATATGAGTGCAGAGCAAACACATGCCTCATCTTTGTAAATAATTTATACATGCATTGGTGGACATCCGTATATAGATACAGTGGTTAGTGTTCACAACATTTTACCTACAACAAAATCTTTTTCAAATCTTCACAGATTGAAAACATAAAAGGACTGGATTTAGAGAGAGTTCTCCTGTTGGTTCCCAGACGAGAAGACCATAGTGGGTCTATAAATAATATGTGCTGTGAGTATACCAAACATTTCTAATGGTATTTGGTTTATAAAACCTATATATACAAGTAGTTTGTTTTGTGTCAAAATATACGTTTCATGTGTTTATTGTATGAAAAATTTATATACTATAGACATGCCTGTGAAATGCAGTGCTGGGATCCCCAGCACTGCATTGCACTGCCTGGAAAAAAAGGCAGGAATTCAGTAATGTAAAGCCGAGTTCAGAGATGCACACACACCCGATGGTTAATGTATATCTCCAATGTGTGTGAATCTGCACATGCACAGCATCTGTACCACACATTTACAGATCTGTCTCTGTGCCACAACTGTAGCAGCCCCCTCCCCATGAAATAGTGCGACTGTTTGGTAATGGGAGCGGAGTTGTAAGTGCTTTAGAAAACGGGCATGTTGACCCCATTTTTAGGGCATTCTAAAGCCAGTGACTGCCAGGAAACGTCAGGTTACACAAGAAGCCTCCTGTGTATTAGCATATATTAGTACAGCCCCTGCCTACTAGAACAAAGCATCTGTAGCTGATGTGCCTGTCTTTGAATCAGGCCTGCAATTAAGAACTACCTGTGGAGGCAGGGACATACACCTAATCACACCAGTCCAGATCTGACCTGACTGCTCTGGGTGCTAGTAAATACTTTGCAATGTATCTCCCCTTTCAGCAAATGCTTCTAACCTATGACAATAAGTCAGTGTAAAAAGCAGAACAGGTGATAAGATAGGCTGTCCTATTGTTTCCCCACACAGGTGAAGCAGTAACTACCCCATGTCCATTCATACACGATGGAGATCAGGAAATAAAGGAAGAATCCAGTCATACTAAGCAGACACGCATCAAGGTTGTTTTTCTTCTATTCTAAATAAGACACACATGTATGTTCACAGAAAGCTGTTTCGCGAACAGGTCATGCGCATTTTGCCTATTCATAGAGTGAGGTACTACTGCTGTGGGCTTTTTGCCTATTGGTAGGACTGTGTGCATATGCATAGGGTGTGGTGCCCCTGCAGTGTTTTTTTGCTTATGCTTTGGGTGCAGTGCAGCTGCAGTGGGCTTTTTGCTTATGCGTTGGGTATGGTGCAGCTGCAGTGGGCTTTTGCCTATGCGTAGGGTGTGGTAACCCTGCATTGGCTTTTTGCCTATGTGTAGTGTGCGGTGCCCCTACAGTGGGCTGTGGATGTGGTGCATCTGCAGTGGGCTTTTTGCCTATGCATAAGGTGATGTGCCCCTGCAGTGGGATTTTTGTCTATACATATGGTGATGTGCTCCTGCAGTGGGATTTTTGCTATGAATAGGGTGTGGTGCAGCTGCAGTGGGCTTCTGCCTATGCGTAGGGTGTGGTACCCTGCATTGGCTTTTTGCCTATGTATAAGGTGATGTGCCCCTGCAGTGGGATTTTTGTCTATATATATATGGTGATGTTCCCCTGCAGTGGGATTTTTGCTTATGCGTTGGGTGCGGTGCAGCTGCAGTGGGCTTTTTCCTATGCGTAGGGTGTGGTACCCCTGCATTGGCTTTTTGCCTCTGTGTAGTGTGTGGAGCCCTTACATTTTGCTGTCGATGTGGTGCATCTGCAGTAGGCTATGTGCCCATGTGTAGTGTGTGCTGCACTGGCAGTAGGTTTTTTTTGCCTATGCATAGGGTGATGTGCCCTCTTTTTTAATTTTTTTTATTCAGTTTCATTTTTATTACATTTTTGGCAGTTTCTTTTTGTGAAAAACAAGACAACATTACAATAAAAACAAAATGAAAGTGATGCATTTCCTGGACATTAACCCCTTCCCGACATTTGACGTACATTTACGTCATGGTCGGGATGTACTTCCCGACACATGACGTAAATGTACGTCATGACTTTAAAGTGTCACCGCGTCTAGAGATGCGGTGACAGAGGGACGATGTCTGCTGTCCCTGACAGCAGACATCTTCCCTCATTGCCCAGGGGGGGCAGCGATGCCCCCCCCCCGATCGGCGATCGTTGCAATTGGCTGTTCAAATGTGAACAGCCAATTGCAGCGTTTACTGTGTTATGTATATAATTTTGACTCTGCTGCCCCCTAGTGTCCAAAAAAAATAAAAGAAAGTTGAAACAATGAATGAAACATAAAGTTTACATATGGTCTATGTTAGTTATGAACTATTTTGAGTGGTATGATTATTTGTCTCACAAGCAGAAAATTTAACATTTTGCAAATTGCAAAATGTTCAATTTTTTTATGACATTTTGGTATTTTTCACAAAAAAAAAAAAACTGTATCGACCAAAATTTACGACTAACTTAAAGTACAATGTGTCACGAGAAAACAATCTCAAAATCACTGGGATAAGTAAAAGCAAAAAAAAGTTATCCCCACTTAAGTGATACATGTCAGATTTGAAAAAAAGGCCTCTGTCAGGAAGGCAAAAACAGGCTGCGTCGGTAAGGGGTTAATATAAATGTAATATTCGTGTGCAGCATTACAAATAACATTCAGCACATACTGTATGAAATTTCCAGCGGTAGGCCAGCGCATGAGGGCATGAAGGCGCCCGGTCGGGGCACCAATATACAATAAATAAGCTAGGAATTAATTTTAATACTGTAACAATTACAGACTTTGGTTTGACAAGATACTGTAATTTATATCAAAGTAGAAGTGTGTGTCCTGCCCTAACCTGAGGACCGGGGACCTGCTGGCTGATGAATTGAGGATAACATTTAACCAATACGCTGCTGAATGCCCAGAGGTTACGGGTACATATGACACAGTGGATGTGAAAGACGATCCGGTATCAGATGACCTCAGAAGGTATTTTAACTTCAGTTTAATGTATGTAAAATGTGTCAGAAGACTAGTGTTGTAGAAGGCTCCATATGGTGCTTGGTTTCCCCCACCACCCCCGATTTAAACAAACTTCAATACATACGCACACTATATTTAGTTACTCTGCCTTTAAAGGGATCTGCTTTTCTATAAATGGGTTTTCTCCATAATTTGGATTACAATGCTTTAAATAGACTAAAACACATTCAAAAACCATCCCAGTCATTATTTATGATGTTAACAACATTTCCCTCCTCAATGCCTTGTCTGGTAGCACTTGTCAAAGTCAGGGTTATACTTGGCACATGGCAGCGGGGACATGTAATGCAATGCTCTGAATTGTTAAACTGGCCCTGCTTGGCAGTCGTGACTTTGTATGTGACAGTATCACTGAAGCGGTAACACTAAGGGGGGATATTCAATCTCCCGCAGCCATCTCCCAACGGGGGAGATGGCTGTGGGGCCCTATTCAATGCTGTCTTCCTCGGCATGAATAGTGTGCTCAATGCATTCATGTCTATTTCGGCGCTGCTATCTACAAGATAGAATAATGATATGTGGGGACAGTGTATTAATGGTCAGTGACATTAACCATTCCAACACCTGCAGCTATTGATTTAGATAGATGCAGGTGTCGTTGCCTCCTCACCACAGCAGGTACAGCGCTGTAAGAGTCAGAGATTACAGTAGGAGGTCTGTAGGTTCAGATGACCATGCTTAATCCTATATTTATGTATTTAAGGTTAATGCAAGAATCCACATTGCCAAAGTCTCATGAAGGAGAAATACAGTATCCGGATGAGGAGATTCCTCCCTTAATAAGAGCTCTAGGTCCTGGACACAGGAATGTTGCTAAACGTCAGAAACTGGAAGCTTTATTACAGGTAGATAACACTACATGTAACAACGGTTTATTAGTCAGGGAATTGTTTATGTTTACTCTCATACCTTTTGGTTCTCTGTGTGGTTGTTTCTTTATCAGAAGAAAATTATATTTGTTTCATTTTCCCACATATAACTCCTCATTTAGAGCATACTTACTATTCTTTTCTCCTTTCCGGGAGATGCCCAGAGAGGAGAAGCTGCTGGGTAGTTCAGGGGTTGGGGCTGGGCTCTCACATTATCAATCTATCAGTCTGTGTGGAGAGTGAGGGGTTAAAATGACACAATTGTCATCATTTAGCCCCGCGGCGCAGCGACTGCCAGTGATTTTTCTCTCCATCTGTGAGAGATGCAGGAGATCTGCCAACTCTTTTAGAGGTGTGGAGAACTACCTGAATAATGTGGCGTTTCCTGCTGGGTGTGTGGATTTCAGTGGTCATTATTAGGAGGAAACAGGGGGTGACTAGGCATGGGCTGTCGTTAATAGGGGCTGCATTTAAAGACACAGAACCACTCACAACAGAAGTAGAAACTAGTAGAGGTTCCACTGTAGGGCTAGTACAGGTTCCACTGATGCGTTTCAGGGTGGTCCAAAGAGACAGATTCGCACCACTGCTGCAAGTGGGAGTCTCAGTATGAAGAACATCGGCTAGCGGCAAAAGGAGACATCTGTGCAAAAGACTCAGTCGCCACTGTGTCTGACTCAGAATCAGGCCCTGGTAGGAGTAAGTGACAATTTACTAAATATATCAATCATCATAATAAAATAATCTTAAACATTTTTAAATGACATGACATTTTCCTTCAATAAACTATGTGTATCCACCCCAGGATTTAAACAAGAAATCGGAACAACATAAAGAACATAAGGAACCCCAGAAGACTGAAACCAATTGTCATCCTCAAGCTTTCACAATTGATGTGCAAATACCTAACAGGCCACTAGCGAGGAAAGCAGATGCACAGGCCTCTGACAGGATATACACCGATATAACTGACATTCCTAAATATCCTCCTGTGTACAATGATTTTACATCAGAGGTAAGTATTACACTGGAACATTTATGGTAGCTACGTTGTTCGACTAACATTTTAGTTCCTCGCGTATTTTCTAAATGTCATGTACACTTATCATTTTAACTTATTTAATCAATTATTTTGAAAGTAAGTCAAATGTTATACTCTCGGTTGTGGTATTGAGTTAACAATTAGTAGGTGGATATTTAATTAGATCTTAAATATTTACCAGTTATTTGGTAATTATTTAAGAACTAATGGTGTTTAAATATGTTGTGTATATAACTGTATAGGAAAGTAGCTTTTATGATTGCAGATTCATCTTTGCAATTCCAAGAGGTGGCAATAGAATCTGTACCTATGCATCTATGTATGCTTAAGGCCCCCATCCACTAGTGCCCAAATCGCATGTGTTTACCCTCCGATTTGTGGTTATATTGGTGTTAGAGACCGTCACTTCTGCACCAAGAATCCATCGGATCTCGCAGCCAGGAATAAGATCGTATGCGATCCTGCCCTCCTTGAATGGTTGGGTATCGCATGCGAGGTACGGTATGCAATGCCTCGCTGTAGTGGATTGGGGCTCAGGCGTGTTTTAAGGGATGACGGTGGCATGTGCAGTGGGCCCCTCTGCATGTAGCTCTCCCCTCTTGGCTACACCATCATTTTGGTAATATGTTTGGGAAGTCCGTAAATTTACATAATTTAATATACAGTACTGTATCACTGGAAATATAGAGAAGCTGGATGAGTATTGGGAGACATGAACCACAGGTAGCCACATTGGAGAATCGGTCAGTGAACAATGGCCCATGGGACCAGGGACACCTAGCACCCCAGATGGTTATTCCGCTGATACATAGAAATGTCCCCGTTCTCATTGAAAATACAGTAAAGACAGAGTTCTCTGTTCACTGTTGTAGACCAGAAAAGACTCCTGCTATATGGTTGTCCTAGTCCAATTCACACACATCCTTATCCCTGATTCTTAAACAAAGTGGCTAACACTCCTAATGATCAGAAAGGAAAATTATCCTTGTTTGTAACTCAAAGTATCTGGACTACACTGGAGTGCACCCATATTTCTGTGGTTCAGTTATCCATGCCTGGACAAGTTGCAAATAGGGACTGGAATTTCCCAGGTATTGCAACTCTGTGATAAGGGCCTAGTAGTGGGATGAGCAGGTGCTGCATTCAGCCAATCAGGTACAGCATGACCTATTCATATTAATTAGAAATGTTGCTAAGTCCACTTTGCCTTCCTTAAAATTGTCCAATGGCTGGGATACCTGGACAGTATAATTACTGCTAAGATCTGTTGCTGCAGAGCAGACACTTCCACCATCCTGCTACCTAAGCAGGCTATTAGTGGTGGTAAATATGTCCAATGTTCCAACATAATCTTTAATTACCCCAACAAATGTAAAAGGGGATGCCCGAACTTTGAAGTATGAGAGGATAAAACCCATTTTCGTTACAGATTGATGCTGCTACAGTGAATAAATTAGACAGAAACTTGTATGTTGGACAGGAACTAGAAGAAGTTTATACAGAGCTCATTAAGAATATTTCAACAGATCATCTGAAGTTTGACCAGGTAAGACAACCAGTATAAGCAATGTGTCATGTATGTGCAGTACAAGAGCATTCTAACTTATATTCTAGTTTTCTGTATACAAATATGAACCATTATTACACCAAACTGCTTTACCTAGAAGCCATGCAGCGAATTTCCTACACGTATGATTGTACCCACAACAAAATGCTGTTTGTCCTTTATAATAAAAGCAAGTATCACATACCACTTCTTCCATACCTAGACCACTGCTTGTTTAGGTGCCAGGTTCATATAATGGGGCAGATGTATTAAGCCTTAACAAGAGATAAATGCCAGTGTGATAAGGAGAGATAAACATCCAGCCAATCAGCTCCTTACTGACTTTTTTCAAACACAATGTGTAACATGGCAGTTAGCAGGTGATTGGCTGGACGTTTATCTCTCCTTATCACCCTTGCATTTATCTCTTGTTAAAGCTTAATACATCTGCCCCAATGTGTTTTGTTTCCATGATTGCAGGATTTAGAAAATGAGCCCTATGCTGCAAAGTTGGATTTCTCCATGTGCACTGCTTCATCAACGTTGACCAAGAAAACCAATCAGCGTGTGATCAACAAGGAGCTGGACTCGCTTATACCCAGCGACAAATGTGAAAGGTAAGCCAGGATCTTACTTGGGGGAATTACCATACTCCATTATGGCACTGATGTCAGAAAGTTGCATATTTACTGACACTACCTCAGGGCCTTATTTTGGTTCACTCTTTCTGACAAAATCCTTCTTAGATGGACAAAACCATGTGCACTGCAGGGGAGCATATGCAAAATGTGCAGAGAGAGTTAGATTTGGGTGGGGTTTTATTTCAAAGTGAGATCTATATTGAAGTGTAAAAATAGAGCAGCCAGTATTTTCCCTGCACAGAAACAAAATTACTCACCAAAATCTAATTCTCTCTGCACATGTTACATCTGCCCCCCTGCAGTGCACATGGTTTTGTCCATCTAAGAAGTATTTTGTCAGAAAGAGTGAACCAAAATAAGGCCCTCAGTCAGGTGCATATACAGTATACAACACATACATTGCAGGTATGATTCTTCGTAGAGCTCACGGATTCTGACCCATGATTGGTTTGCTTCCAGATAAAATGTGTATAAGATAATAAAATAAGAGCTCTGTACTGCTCATTGACATTGTACACATGTCTGTTTTCTATTGTTGCTATTATTTTCTGTTTGTATGCTCCACAATTTAGTAAAATTATATAAAATAAAATAAAAAATATATTTTGTCTTCATAAGGTCACTAGGGTGTACACACAGTTCAATGTAGTGAAATTTTCTATTTGATTTTCCTTATATAAGCAAAATTGAATCGAAATTGAACGCATTCGATTCGATCCCGATACACGGTCCGTCGGCATGGAAATTGAATAGAAAAATAGCCTGTGCAGGCAAAACTATCTAGTACAGATCTGTACTATATGGTTTAAATCGAATGTGTACATGGCACCGTACGATCCGATTGAATAGAAAAGGAATCGCACCGTGTGTACACCCCTTAAAACGCAAGTATATAAACAAATGGTTATACATAGGACTCCTTTACACTTGTCACTTTACAAATGACACGAAGGACATAAAGTTTTCTTAGACTACAAATGTAACCTTTTTCTTACTTATGCTGCTTTATAAAGTACACCGATTTATACTTGTACATTCCTACCAATTTATTAAACCACATTCTGAATTCTGTAAAAACAAACATTTTCAATAAACAACTACCAGGAAAATTACTGGATATGTCCTGGGAAGCTGAGAAACCAGTGTTCTCTTGTTCATGTTGAACTAGTGTGTTACACATCATTGATGAGAAGCTACGAGGCGTGAAGTATATTGATCCACTTTTTTTTATATTTACCTGTCCTAACTTGGAAGATTAGGGGATTAACCCATATGTGTATGGATTTGGTTTCTGTGCAGGGTACATACTGTCTGCATTATTTTTACACTGCAATATAGATTTCAGTTTAAACACACCCCACACAATTTTAACTCTCTGCACATGTTACATCTGCCTCACCTGTAGTGCAAAATGGTGCCCATTTTGAGAACAAATTTGTACTGTGATCAGATCTGAATAAGGGCCTTAGTTTCAGATAGATTCATCAGGCTAACTAATATTAGTACTTAAAAAAAAGATAGATCTGATCATCGTTGTTTTGTAAAGATGAATAAAATAAAATGTAATTTAAAAAATTATTTTTAGCTTTTCATACACAATTGAAAAGATTACTTTGAACCAATGTTTACTTTAAAGCTGAGTACACATCTATACAATTGTCTGTCCGTTCTTTCGACCTCGGACGAATGGCCATTGCATTGTATAGGTGTGTACGCTGTCCCAGCTCATGTGGTACAATCGATAACAGTAATCTTCCTCAGTCATTCAAATCTTATGTGCAGTTTTATATTAATCCGACCGAATGGGCCCATATAGGAACAAAGTGCATACTACCGTTTTTTGTGATAGTTTGGACGGGAGGAGATCGAACATCGCAAGTAAAATTGTATAGGTGTGTACGCACATTTCGGCTGTAGTGTGGGGATGTTCAATCGGGAGTAGGGTCAATCGAACCCTGGAATGAAAACAAGATTGTAAGGGGACTTATGTTATGAATAATCAAGGATGCCTTTGTGTAGGATGGAAATGGGAAATGCCAGCTAAATCGGTGTGCCGCAACGACCGTTTCACCCGATGCCGTGGTTTAGAATTGCATATGAGTTCTCCTCAGGTCCGCCAGTAGCTGCAAAATACTGGTTGTGGGATATAATTCCTATTTGTAGGGATGACCATCGAATGGACAAAGCATTTGATGGTCTATGACTGATGTCAAATACATTACCATCGATGGAGGAGAACCAGATGGTTCCCCACCGTTGATGGTAGTCGTGGAACCAATTAACCCCTTCACTGGTGGGTTTTTCCTTTGAGAGCGCTCCCCACTGGGCAAGTTTTTATGGGGAGCGCTCCCTTAAAAAAAAAAAAAAACACCACGACCTCCCTGGGTCCAGGCAGCGCCGCTGCACTGTCAATCAGCGGCTGCCCGGACCTGCGTCCGCCGAGTCCCTGGCCCCGGCAGCCGGCTTGTCATAAGCCGGCGCCGGGGACTTCAATAAGAAACCCGGAGGGGAGGAGGGTGGAGGCGGCGCCATAGTCCAGTTCTTCTTCCAGGTCCTTCAAGCTGCAGGTCACTCTGGCAGCTCCCCGCAGCGGACTGAGAGGCGCAGAGATGTTTCATCTTCCGCGCCTCTCATGAGAATGATTCTATTGGCCGCTCAGCGGCGCTTCTGATTGGCCGCTGAGCAGCCAATAAAAGAACTTCCATGGAGGACCTGGGTGAGTAGGATTTCCTTCTACAGGTCCACCATATATTTCTTCGGACCAGACACCGACCCCGTACACTGGAGCCAGGGACCCAGGGACCTACCGACAGGATCAAGATAGGTAAGTATCAGTATATGTGTAATGTATGTATTAAAGTTTCATTTTTCTGGTGTGTCAGTGTGTGTTTATTTAACTATTTTTGTAACTGTGGAACTACAAGACCCAGTGGGCCCTTTAATGTCCCGCAGGCTGGGACTTGTGGTTCTTCAAGTCCCAGCTTGCAGGGTAGGCTTGCTGGGACTCATAGTTCCACAGTTAAAAACAATAGTTTTTTTCTATTTTTTTACACACAATCAGCTTGATGCCCACCGCCCAGGGGCATCGAGGACAGCACCAGGCTTCAGCCTGGTCAAGTAAGTCCTGGAGGGGGGGGGGCTTTATTGGGGGGTCCTCACTCCCCCAGGGCCCCTGGCCAGGCTGACTGGTCAGAGGGTTAATGCTTTGGCTGGGGGGACTTGTATAAAAAGTCTCCCCCCGGCTGTGGCATTACCCTGCTGGCTGGTTGAGCCTGGGGCTGGTTCTTAAAATACGTGGGACCCCTAGTAATTTTGTCCCCCGTATTTTTGGAACCAGCCCCGGACCTGGAGCCTGGGGCTGGTTGTTAAAAATCGGGGAACCCCTATTAGTGTGGAGGTGGTGCCAATACTTTACTTTACCCCTGCTAATCATGTCTCTCTTTATATTTTCCTTTTGGGTAATAAGTTTTGTGCAACAAATACCTGTTGACAAAGAAGCCTCAAGAGATTGTAAATCCTGGTTCATTTGGAAGAAGTCTGCAGTGAACACTAATGACTATATGAAATCAATATCTACACAGGTATATCACCTTCATATTAATAAACCAGAGGATCTCACTTTTTGAAATTTGCTACATGTAAAACAGACACCTGGAAATACCTCAGTTTTTCACTGGTATACCTAGGTAGTCCTCATAGTACATCTAAGGCCATATGTAATAGTCCATGATTTATAGAGTCTGCATGTTTCCGGTGATGGTAATTAGATTTCAAGTGGTAATTAGTTTAAAAGCAAAAATAACCTGGTTTTGTTTGTTAATGGCCATCGTTTTGTTCACATGAAAATATGCTAAATATTTCTTTATAGTTTAACTCTACATGGCTAATTTTGCTTCATATGACTTACTAGAGTTATTACTATTTTAGACTAATTGGAATTAAAAGTTAAGTTTTAACTCATTCACTATACATTATTCTCAACAAATCAAAAGTGTGCCTCCAAAAAGGAATCCTTGTCTGCGAACGGCTGCCCACTCTCTGTGGACTACCGTCTCTCTTCTTTTTAAGTATACCTAGGTAGTCCTCATAGTACATCTAAGGCCATATGTAATAGTCCATGATTTATAGAGTCTGCATGTTTCCGGTGAGATGGTAATTAGATTTCAAGTGGTAATTAGTTTAAAAGCAAAAATAACCTGGTTTTGTTTGTTAATAAATAACGACATAACATCTAATGACTATCACGCTGTCTCCCACAAATCATGACTGTTATTTTTGACCCCTAATCACTGCTCTCTCACTGGATTCGGTATGAAATCCCGACGGTCAAAATCTCGACAGGGTCAAAATCCCGAATGGGTCATAATACCGATAAGGACAAAATCCCGACATTTAAAATCCCGACAAGGTCAAAATACAGACATTTAGCATGTACAGGTGAAACAGTCAACATGACTTTGTGTCGACAGGTTGCGAGGTCGACATGGGTTTTTTCACAGTTTTTTTAACCGAATGTCGACACAGTGAACCGCAGCCCCTCTTCGCTCGTGATGCTTCGGGCACGGTGCCGCGATGCGCTCGGCATACTATTTTATTCTCCCACCATGCCCTAGTGGATGGTAGGGCATGAAATACCGCCTGTCGGCACATGTCGGGTCAAAAACACAGTGAAAAAAAAACATGGCGACCTGTCGACACAAAGTCATGTTGACTGTTTCACCTGTACATTCTATATGTCGGTATTTTGACCATGTCGGGATTTTGTCTTTGTCGGGATTTTAAATGTTGGGATTTTGACCTTGTCGGGATTTTGTCCTTGTCGGTATTATGACCCATTCAGGATTTTGACCCTGTCGGGATTTTGACCTTCGGATTTTGACTGCATCCCCTCTAACTTTACAAACTTAGGGCCTTATTCTGGTTCACTCTTTCTGACAAAATCCTTCTTAGATGGACAAAACCATGTGCACTGCAGGGGGGGGCAGATGTAAAATGTGCAGAGAGAATTAGATTTGGGTGAGTTATTTTGTTTCTGTGCAGGGTAAATACTGGCTGCTTTATTTTTACACTGCAATATAGATCTCACTTTGAAGATCTAATCTAAGACCCCATCCAAATGTAATTCTTTCTCACAAGATACATCTGCCCCACCTGCAGTGCACATGGTTTTGTCCATCTAAGAAGGATTTTGTCAGAAAGAGTGAACTAGAATAAGGCCCTTAGTGCTCTTGTTGCACAAAATGAAATCTAATTTTTGCTCTTCTCAAAAACAAGCTCTGGTGTGACTACTCCATACTTAGCAGGGATCACCCACACTCCACTGGGCTCCCCTCATAGGTTGCTGCAACCATAAGCTAATGTTCCTTCGAAAAACGCTGCCATCCTGCTCTGCAAACCCATTCTCCTCATTGGAAAGAGCATGTGCTGCATGACCTATTCCACTATGTTCTGTTCCTATTTGCAGGATCTGGACTACCTAAAAGTACTTTTCCATCTATACAACAGTAATTCTGAAGAAGAAGAACAAGCAATTATCGCCTTAAAGAAGAAGCAAGATGAGCAGAAGAGGTTGGTATATTTATTACATGTGTATTACATATATTTATTACTGATAAGGACAGGCGTGGGTGAAGCACAGAGTATATTAAAGTACCTGTACCATATAAATATACTCTTTGCTTCACCCACGTCTGTCCTCATCAGTGTACAGCCCTGCAGATTAGACCACACATAAAAACAATTTACTACTAAGCCAAACACAATTGTTTCATATAAAGAGTGACCCAACAAAAAGGAGTCTTTCTCCTTTATAAACTTAATGAAAAAAATATAATATTCACAAACTAACAGAGTTCTGGTGACCTGAGATTGCACTTATATAGGGCAGCCAGCACAGACGGTGTAATGGTTAGTATTACTGCCTCACAGCACTGAGGTCATGAGTTCAATTCCCACCATGGCCCTAAGTTTGTGAAGTTTGTATATTCCCTCTGTGCTTGCTAAGCCTAGTATGAATGTGTGTGCTCTTATGATATTATCTGGGAAGCGCTGTGGAATATGGACCTTATTCTGGTCCACAGGCAATGCTGCAAAATTTGTGACCTCTGTACCAATGCAGAGAATTATAGTTACAGTGGCCTCTACAGAATACATGGACTATTACTGAAATTACTATTATAAAATACAGGGAACATACTAGTGGCCTAGGTATATAGAACAGAATTCTGGTGACCTCAGAGTGCACTAATACAATTTGTGTGTTTGAAATGCTGATGTATTATGAATGGTATTTAGCACACCACTACTTCCAGTGCAGCACAACCTGTACTTTCTGACTAGAGCCTTCTCTGTCATGTATGTGTATCAGTTTCTTCATGAGCCTGAGGGTGAGGCCAATAAATGTGCAGAATCCAAACCACTGAAAGCAAGAGCTCATCCATGACCTCTCCATCAGAAGCCTATTTGTATACTACGGAAGTATAACAAATCTTTATATGAATTGGCTTTTGACAACATAGCAAACACTAGAATGATTATTTGAAGGCTATGTCATATTTATTTATTTACAGTTTCTTATATAGCGCAGCATATTCCGTTGCGCTTTACAATTGTACATACAGTATCTAGTCACGCCACTGATTGACTACTGTCATTCTGATTTTAATGAACAATTGATCCTATAGCTGGAGTGATATTATGTATACCCAGCTTTACTAATATGATGAGAACACCTCATTAGCTGCAGCTAAAAGGTTTTATATTTTATATTGCATCCACAGGCTGTGGTTGTACAGAACATTTGTACTTTGTTTTAATTCAAATTTTCTGTACAAGGGAAAACCGTTAGATATTTAAGTCCTTATTGTTTTCTGTTGTGCATTTCAGTGTGTGTGTGTGCGTACGTACGTGTGTTGTGGTGATAAGGAGTTCATCAGAGGACTGGGTTCACTTTATATGAAATTGATTGTGTGTTCATGCACTAATTGCAAGATCTCCAATTCATTTACACAGGCAGCGCGATCAAAAGATGGCGGAACTCAGAGCCGAGAAGCAACGCTATTTACCTGGCTTGTGGAATAGTAACAGTATCATGCTTGGGGGTCTTGGATTTGATCCACCCTTACAGGGTAATCACCTTTGTAATTTAGGAATCTGTATTTGTTATGATATAATCATATAGACTACAATAGATGTATTTTTAAGGGCAATGACTGATTCTGTCCTTTTACTGAAATAGCGTAAACTATGGTATGGAAATCTGATAGTGATTTATAGAGATAGTAGGCATCGTTTGGACAGCAAAATGTGTGCTTGTGTGGCTACAGAGCTGATGGAGTAGGACAGTGACCCCGTGGATTGCCGAATGTTGCTGGGTGTGGCCTCCTTCCGTTATGTAACCGCGTCTGCCTGGGCCTACTGGTCAAGGAGGATGCGGGCCGTGGCTCGGCTCTCGGTCAAACCCCTGCTGCGAGCTGCAGTGGCTATAGGAGTCTTCTACCTTCCCCTCCTTGCCTGTGTTTGAGCGGCGCAGCTCCGGGCATTGGGAGGCGCTGTGCGGCAGGTCTTGATTAGGGATGGCCATCGGCAAATCCTCACCACTGCATGTTATATAGGAGACTGTATAGCTCATGTCCCCACATGCACCCTGCCTGTGTAGCTCATGTCCCCCCATACACCCTGCCTGTATAGCAGAGCCCACACCTTGGTGACATGACTGCACTTACCAGGCTGTAAGTGAACCTCTGCTTTGGGCCATTGTGCTGTCTGTCTCCTCCCTTAAGATGGCCATACACCTGAATGAGATTGTACCCAACTGTACAATCTCAACAGGTTGTATGACGGATTGCATGCAGATCGTGTGCACACAATCATGCAATACACGGTCCCGAGGGTTGGAGGATTGGCCCTCTGATCAGACATGCTGCAAGTCTGATCAGTCGGGATTGGGACCAGATTGCATGTGCTCCATGACAAGTCCTCTACCTTCCCACCTCCCTGTTGACAAAAAAAAAGTACAAATAAATCTATATACACTGTTTGAAGCCCCACCCCCACAAAAGCTCATCCCACGTCTCCGCCCACTCTGCTCCTTCTTAGAGTTCCTGAACCTATTTTTCTACAAAAATAGCACTGATTACTACTATACATATAGGGTGGTATTCACAGTTTTTTTCACCAGCATTTAAGCTTCTATTGCCTTCTAGAAAATAATAGATCTATCCGATTGGTTGCTATGGTCAACTTTCCATCTTCAATACAACCCCCATCTTAGTAAATGTACCCCTAGAGTTTATGTATATATTTTAGGAGCCAGAGTACCCAGAGGAAAAGCACAATATACAAACTCCACACAGTCAGGGCTGTGGTGGGAATCAAATTTAAGGCGTCAGTTTGATAACTGCTTTTGCTGTTAGTTACATCCCGGCGGTAGTGATGGTCATTGACCATACAAGGTTTGCAGCCATTTATATGACCAATGTTTTTGCCACTGAAGGCGCTGCATAATTGCCAATCTATTGATGGTTGTTGATAAAACATATGGGGCGCTTGTGCGATGGCCAAGGTCTGCACATTTGCTTCAAATTTATCATAAAATGATGCAGTTTCTGCATAATCTTTTGATAAATGTACTTAATAAGGAGGGGCCTTAGCTTTTAATAGGCAAGTCTGTGATCATTTTCTTTTTAATATGTCACATGGTGATGGGTTTAAAAAAACTATGCTCAGATCATGATATCTGAATACATAGAATACTTTCTTATATTATTTTCTTTCAGATATTGAATGTGAAATAAAGGAATCAAATACCATCATATCTGAGGTAATACATACAGTATATCTTTAAATTCAAATTTTATTGGGTTTAAAAGAAAAACAAGTTTTGCTATTGTACAATATCTGTTTCAGCAATCCTATATAAAAACATAAATTGGATTGTATGGATAACTTGAGGTGTACTGATTGATTTTAATGTTGACTGAAGATCACTTATCATGTATTGCTAGGCTGTCACGATTACCAGCAATTGTACAGATACTGTTTTAGCCACTGTGTGATAATGCGTCCAAATATTAATTTATTAACCCCTTCCCGACATTTGACGTATATATACGTCATGGCCGGGATGTACTTCCCGACACATGACGTATATATACGTCATGACTTCAAAGTGCCACTGCGTCTAGAGACGCAGTGACAGAGGGACGATGTCTGCTGTCCCTGACAGCAGACATGTCCCTGCATGCCCGGGGGGGCGGCGATGCCGCCCCCCCGTCGGCGATCGCTGTGATTAGCTGTTCAATGTGAACAGCCATTCGCAGCGTTTTCCTGTGTTACCGGCGAATCAGACGCTCGGTAACACAGGTGTCAATCACCGCCGGGTGTGAGGGGGCATGAGGGGGTCATCGGTGACGACGACACCTCACCCCACCTGCCCCCAAGGCTGTGACTGGTCCGTCGGACCGACGGACCAATCACAGCCAAGGCGCGCCATTTAAACTAACGGTGACTGCGCTGCAGATGCCATTCCGGTCTGGAATTGCGTGCAGAGCGGTCACCGGCCACTCTGTCGTGATATACATACCTGAACCTTGCCTGATACTTACCTGATCACCGCTGATCACCGCTGGTAGCGTGCTGCCAGCAGTTGGATGCTTCCTGGATCTTGTGACTTCCTGTGTCCTGCTGCTGCAGTGTCATAGAGTCACAGATCGTGAGAGATAGTGACAGATAGTGACAGAGAGTGACAGAGAGTGATAGAGAGTGCTATATTTTGTGTCTGCTGCACCCCTTTTGTGCTGATCAGTATATCTGTGCTGATCAGCAACTTTTTGGGGTTTTTTTTTTTATATATATACCTGTCAGTTGCACCAAAGGTTGTGCTGCCTGTGCAACTGACTGCTGCCCCCCCTTTTGTGCTGATCAGTTTAAATTAATTAACTGATCAGCAACTTTTTGGGGGTCCAGGTTTTTTTTTTTTATATATACCCTGTCAGGTTGCACCCACAGTTGTCTGCCTGCTGCCCCTCACTGCTAATCAGTGTCGCATCACTGCATCACTGATCTGCAGTTTTTTTTTTTTGAGGGGGATTGCAGTGGGGTTTTGTTTTTACACCCACGTTGCTTTTGTGGGTGCTTTTGTGGGTGTCCTGTGGCCGCTGATCAGTGACGTACATCACTGAACAGCATTTTTGGCACAGGGTTGATATCATTTTTTTTCTGCAGTTTTTTTTAAATTTTTTTTTTTTTTGGAGAGTGCTGTGGTTTATTACACCCACGTTGCTTTTGTGGGTGTCCTGTGGCCGCTGATCAGTGACGTACATCACTGAACAGCATTTTTGGCACAGGGTTGATATCATTTTTTTTCTGCAGTTTTTTTAAATTGTTTTTTTTTTTGGAGAGTGCTGTGGTATTTTTTTTTTTTAAATTGTTTTTACACCTGTTGCCTTTGAGCGCTGTTCAGTGACGGACGTTACTGACCAACATCTGTGCTTAATTTTTGGCGCAGGACCTTTTTTTTTTTTTTTTTTAACCCCTTCAATTTTTTTTTTTTTTTATTGGGATCAAATTCCTGTATAAAGTATTTTTTTTTCTGCACTACATACACACTACACACTACATACCCCCCGTGTTGAAATAAAGTTTGTACCCCCCCAACACTATACACGTGTTGAAACATTACACTTACAGAAACACAAAAATAAAAATGGCATCCCAAATGTCATCCCAAATGTCATCCCAGTCATCCAGAAGAATGTATTCAGCGGAGGAGGCATATGCCATGCTTGCCTCTGACTCTGACACAGCCAGTGATGCAAGTGGGGAATTTGAAGGATTCGTCTTAAGCTCCTCTTCCTCCTCTAGTGATGAGGGACCCCCTCAAAGACGCCCCCGTAGAGCAGCTGAGACCCCCCCCCAAATGATTGATCCCGTATGGACCCCACCACCAGACAATTTTGACCCCCAGGTTCCTGAGTTTTTGGCCATCCCAGGAATCCAATTTGATTCAACAGGTCTCAGAGAAATTGACTTTTTCAAATTATTTTTCTCTGATGATTTTATAAATTTAATGGTGGACCAAAGTAATTTATATGCCCAGCAGTTTATTGCTCAAAACCCCACGTCATCATTTGCTAGGTGGACCCCTGTAGATGCAGTAGAGATTATGACGTTTTGGGGTCTGGTGTTACATATGGGCATAGTAAAAAAGCCAGAAATTAGGCAATATTGGAGTACAGATGTTCTGTACAGCACCCCACTTTACCGTATGGCCATGACTCGGACTCGTTTTGAGATAATCCTTAAATTTTTACATTACACCGATAATGCACAGTGCCCACCCAGAGATGATCCCACCTTTGACCGGCTATTCAAAGTCAGGCCGGTCATTGATCATTTCAGTGCCAAATTTGCAGAGATGTACATCCCTGAAAAATGTATTTGTATCGACGAGTCCCTTATACATTTTAAAGGAAGGGTTAAATTCCGCCAGTACCTTCCCAGTAAGAGGGCAAGGTATGGCATAAAAATGTATAAACTGTGTGAAAGCACCTCAGGGTACACCCACAGGTTTAGGGTATATGAAGGGAAGGATTCAAGAATTGAACCGCCAGAATGCCCCCCCTCCCTCGTAGGTGTTAGTGGAAAAATTGTCTGGGATTTAGTGCACCCCTTCCTGGATAAAGGTTATCACCTCTATGTGGATAACTTTTACACTAGCATCCCCCTGTTTAAGGCCCTTGGTTCAAGAGGTACAGCAGCTTGCGGTACTGTGCGCAAGAACCAAAGAGGCCTCCCAAAAACGCACATTGCCCAAGTACTGAGAAGGGGTGAAAGCAGGGGAATATGCACCGAAAATATGTTGTTGGTCAAATATAAGGACAAGAGGGATGTCCTTATACTGACAACAATTTATGGAGACAGTACCACCTCCATCCCTGTACGAGGTACCAGTACCCACACCTCAAAACCTAATTGTATCCTAGAGTACAATAAGTACATGGGCGGAGTGGATCTTTCAGATCAGGTACTGAAGCCGTACAGTCCCCTGCGGAAAACAAAAATCTGGTACAAGAAGCTGGCCGTGTATATCATCCAGATGGCACTGTATAACGCTTACGTGCTATTCCATTCTACCAGCCAGAGGGGGACATTTATGCACTTTCAAGAGGAAGTCATAAAGGGCCTAATATTTGGGAACCAGCAGGCAGAGGGCCCCAGTACTTCTAGTACTGGCCCCCGTATTGTACCAGGGCAGCATTTTCCTAACGAAATCCCCTCCACTGCAAGAAAGGGCAGGACACAAAAAAGGTGCAAAGTTTGCTATAAAAAGGGAATAAGAAAGGATACTATTTTCCACTGTGAAACTTGCCCCGACAAACCCGGCCTATGTATAAAGGAGTGTTTTAAAATATACCACACATCTATGGATTATTAGGTTCATCATTTCACCGTGCTTCGGGGGTCTTGCTAATGCCACATAGCACCCACCATTCATTCCACCAGAATCTGAGCTGCAAAATCCAAAAATCACTCCTTCCCTTCTGAGTCCTGCCATGCACCCAACTGGTATTTTTTGGTCACATATGAGGCATTGCCATACTCGGGAGAAATTGGGGCACAGATTTTGGGGTGCTTTGTCTCCTTCATTCCTTGTGAAAATGAAAAATTTGGAGCCAGAACTGCATTTTTGTGTAAAAAATGTAATTTTTCATTTGCACAGCCCAGTTGTATCAAAATTGGTGAAACCCCTGGGGGTTTGAAATGTACACTATACCCCTAGATGAATTCCCTGAGGGGTGTAGTTTGCAAAATGGGGTCACTTGTGGGGGGGTTCCACTGTATTGGTGCTTCGGGGGTCTTGCTAATGCGACATAGCACCCACCAACATTCCACCAGAATCTGTGCTGCAAAATCCAAATATCACTCCTTCCCTTCTGAGTCCTGCCATTTTTTGGTCACACATGAGGCATTGTCGTACTCAGGAGAAATTGGGGCACAGATTTTGGGGTGCTTTGTCTCCTTCATTCCTTGTGAAAATGTAAAATTTTGAGCCAGAACTGCATTTTTGTGTAAAAAATGTAATTTTTCATTTGCACAGCCCAGTTGTATCAAAATTGGTGAAACCCCTGGGGGTTTGAAATGTACACTATACCCCTAGATGAATTCCCTGAGGGGTGTAGTTTGCAAAATGGGGTCACTTGTGGGGGGGTTCCACTGTATTGGTGCTTCGGGGGTCTTGCTAATGCGACATAGCACCCACCAACATTCCACCAGAATCTGAGCTGCAAAATCCAAAAATCACTCCTTCCCTTCTGAGTCCTGCCATGCACCCAAATGGTATTTTTTGGTCACATGTGAGGCATTGCCGTACTCTGGAGAAATTGGGGCACAGATTTTGGGGTGCTTTGTCTCCTTCATTCCTTGTGAAAATGAAAAATTTGGAGCCAGAACTGCATTTTTGTGTAAAAAATTTAATTTTTCATTTGCACAGCCCAGTTGTATCAAAATTGGTGAAACCCCTGGGGGTTTGAAATGTACACTATACCCCTAGATGAATTCCCTGAGGGGTGTAGTTTGCAAAATGGGGTCACTTGTGGGGGGGTTCCACTGTATTGGTGCTTCGGGGGTCTTGCTAATGCGACATAGCACCCACCAACATTCCACCAGAATCTGAGCTGCAAAATCCAAAAATCACTCCTTCCCTTCTGAGTCCTGCCATGCACCCAAATGGAATTTTTTGGTCACATGTGAGGCATTGCCGTACTCGGGAGAAATTGGGGCACAGATTTTGGGGTGCTTTGTCTCCTTCATTCCTTGTGAAAATGACAAATTTGGAGCCAGAACTGCATTTTTGTGTAAAAAATGTAATTTTTCATTTGCACAGCCCAGTTGTATCAAAATTGGTGAAACCCCTGGGGGTTTGAAATGTACACTATACCCCTAGATGAATTCCCTGAGGGGTGTAGTTTGCAAAATGGGGTCACTTGTGGGGGGTTCCACTGTATTGGTGCTTCGGGGGTCTTGCTAATGCGACATAGCACCCACCAACATTCCACCAGAATCTGAGCTGCAAAATCCAAAAATCACTCCTTCCCTTCTGAGTCCTGCCATGCACCCAAATGGTATTTTTTGGTCACATGTGAGGCATTGTCGTACTCGGGAGAAATTGGGGCACAGATTTTGGGGTGCTTTGTCTCCTTCATTCCTTGT
Source organism: Crinia signifera (assembly GCF_055691185.1). Lineage (NCBI taxonomy): Eukaryota > Metazoa > Chordata > Amphibia > Anura > Myobatrachidae > Crinia > Crinia signifera. Next base: position 109,604,884 of record NC_139220.1, on the reverse strand, counting down.
GAAAATGACAAATTTGGAGCCAGAACTGCATTTTTGTGTAAAAAATGTAATTTTTCATTTGCACAGCCCAGTTGTATCAAAATTGGTGAAACCCCTGGGGGTTTGAAATGTACACTATACCCCTAGATGAATTCCCTGAGGGGTGTAGTTTGCAAAATGGGGTCACTTGTGGGGGGGTTCCACTGTATTGGTGCTTCGGGGGTCTTGCTAATGCGACATAGCACCCACCAACATTCCACCAGAATCTGAGCTGCAAAATCCAAAAATCACCCCTTCCCTTCTGAGTCCTGCCATGCACCCAAATGGTATTTTTTGGTCACATGTGATGCATTGCCGTACTCGGGAGAAATTGGGGCACAGATTTTGGGGTGCTTTGTCTCCTTCATTCCTTGTGAAAATGAAAAATTTGGAGCCAGAACTGCATTTTTGTGTAAAAAAAATAATTTTTCATTTTCACTGCCCAGTTGTACCACAATTGGTGAAACCCCTGGGGGTTTGAAATGTACACTATACCCCTAGATGAATTCCCTGAGGGGTGTAGTTTGCAAAATGGGGTCACTTGTGGGGGGTTCCTAACTTTTAGCATCTTATGGTGCCTAGAAACCTACATGGTGCCTAAAAAATAATCTCATAAAAAGGAGGCTCCAAAATCAAGTAGGTGCTCCTTCTATTATGAAGCCTGTGGTTTGGTCAACGTGCACACTAGGGCCACGTATAGGATATTTATGAAAACAAAAGAATTGGGGGAATCAATTTTTAGTCACATTTCTCTAGTAAAATCTACTGTGTTCCTTAGAAAAATGTATTAAAATTGCAAATCTGCAAAAAAAATGAAATTTTGAAATTTCACCTACACTTTGTTTTATTTCCTGTGAAACACCTAAAGGGTTAACAAACTTCCAAAATGCTGTTTTGAATACTGTGAGGGGTGCAGTTTTTGAAATGGCATCATTTATGGGGGTGTCTCACATACAAGTCCCTCAAAGTCACATCAGAACTGAACTGGTCCCTAAAAAAATCAGTGTTTGAAATTTTCTTGAAAATTTGAGAATTTGCTATTCATATTTTAAGCCTCCTAGTGTCCAAAAAAATTAAAAGGATGTTGAAATAATGATGGAAACATAAAGTAGACATATGGTCTATGTTAGTTATTAACTATTTTGAGTGGTATGATTATTTGTCTCACAAGCAGAAAATTTAACATTTTGAAAATTGCTAAATTTTCCATTTTTTTACGACATTTTGGTATTTTTCACAAAAAAACACAGACTGTATCGACCCAAATTTACCACTAACTTGAAGTACAATGTGTCACGAGAAAACATTCTCAAAATCACTGGGATAAGTAAAAGCAAAAAAAAAGTTATCCCCACTTAAGTGATACCTGTCAGATTTGAAAAAAAGGGCTCTGTCAGGAAGGCAAAAACAGGCTGCGGCGGGAAGGGGTTAACTAAGCCATAGTACTAATTTCTCTTTAATGATTAAATCATACTGTACATAACTTAAGAACTTTTGGAATAGTAGGGTTTTTTAGTGGTAGGGGATTATGTTGTCTGAACCTCTTGTCCATATTAGGCCACATATCAGTAGTGTCAGAACGGGGATGTGGGACGCAACTGAGGAGTGACACTAAAATGCCAGCTCCTGCTCAGAGAAGATGGTTGGGTGCTGCACTGTAACATTACAAACATTACATGCAGGCTTCTGCAGTGGTGTTACTACCCGGGTGTGGGGTGTGTGGCAACCACTGAAGACCGTCCCGTCTGTGGAGGAAACCTGAATCGGAAGTCAATAAAAAGTATAAATGTTTATTAAAAAGTCTCTTTTTTTCCAGATGGTTGTTGTGGTAATCCAGACAATGTTGTTATTCACTTTAATACTGTTCTTGTACATTTGGAATTAGAAAATACCTGAATGTATATAGGTATGCTATGTACATTAAGGTGGCATATTTGTAATTTGCAAATAAAAATTGTTTAGTTAATTACTAAGTTTTTACAATTTCACATTCCCCTGTCCTACCCTGTAGAAGAAACATACCATATTTTATTGAATATACATTTATTAAACACATTTTATTTCCTGTTTTAAATTAATATTGATTATTGCATAAATTGGTTTGAATTCAGTAAAAATTGACTTTTAACATAATAATAATTATTTTTTTTGCAACATTTTGGTAGTACATCAAAAAAACTTTCAGTTTACTAAAATGTGTATTCTGCTTCATATGTGATGTTGCTATGGTCAACCAATCAGATCCTGTCTACTATCTTCTAGGGTGCTAAATAAGAAGTACATTCTGATTGGTTGCCCATAGCAACATCACATGTGAAGTAGAATACACATCTTAGTTAATTTCCCCCATATGTCATTTCACGATCCTTGCATTTATCTGGATTTAATTTCATTTTTTTTTTCTAAATTTCTCAACAAAAGAACATTTCTGATACTCATGCATGTATTTAAAAAATGTTTGGGAACCACTGGTATAGGCTGAATATCACTCCATGTCAAAAAACAAGTACACTTTAATAAGATCCCGAGTTAAAAAATCAACAAACATTCGGTTGATGGGTACAAAAGGTTGACACAAAAATGGTCAACACCTGTTTTTCAACATTTATTAAGTTAGGACAGTGGTTCCCAATTTAATCACGGTGCCCCTGAGTATCAGAATTTTTTCACTGCACCTCCCATTAGGCCAAATGTTTCTCAATGAAAAAATCAGAATAATATATGAAATGATATAAATTGTGTTTATAGCTCATCCTAAGGGTCAGTTATGTGGTAATGGGCAGGAGTCACGTATCTTTGTCCACAATATGCCTATTGCATTGGCCATAGAAAATTGTAACTGGTCATTGGCCACCAATCCAGGGCACCCCTGCAAGTCCTCACCCCAGGGTGCCACAGCACACAGTTTGGGAACCACTGGGTTAGGATATGGCAGAGGGCGAATAGGGTTAAACCTCACTTTAGCTTGTTTCATTTCCTCATAGCTATCCATTGGGCAACATGTATCCAAAAGTCAATTGTCTCCTTTTTATGCATCTGTACAGGCAGAGACAACAACCTATGAGGGAATGCAGAAACAGATAAATTCCATATGGCGGGCACTTCATGTTCCTGAAGGCCAGCGGCTGGATATGGCCATTAAATATAGCTCCAATCACTACCGAGACAAGCTGCCACAGGTGAGAACACAATAAAGTTACATATAAATGTGCATTATATTATATAAAGTTGTACAAGTGTATACCCACAACTTACACTACACAATTTAAAGCATATACGTTTATTTATCAAGAGCTTACAAGCTAAAGACAAGAATGATAAAAAAAAAAGGTACTTGTTTCCTAGCACGGCCACATATCTTATGGATCGTGTACCTTTAGTTAAGGTACACGATCCATACGATGGACCCGATTTCCTTTGAAATCAGGTCCATTTGGCCGGCTAGGACAAAATATCGGGGGCATCGCGTCGGTCGGGACCGTTAACAATGGTCCCGACGCGATGCCCGCGATTTCCCCATAGGCTTCAATGTTAAAAAATATTTTAACATTGAAATCGTGTCGGGAAAGGTAAAATATCGGGGGCATCGCGTCGGTCGGGACCATTAACATAGGTCCCGACGCGATGCCCCCGATTTTTACATAGGCTTCAATGTTAAAAGATTTTTTAACATTGAAATCCTGAAAAAATGTGAAAAATGTGAAATGGGCCAATATGACCCATTTCACATTTTAGATGTCCCCGTCGTCACCCCACGATAGACGCCAACCCGAAGCGTGGGGAGCGCAGCGAGCCCGCGAGGGGCGGCGGTGCGCGTCCTCCGACCTTTTCATTCCCCTACTATCCACGTCGGCGTGGAGTTGAGAATAGAATAGTGTGGCGAGCGCAGCGAGACACCGAGCCCGAAGCGTGGCGAGCGCAGCGAGCCCCGCGAGGGGACGCGGATACCTTCACAGTTATACGCGTCCCCTCGCGGGCTTCACAGGTGTCCGTGGCGACGCGGACACCTGTGAAGTCCGCGAAGGGACGCGTTTACCTGTGAAGGTATCCGCGTCCCCTCGCGGGGCTCGCTGCGATTGCCACGCTTCGGGCTCGGTGGCTCGCTGCGCTCGCCACACTATTCTATTCTCAACTCCACGCTGACGTGGATAGTAGGGGAATGAAAAGGTCGGAGGACGCGCACCGCCGCCCCTCGCGGGCTCGCTGCGCTCGCCACGCTTCGGGTTGGCGTCTATCGTGGGGTGGGGTGTACGCCGTGACATTTAGGGGGGTTGGGAATATTTTACATTGAATCCAATGTAAAATCGGGTCCCAGGGACCCGATTTACATTTAATTTAAAAAAAAAAATCGGGTCCAAAATCGGTCGGTCGCGACGATCGCATCGCATGCGACCAAATCGCATGCGATGCGATCGACCCGATTTTTCCGACACGACCACCCCGATGTAAATCGGTGTGGCCGTGCTAGGAAACAAGTACCAAAAAAAATCTTTGTTATTTATTAGCTTTATTAAACCAATTGATCTCAAATGTACAATTGAAGTTTCAGCAGTGTGGCGATAAAACTCCTGCTACAGTATGTTTGGCTGTGCAAATATCCACGTGTTCTAGTAGAGCCAACATTGCTAATTTCATATGCATCTCTATGGTGTGCAGGGAAAACCTAGCAATATTGCTGGTCATGAAGTTTATTTCCAGAACAGCCCACTGTGGCCAGATCACTAATGAAATCACCCCCACTGTATTTTACAGTTACAGATTAAAAAGAAAAATACATGATACAATGTAATTATTAGCAGAGGTCCAAATGCAGATTTGTTTGTAAACCCGATGGTTTCACACAAATCTTATGGAGTCTGGTCTGTGCATGTGCAGATTGGGTCTTGCTATATTGCTCGGAGCCTCATATCAGCCAGAGCCAGTGAAGGTATACGTACAACTCTGATGGTGAGAGATCTGAGCACAGGCAGATTCTGTCCTTGTGTTGCGAATCCTAAGGCTTACCCGAACTGCCGATGGCGATATGCAAGCTGTGATAGTTCTACTTATGTTGCATCTAAAGGCTTCTCAGGCAGAAAGAAATCCAAATAGAAGATGCTGCAAGTGGACATCTCAAGTTCTTTACATTAGCATAAATAGCAGATGCGACTGCAGCAAAAGATGCAGCTGCCACATCTGGGTCCAATTCAAAATCAGGCTCTTGCACTCTCCACAAGCTGCATGGACTTTTTGTGTCAAATAATATGAGATAGCCAGGGATATTATCTAAGACCATTATTACTGTACATATAGCGGTATTCACTGGTTTTTCACCAGCATTCCAGCTTCTACTGCCTTCTTGGAATTAATAGATATATCCGATTGGTTGCTATGGCCAACTTTCCATCTTCTATACAACTCCCGTCTTAAATTTGCCCCTAGAGTTAAAAAAAAAACTACAATTTTTTTTTTTTTATGTATATATTTTAAGAACCAGAGTACCCAGAGGAAAAGCACAATACACAAACTCCACAGAGTCAGGGCTGTGGTGGGAATCAAACTCAAGGCGTTAGTGCTGTGAAGCAGTAATGCTAACCATTACACAAACTATGCTGTCCATATCCACTTTACTACAGATTACATTTGGAAAAGAGGGAGAAATTAGTATAGAAAATGATCACCAGTAATACCAGCTAAATGCTGCCAGTTCTACACCTGAACATGCCAATCTGTGCTGCAGTCAGCCAAATGCTTTTCGTTTATGCTTTGGAAATACTGGGGGTTATTCAGACCTGGTCCGTTCTCTGCTAATTTGCAGAGAGCTACGCTCAGGTATACACCATCCAGACAGCGTGAAATCCGCTCTGTGCAAGCTTGTGAATTGCTTAGCACAGTACGCAACAATTAGCTGGATCGGCAATTAGCTGCAAATCCATTTGCAAGCTGTTCACCATCAAATGATTTTTGCCTGTACACACACTGGACTTACTTGGCGGCTGGGATAGAAGCAGTCGAATGTATCCGAAGCTGACGTCACACTCCTACTCCTCAAACGCCTGGGTACGCCTGCCTTTTCCATGACCCTGCTAGAAAACATCTGGTTACCACCCTCAAACTCTGGCTTTCTGTCAATCAAATTGCAAATGCCCTGTGATCAAAAAAGTAGCAGGATTTTATCTCGGGAAGGCCCCGGATGAGCGTACTATGAGCCATGCGCATGAGCAGTCTATCGATAATTGCCCAGCTTGCTAATTCGCAGCCGTGTGATCAGGTCTGCAAAGCCACCACTGTGTGTTTCTGCATATAGCACAGAAACACTGTAATTTGACTGACAGTTACGTTAAATTGAGATTAGGAATATGGGGAAAGCAGGAAGACATTTTCTTCATTCATCAAATTGTAATACGCAACATGTCACTGAGATTAAAGGCCCATACACACTTGGTGATTTTAAGCTGAAAGCCACTCAAAACAACAAATTTGAGCGGCTTTCAGCTCAAAGCCGCCCAGTGTGTATGGCACGGCGATGAACGGTGAGCAGTGATGCAGGCTCCCGCATCATCGCCGGGAAAGCCATTCATCTGCTGGTATTACCAGCAGATGAACGGCTTTAGGACGGCTTTGCACAGTGCTGCGCTATGCAAAGCCGCCCCCCTCCCCCCCACTGACAGCCCCAGGCAGGGGGAAAGCCGCTCAGTGTGTATGCACTGAGCGGCTTTCCCCCCAGCGATGACAGTGGTCATAGCTGGGCATAATCGCCCAGTGTGTATGGACCCTTTTAGTTTTAAATGTTGCTACTATCTATCAAGGTGGATTGGCATTTTGAAACAAATATTTCAATATATATATACAACATATACTATATACTTAGAGGTGCATTAAATGTAATTTACCTATCTTACTCAGGCAATAACAATGTGGGAAAAGGCCGTGAGGCTAATCCAGGGAAGAGAAAAGATTCTAGCTGAGCTGGAGATGTTTGAGAGGACCGCTTCTGACCCCAACAGATTCTTTCACAGAGGTAAGTAAAAATTGGGAAATTAAGTTGTAATCTCTAAGCTACAAACAGTAAATGCTATTGCTAGTGCTAATTCAACAAGCCCCGCAGAAATGTGAAAATTGCTATTAAACAATATTCGCACTTCTGTGCATGTGCAGCCACCTACTTTGCCCAGAAGGATTCGATTGCATTTTGATAGTATGCAGGAGACGATAAGGCGGCATTAGGGAGGCACAGTCTGGGCAACGTAGGCATGTCCAGACCTGCATTAAGTCACATGCAGCTGCTGAGGCCTAAAAATGGTGGCCCTGCGTCTGCCTTCGCAGCTCGGCAACCCTTACAAATGAAATGGCATTTCTGCAATGCAATGGTAATTACACTGCGATCACATCGCGGGGAGATATTTTACCTGTGCTGTGAGGCCCCCAGCATGTGAGAGACATTAGTTTTTCTGTTTCAACAAAACTGCAACTGAAGCTGAATCAGGCCCTTTCTCTGCATAATGAGATGTGATTTTCCCCACAAATCAGCATAATTGGCTCCTGGAGCCATATAATTGCTAATTTATTGTTCCACACATGTCTCCCTTGTGGATGGAACTGGCTATATTTGGTACATAGCATGTGCTAGAGCCAAGAATATGTATCTCCGGACAATTCCAGGTTGTATGAATACACGTTGTGTGTGAATGAATGTAACTGGTTGGCAATGGAATGACTGCACACAGCGAACCAGTAATGCTTTGCTTCAGTCAAATTTTAGGTTCTTTAAAAACTAGGGGGGTATGCAATCCCAGATCATGGCTGTCGATCCCTCCCGACAGCCGTGATCCTGGCCTGTTTGTGTTTTGCCCGACAGCAAATCAGCATGCAAAATTCAATGTCCCACATGCCGATCGCTAAAAAAGGGGGCGTGGCCACATAAACGGCAGTGGCTTGTCGTTCTGCAGCCAGAATAACGGCAATCCACGGCCGCCATCGGCAGACCGGGCCCAACAGCTTCTAAAGTGTGATCCCTCTTCAATGCTGTCGGCCCTGCCACTATTTACCCCGTCGGAAATTGCGGCGGAGGATTGCATACCTCCCTATATATGTACAGTACTCGACATGTTGCCATGTTATGTACATTTCTGTATAGTAAGGATATATTTAAAAATGAGGATAATCTCTAAATGTTTGACAGGTAAAAAAAAAAGTAAAAATCAATGTTACACTATTTAGGTTATGAAGGAACATCAATGGCAAGGATGGAGGAGTCCAGAAAAAGAGAAACCCTGCACAAACAGATTGCAGCATTTGAGCAAGACTTAATTAAACTATTACAAGTTATGAAGAAGACCCTTAATGACACAGTCAGCTTTAAGGTGAGCACAGAAAGTCATTCAGAAACCACTTATATTTGTTTCATTTGTCACTTTTATTGTATTTTATAAGTTACTAATGTGACTCCCCTATTCCCCATGCTGTATTTTAATAAGGGAAATCTTTAATATATAAATTGCAAAAGCCTTTTAATAAATTGATACATTTATATTGGCAGTTCCTAAAGACCACATTAACCACTTAACTGCTCAAAAATAGATTTTATCTCGCAATTTTAAATTTAGAAAGCATTTTTCAAAACGGATTTAAATATATATATAAAAAAAAGTAGAACCAGTACATAGAACCATCGAGTGGCAAAAAGTTACCTGTGGCATAACCTCTCAACCCATAGCTGTAACCAAGCTTCCACAATACACCAATATCCATAGGTCTTCACTGTGGCACTATCCCCCCCAATGTGTATGTGTGTGTGTATATAAGAGACAGAGAGGCACTTGCTATACAATCAATGTAATTAATTTACATAACACCAACCTTTGTTGTGAAAAAAAAAAAGCAGTGGCAACATTTCAGTCCACATACAGTAACTGAAGGTTGACAAGATCACAGCTTAGCACCCACATTCCTTACTGGAAACTAACAGTAGTGTGAACAAAGTAATACACTTCTCTGGGCTTAAATCACAAGGCAAACTGCCTATAGGTGCCGTTATTTGCTTGACATCTGTGTGTTAGATGTCTATGCTGTAACATGACTGGGGCCACATTGGTACATGATGTCTGTTTTAATACATACACAGTTACTGGTGCTAGCCACTACTGCACATCATGCAATATGTGCAGGAAGACAAATATGCTTAAATAGTTTAGGGATCAGTGATACAGCTCAAATATAATATAATAACATTAGTAACAGCATAAATAAACGGTTGTCCATATATTACAAAAAATAATATTGAAAAAAATAAAAACAAAACTAATACACATATATAAAATATGCATATATAAATATATATGATGAATGTTACAGTGAATATGTTAGCAAATGTTGATTAGGATCCAAATTCATAAGAGAGCTAGTTCAGAACTGTGATAAGCCCCGTCGTACACACTTGTCGACTTGAATGCTTAGAACTGTGAAAGGTCTCCTTATGCTGCCGAACACACGATACACTGGAAGATATCACGAAAGATGTCTTAAGTGATCTCATCCCATGTAGTCTTGATGGATATAGTCAAGATTAAGCTGCATGCACAGACGACAAACATCCACTGACAATGACCTGGCGCATCATTCATTGTGTACACACTAGACAAGGGGTGGTCAAACCGGTCCTCGAGATCTACCAACGTTCCACATTTTCAACATCACCTAGCTGGTGCACAGCTGTAGCCTTTACTAACGTCACATTTTCAAACGTGCTGCATTCATTCCTATTCTAGATCCACAGGTTGAACTGTGACTGTGACTGCATAATAGTTAATATATATAATTCCTTGTGTTACAGGGAAGACCGTATATTGAAAAAATAAAGTGGGACAAGACAGAAATGCTCTATTGGCTGCAACAAGATCGACGCAAATCATTAATGGAAATGGATATTAAAAAACAAAATACTCTTGTAAAAATGGAACCTCTCAACCCAATCATTTAGTATACAAGTTTGTAAGATTTGGGGGTTTATAACAACCAGTGTTTATTGCCACTTTATATTCTGCAGAAAACTGTTCAAAGATAAATAAGCCCTGTAAGCCTTAAAATTTCAGTAATCATGTGAAAACACAAAAATGGTCCGAAAAGCGCCAAATCCACATTTGCTTTTTGGCATAAGTGTACTAGGGATGTGCACTGGGCATTTTTCGTATTTTGTAAAACTTGTTTTGGATCTGGATCTGTTTCAAAACACCACCATTTCCGTGTTTTGGATCTTTATTTTTTTGCCTAAAAACATAAAAATCACTAAAATCGCAGAATGTTGTTTTTTTGCTCCTACGCTATTACTGACCTCAATATCATTAATTTCCACTCATTTCCAGTCTATCCTGAACACCTTACACCTCACAATGTTGTTTTTAGGCCAAAAGTTTGCACCAAGGTAGCTGGATAACTATGCTAAGTGACACAAGTGGGTGGCGCAAACACGTGGCTCAACTAGGAGTGTCACTTCAGCAGCAGACACCTGCACCTCACCCCACCTGCCCCCAAGGCTGTGACTGGTCCGTCGGACCGACGGACCAATCACAGCCAAGGCGCGCCATTTAAACTAACGGTGACTGCGCTGCAGATGCCATTCCGGTCTGGAATTGCGTGCAGAGCGGTCACCGGCCACTCTGTCGTGATATACATACCTGAACCTTGCCTGATACTTACCTGATCACCGCTGATCACCGCTGGTAGCGTGCTGCCAGCAGTTGGATGCTTCCTGGATCTTGTGACTTCCTGTGTCCTGCTGCTGCAGTGTCATAGAGTCACAGATCGTGAGAGATAGTGACAGATAGTGACAGAGAGTGACAGAGAGTGATAGAGAGTGCTATATTTTGTGTCTGCTGCACCCCTTTTGTGCTGATCAGTATATCTGTGCTGATCAGCAACTTTTTGGGGTTTTTTTTTTTATATATATACCTGTCAGTTGCACCAAAGGTTGTGCTGCCTGTGCAACTGACTGCTGCCCCCCCTTTTGTGCTGATCAGTTTAAATTAATTAACTGATCAGCAACTTTTTGGGGGTCCAGGTTTTTTTTTTTTATATATACCCTGTCAGGTTGCACCCACAGTTGTCTGCCTGCTGCCCCTCACTGCTAATCAGTGTCGCATCACTGCATCACTGATCTGCAGTTTTTTTTTTTTGAGGGGGATTGCAGTGGGGTTTTGTTTTTACACCCACGTTGCTTTTGTGGGTGCTTTTGTGGGTGTCCTGTGGCCGCTGATCAGTGACGTACATCACTGAACAGCATTTTTGGCACAGGGTTGATATCATTTTTTTTCTGCAGTTTTTTTTCAATTTTTTTTTTTTTTGGAGAGTGCTGTGGTTTATTACACCCACGTTGCTTTTGTGGGTGTCCTGTGGCCGCTGATCAGTGACGTACATCACTGAACAGCATTTTTGGCACAGGGTTGATATCATTTTTTTTCTGCAGTTTTTTTAAATTGTTTTTTTTTTTGGAGAGTGCTGTGGTATTTTTTTTTTTTAAATTGTTTTTACACCTGTTGCCTTTGAGCGCTGTTCAGTGACGGACGTTACTGACCAACATCTGTGCTAAATTTTTGGCGCAGGACCTTTTTTTTTTTTTTTTTTTACCCCTTCAATTTTTTTTTTTTTTTATTGGGATCAAATTCCTGTATAAAGTATTTTTTTTTCTGCACTACATACACACTACACACTACATACCCCCCGTGTTGAAATAAAGTTTGTACCCCCCCAACACTATACACGTGTTGAAACATTACACTTACAGAAACACAAAAATAAAAATGGCATCCCAAATGTCATCCCAAATGTCATCCCAGTCATCCAGAAGAATGTATTCAGCGGAGGAGGCATATGCCATGCTTGCCTCTGACTCTGACACAGCCAGTGATGCAAGTGGGGAATTTGAAGGATTCGTCTTAAGCTCCTCTTCCTCCTCTAGTGATGAGGGACCCCCTCAAAGACGCCCCCGTAGAGCAGCTGAGACCCCCCCCCCAAATGATTGATCCCGTATGGACCCCACCACCAGACAATTTTGACCCCCAGGTTCCTGAGTTTTTGGCCATCCCAGGAATCCAATTTGATTCAACAGGTCTCAGAGAAATTGACTTTTTCAAATTATTTTTCTCTGATGATTTTATAAATTTAATGGTGGACCAAAGTAATTTATATGCCCAGCAGTTTATTGCTCAAAACCCCACGTCATCATTTGCTAGGTGGACCCCTGTAGATGCAGTAGAGATTATGACGTTTTGGGGTCTGGTGTTACATATGGGCATAGTAAAAAAGCCAGAAATTAGGCAATATTGGAGTACAGATGTTCTGTACAGCACCCCACTTTACCGTATGGCCATGACTCGGACTCGTTTTGAGATAATCCTTAAATTTTTACATTACACCGATAATGCACAGTGCCCACCCAGAGATGATCCCACCTTTGACCGGCTATTCAAAGTCAGGCCGGTCATTGATCATTTCAGTGCCAAATTTGCAGAGATGTACATCCCTGAAAAATGTATTTGTATCGACGAGTCCCTTATACATTTTAAAGGAAGGGTTAAATTCCGCCAGTACCTTCCCAGTAAGAGGGCAAGGTATGGCATAAAAATGTATAAACTGTGTGAAAGCACCTCAGGGTACACCCACAGGTTTAGGGTATATGAAGGGAAGGATTCAAGAATTGAACCGCCAGAATGCCCCCCCTCCCTCGTAGGTGTTAGTGGAAAAATTGTCTGGGATTTAGTGCACCCCTTCCTGGATAAAGGTTATCACCTCTATGTGGATAACTTTTACACTAGCATCCCCCTGTTTAAGGCCCTTGGTTCAAGAGGTACAGCAGCTTGCGGTACTGTGCGCAAGAACCAAAGAGGCCTCCCAAAAACGCACATTGCCCAAGTACTGAGAAGGGGTGAAAGCAGGGGAATATGCACCGAAAATATGTTGTTGGTCAAATATAAGGACAAGAGGGATGTCCTTATACTGACAACAATTTATGGAGACAGTACCACCTCCATCCCTGTACGAGGTACCAGTACCCACACCTCAAAACCTAATTGTATCCTAGAGTACAATAAGTACATGGGCGGAGTGGATCTTTCAGATCAGGTACTGAAGCCGTACAGTCCCCTGCGGAAAACAAAAATCTGGTACAAGAAGCTGGCCGTGTATATCATCCAGATGGCACTGTATAACGCTTACGTGCTATTCCATTCTACCAGCCAGAGGGGGACATTTATGCACTTTCAAGAGGAAGTCATAAAGGGCCTAATATTTGGGAACCAGCAGGCAGAGGGCCCCAGTACTTCTAGTACTGGCCCCCGTATTGTACCAGGGCAGCATTTTCCTAACGAAATCCCCTCCACTGCAAGAAAGGGCAGGACACAAAAAAGGTGCAAAGTTTGCTATAAAAAGGGAATAAGAAAGGATACTATTTTCCACTGTGAAACTTGCCCCGACAAACCCGGCCTATGTATAAAGGAGTGTTTTAAAATATACCACACATCTATGGATTATTAGGTTCATCATTTCACCGTGCTTCGGGGGTCTTGCTAATGCCACATAGCACCCACCATTCATTCCACCAGAATCTGAGCTGCAAAATCCAAAAATCACTCCTTCCCTTCTGAGTCCTGCCATGCACCCAACTGGTATTTTTTGGTCACATATGAGGCATTGCCATACTCGGGAGAAATTGGGGCACAGATTTTGGGGTGCTTTGTCTCCTTCATTCCTTGTGAAAATGAAAAATTTGGAGCCAGAACTGCATTTTTGTGTAAAAAATTTAATTTTTCATTTGCACAGCCCAGTTGTATCAAAATTGGTGAAACCCCTGGGGGTTTGAAATGTACACTATACCCCTAGATGAATTCCCTGAGGGGTGTAGTTTGCAAAATGGGGTCACTTGTGGGGGGGTTCCACTGTATTGGTGCTTCGGGGGTCTTGCTAATGCGACATAGCACCCACCAACATTCCACCAGAATCTGTGCTGCAAAATCCAAATATCACTCCTTCCCTTCTGAGTCCTGCCATTTTTTGGTCACACATGAGGCATTGTCGTACTCAGGAGAAATTGGGGCACAGATTTTGGGGTGCTTTGTCTCCTTCATTCCTTGTGAAAATGTAAAATTTTGAGCCAGAACTGCATTTTTGTGTAAAAAATGTAATTTTTCATTTGCACAGCCCAGTTGTATCAAAATTGGTGAAACCCCTGGGGGTTTGAAATGTACACTATACCCCTAGATGAATTCCCTGAGGGGTGTAGTTTGCAAAATGGGGTCACTTGTGGGGGGGTTCCACTGTATTGGTGCTTCGGGGGTCTTGCTAATGCGACATAGCACCCACCAACATTCCACCAGAATCTGAGCTGCAAAATCCAAAAATCACTCCTTCCCTTCTGAGTCCTGCCATGCACCCAAATGGTATTTTTTGGTCACATGTGAGGCATTGCCGTACTCTGGAGAAATTGGGGCACAGATTTTGGGGTGCTTTGTCTCCTTCATTCCTTGTGAAAATGAAAAATTTGGAGCCAGAACTGCATTTTTGTGTAAAAAATTTAATTTTTCATTTGCACAGCCCAGTTGTATCAAAATTGGTGAAACCCCTGGGGGTTTGAAATGTACACTATACCCCTAGATGAATTCCCTGAGGGGTGTAGTTTGCAAAATGGGGTCACTTGTGGGGGGGTTCCACTGTATTGGTGCTTCGGGGGTCTTGCTAATGCGACATAGCACCCACCAACATTCCACCAGAATCTGAGCTGCAAAATCCAAAAATCACTCCTTCCCTTCTGAGTCCTGCCATGCACCCAAATGGAATTTTTTGGTCACATGTGAGGCATTGCCGTACTCGGGAGAAATTGGGGCACAGATTTTGGGGTGCTTTGTCTCCTTCATTCCTTGTGAAAATGACAAATTTGGAGCCAGAACTGCATTTTTGTGTAAAAAATGTAATTTTTCATTTGCACAGCCCAGTTGTATCAAAATTGGTGAAACCCCTGGGGGTTTGAAATGTACACTATACCCCTAGATGAATTCCCTGAGGGGTGTAGTTTGCAAAATGGGGTCACTTGTGGGGGGTTCCACTGTATTGGTGCTTCGGGGGTCTTGCTAATGCGACATAGCACCCACCAACATTCCACCAGAATCTGAGCTGCAAAATCCAAAAATCACTCCTTCCCTTCTGAGTCCTGCCATGCACCCAAATGGTATTTTTTGGTCACATGTGAGGCATTGTCGTACTCGGGAGAAATTGGGGCACAGATTTTGGGGTGCTTTGTCTCCTTCATTCCTTGTGAAAATGACAAATTTGGAGCCAGAACTGCATTTTTGTGTAAAAAATGTAATTTTTCATTTGCACAGCCCAGTTGTATCAAAATTGGTGAAACCCCTGGGGGTTTGAAATGTACACTATACCCCTAGATGAATTCCCTGAGGGGTGTAGTTTGCAAAATGGGGTCACTTGTGGGGGGGTTCCACTGTATTGGTGCTTCGGGGGTCTTGCTAATGCGACATAGCACCCACCAACATTCCACCAGAATCTGAGCTGCAAAATCCAAAAATCACCCCTTCCCTTCTGAGTCCTGCCATGCACCCAAATGGTATTTTTTGGTCACATGTGATGCATTGCCGTACTCGGGAGAAATTGGGGCACAGATTTTGGGGTGCTTTGTCTCCTTCATTCCTTGTGAAAATGAAAAATTTGGAGCCAGAACTGCATTTTTGTGTAAAAAAAATAATTTTTCATTTTCACTGCCCAGTTGTACCACAATTGGTGAAACCCCTGGGGGTTTGAAATGTACACTATACCCCTAGATGAATTCCCTGAGGGGTGTAGTTTGCAAAATGGGGTCACTTGTGGGGGGTTCCTAACTTTTAGCATCTTATGGTGCCTAGAAACCTACATGGTGCCTAAAAAATAATCTCATAAAAAGGAGGCTCCAAAATCAAGTAGGTGCTCCTTCTATTATGAAGCCTGTGGTTTGGTCAACGTGCACACTAGGGCCACGTATAGGATATTTATGAAAACAAAAGAATTGGGGGAATCAATTTTTAGTCACATTTCTCTAGTAAAATCTACTGTGTTCCTTAGAAAAATGTATTAAAATTGCAAATCTGCAAAAAAAATGAAATTTTGAAATTTCACCTACACTTTGTTTTATTTCCTGTGAAACACCTAAAGGGTTAACAAACTTCCAAAATGCTGTTTTGAATACTGTGAGGGGTGCAGTTTTTGAAATGGCATCATTTATGGGGGTGTCTCACATACAAGTCCCTCAAAGTCACATCAGAACTGAACTGGTCCCTAAAAAAATCAGTGTTTGAAATTTTCTTGAAAATTTGAGAATTTGCTATTCATATTTTAAGCCTCCTAGTGTCCAAAAAAATTAAAAGGATGTTGAAATAATGATGGAAACATAAAGTAGACATATGGTCTATGTTAGTTATTAACTATTTTGAGTGGTATGATTATTTGTCTCACAAGCAGAAAATTTAACATTTTGAAAATTGCTAAATTTTCCATTTTTTTACGACATTTTGGTATTTTTCACAAAAAAACACAGACTGTATCGACCCAAATTTACCACTAACTTGAAGTACAATGTGTCACGAGAAAACATTCTCAAAATCACTGGGATAAGTAAAAGCAAAAAAAAAGTTATCCCCACTTAAGTGATACCTGTCAGATTTGAAAAAAAGGGCTCTGTCAGGAAGGCAAAAACAGGCTGCGGCGGGAAGGGGTTAACTAAGCCATAGTACTAATTTCTCTTTAATGATTAAATCATACTGTACATAACTTAAGAACTTTTGGAATAGTAGGGTTTTTTAGTGGTAGGGGATTATGTTGTCTGAACCTCTTGTCCATATTAGGCCACATATCAGTAGTGTCAGAACGGGGATGTGGGACGCAACTGAGGAGTGACACTAAAATGCCAGCTCCTGCTCAGAGAAGATGGTTGGGTGCTGCACTGTAACATTACAAACATTACATGCAGGCTTCTGCAGTGGTGTTACTACCCGGGTGTGGGGTGTGTGGCAACCACTGAAGACCGTCCCGTCTGTGGAGGAAACCTGAATCGGAAGTCAATAAAAAGTATAAATGTTTATTAAAAAGTCTCTTTTTTTCCAGATGGTTGTTGTGGTAATCCAGACAATGTTGTTATTCACTTTAATACTGTTCTTGTACATTTGGAATTAGAAAATACCTGAATGTATATAGGTATGCTATGTACATTAAGGTGGCATATTTGTAATTTGCAAATAAAAATTGTTTAGTTAATTACTAAGTTTTTACAATTTCACATTCCCCTGTCCTACCCTGTAGAAGAAACATACCATATTTTATTGAATATACATTTATTAAACACATTTTATTTCCTGTTTTAAATTAATATTGATTATTGCATAAATTGCTTTGAATTCAGTAAAAATTGACTTTTAACATAATAATAATTATTTTTTTTGCAACATTTTGGTAGTACATCAAAAAAACTTTCAGTTTACTAAAATGTGTATTCTGCTTCATATGTGATGTTGCTATGGTCAACCAATCAGATCCTGTCTACTATCTTCTAGGGTGCTAAATAAGAAGTACATTCTGATTGGTTGCCCATAGCAACATCACATGTGAAGTAGAATACACATCTTAGTTAATTTCCCCCATATGTCATTTCACGATCCTTGCATTTATCTGGATTTAATTTCATTTTTTTTTTCTAAATTTCTCAACAAAAGAACATTTCTGATACTCATGCATGTATTTAAAAAATGTTTGGGAACCACTGGTATAGGCTGAATATCACTCCATGTCAAAAAACAAGTACACTTTAATAAGATCCCGAGTTAAAAAATCAACAAACATTCGGTTGATGGGTACAAAAGGTTGACACAAAAATGGTCAACACCTGTTTTTCAACATTTATTAAGTTAGGACAGTGGTTCCCAATTTAATCACGGTGCCCCTGAGTATCAGAATTTTTTCACTGCACCTCCCATTAGGCCAAATGTTTCTCAATGAAAAAATCAGAATAATATATGAAATGATATAAATTGTGTTTATAGCTCATCCTAAGGGTCAGTTATGTGGTAATGGGCAGGAGTCACGTATCTTTGTCCACAATATGCCTATTGCATTGGCCATAGAAAATTGTAACTGGTCATTGGCCACCAATCCAGGGCACCCCTGCAAGTCCTCACCCCAGGGTGCCACAGCACACAGTTTGGGAACCACTGGGTTAGGATATGGCAGAGGGCGAATAGGGTTAAACCTCACTTTAGCTTGTTTCATTTCCTCATAGCTATCCATTGGGCAACATGTATCCAAAAGTCAATTGTCTCCTTTTTATGCATCTGTACAGGCAGAGACAACAACCTATGAGGGAATGCAGAAACAGATAAATTCCATATGGCGGGCACTTCATGTTCCTGAAGGCCAGCGGCTGGATATGGCCATTAAATATAGCTCCAATCACTACCGAGACAAGCTGCCACAGGTGAGAACACAATAAAGTTACATATAAATGTGCATTATATTATATAAAGTTGTACAAGTGTATACCCACAACTTACACTACACAATTTAAAGCATATACGTTTAATTATCAAGAGCTTACAAGCTAAAGACAAGAATGATAAAAAAAAAAGGTACTTGTTTCCTAGCACGGCCACATATCTTATGGATCGTGTACCTTTAGTTAAGGTACACGATCCATACGATGGACCCGATTTCCTTTGAAATCAGGTCCATTTGGCCGGCTAGGACAAAATATCGGGGGCATCGCGTCGGTCGGGACCGTTAACAATGGTCCCGACGCGATGCCCGCGATTTCCCCATAGGCTTCAATGTTAAAAAATATTTTAACATTGAAATCGTGTCGGGAAAGGTAAAATATCGGGGGCATCGCGTCGGTCGGGACCATTAACATAGGTCCCGACGCGATGCCCCCGATTTTTACATAGGCTTCAATGTTAAAAGATTTTTTAACATTGAAATCCTGAAAAAATGTGAAAAATG
Organism: Crinia signifera; assembly: GCF_055691185.1. NCBI lineage: Eukaryota > Metazoa > Chordata > Amphibia > Anura > Myobatrachidae > Crinia > Crinia signifera. The sequence continues at coordinate 109,585,867 of NC_139220.1, read as the reverse complement.
TGAAATGGGCCAATATGACCCATTTCACATTTTAGATGTCCCCGTCGTCACCCCACGATAGACGCCAACCCGAAGCGTGGGGAGCGCAGCGAGCCCGCGAGGGGCGGCGGTGCGCGTCCTCCGACCTTTTCATTCCCCTACTATCCACGTCGGCGTGGAGTTGAGAATAGAATAGTGTGGCGAGCGCAGCGAGACACCGAGCCCGAAGCGTGGCGAGCGCAGCGAGCCCCGCGAGGGGACGCGGATACCTTCACAGTTATACGCGTCCCCTCGCGGGCTTCACAGGTGTCCGTGGCGACGCGGACACCTGTGAAGTCCGCGAAGGGACGCGTTTACCTGTGAAGGTATCCGCGTCCCCTCGCGGGGCTCGCTGCGATTGCCACGCTTCGGGCTCGGTGGCTCGCTGCGCTCGCCACACTATTCTATTCTCAACTCCACGCTGACGTGGATAGTAGGGGAATGAAAAGGTCGGAGGACGCGCACCGCCGCCCCTCGCGGGCTCGCTGCGCTCGCCACGCTTCGGGTTGGCGTCTATCGTGGGGTGGGGTGTACGCCGTGACATTTAGGGGGGTTGGGAATATTTTACATTGAATCCAATGTAAAATCGGGTCCCAGGGACCCGATTTACATTTAATTTAAAAAAAAAAATCGGGTCCAAAATCGGTCGGTCGCGACGATCGCATCGCATGCGACCAAATCGCATGCGATGCGATCGACCCGATTTTTCCGACACGACCACCCCGATGTAAATCGGTGTGGCCGTGCTAGGAAACAAGTACCAAAAAAAATCTTTGTTATTTATTAGCTTTATTAAACCAATTGATCTCAAATGTACAATTGAAGTTTCAGCAGTGTGGCGATAAAACTCCTGCTACAGTATGTTTGGCTGTGCAAATATCCACGTGTTCTAGTAGAGCCAACATTGCTAATTTCATATGCATCTCTATGGTGTGCAGGGAAAACCTAGCAATATTGCTGGTCATGAAGTTTATTTCCAGAACAGCCCACTGTGGCCAGATCACTAATGAAATCACCCCCACTGTATTTTACAGTTACAGATTAAAAAGAAAAATACATGATACAATGTAATTATTAGCAGAGGTCCAAATGCAGATTTGTTTGTAAACCCGATGGTTTCACACAAATCTTATGGAGTCTGGTCTGTGCATGTGCAGATTGGGTCTTGCTATATTGCTCGGAGCCTCATATCAGCCAGAGCCAGTGAAGGTATACGTACAACTCTGATGGTGAGAGATCTGAGCACAGGCAGATTCTGTCCTTGTGTTGCGAATCCTAAGGCTTACCCGAACTGCCGATGGCGATATGCAAGCTGTGATAGTTCTACTTATGTTGCATCTAAAGGCTTCTCAGGCAGAAAGAAATCCAAATAGAAGATGCTGCAAGTGGACATCTCAAGTTCTTTACATTAGCATAAATAGCAGATGCGACTGCAGCAAAAGATGCAGCTGCCACATCTGGGTCCAATTCAAAATCAGGCTCTTGCACTCTCCACAAGCTGCATGGACTTTTTGTGTCAAATAATATGAGATAGCCAGGGATATTATCTAAGACCATTATTACTGTACATATAGCGGTATTCACTGGTTTTTCACCAGCATTCCAGCTTCTACTGCCTTCTTGGAATTAATAGATATATCCGATTGGTTGCTATGGCCAACTTTCCATCTTCTATACAACTCCCGTCTTAAATTTGCCCCTAGAGTTAAAAAAAAAACTACAATTTTTTTTTTTTTATGTATATATTTTAAGAACCAGAGTACCCAGAGGAAAAGCACAATACACAAACTCCACAGAGTCAGGGCTGTGGTGGGAATCAAACTCAAGGCGTTAGTGCTGTGAAGCAGTAATGCTAACCATTACACAAACTATGCTGTCCATATCCACTTTACTACAGATTACATTTGGAAAAGAGGGAGAAATTAGTATAGAAAATGATCACCAGTAATACCAGCTAAATGCTGCCAGTTCTACACCTGAACATGCCAATCTGTGCTGCAGTCAGCCAAATGCTTTTCGTTTATGCTTTGGAAATACTGGGGGTTATTCAGACCTGGTCCGTTCTCTGCTAATTTGCAGAGAGCTACGCTCAGGTATACACCATCCAGACAGCGTGAAATCCGCTCTGTGCAAGCTTGTGAATTGCTTAGCACAGTACGCAACAATTAGCTGGATCGGCAATTAGCTGCAAATCCATTTGCAAGCTGTTCACCATCAAATGATTTTTGCCTGTACACACACTGGACTTACTTGGCGGCTGGGATAGAAGCAGTCGAATGTATCCGAAGCTGACGTCACACTCCTACTCCTCAAACGCCTGGGTACGCCTGCCTTTTCCATGACCCTGCTAGAAAACATCTGGTTACCACCCTCAAACTCTGGCTTTCTGTCAATCAAATTGCAAATGCCCTGTGATCAAAAAAGTAGCAGGATTTTATCTCGGGAAGGCCCCGGATGAGCGTACTATGAGCCATGCGCATGAGCAGTCTATCGATAATTGCCCAGCTTGCTAATTCGCAGCCGTGTGATCAGGTCTTCAAAGCCACCACTGTGTGTTTCTGCATATAGCACAGAAACACTGTAATTTGGGCCAAGGTGCACTCCCTCAGCAGCTCAAGGTGCAAATCTGCACATACTTTCTGGATTTGCTATTTGTTAGAGGCAATATTTGAACATAGGGGAAACGTTAGCTATAAGAGTAGACTATTGCAATGTGAGAAAACCACAAAATAAACATTTCAAAATCTGACAGTTACGTTAAATTGAGATTAGGAATATGGGGAAAGCAGGAAGACATTTTCTTCATTCATCAAATTGTAATACGCAACATGTCACTGAGATTAAAGGCCCATACACACTTGGTGATTTTAAGCTGAAAGCCACTCAAAACAACAAATTTGAGCGGCTTTCAGCTCAAAGCCGCCCAGTGTGTATGGCACGGCGATGAACGGTGAGCAGTGATGCACGCTCCCGCATCATCGCCGGGAAAGCCGTTCATCTGCTGGTATTACCAGCAGATGAACGGCTTTAGGACGGCTTTGCACAGTGCTGCGCTATGCAAAGCCGCCCCCCTCCCCCCCCACTGACAGCCCCAGGCAGGGGGAAAGCCGCTCAGTGTGTATGCACTGAGCGGCTTTCCCCCCAGCGATGACAGTGGTCATCGCTGTCCATACACGCTGGGCATAATCGCCCAGTGTGTATGGACCCTTTTAGTTTTAAATGTTGCTACTATCTATCAAGGTGGATTGGCATTTTGAAACAAATATTTCAATATATATACAACATATACTATATACTTAGAGGTGCATTAAATGTAATTTACCTATCTTACTCAGGCAATAACAATGTGGGAAAAGGCCGTGAGGCTAATCCAGGGAAGAGAAAAGATTCTAGCTGAGCTGGAGATGTTTGAGAGGACCGCTTCTGACCCCAACAGATTCTTTCACAGAGGTAAGTAAAAATTGGGAAATTAAGTTGTAATCTCTAAGCTACAAACAGTAAACGCTATTGCTAGTGCTAATTCAACAAGCCCCGCAGAAATGTGAAAATTGCTATTAAACAATATTCGCACTTCTGTGCATGTGCAGCCACCTACTTTGCCCAGAAGGATGCGATTGCATTTTGATAATATGCAGGAGACGATGAGGCGGCATTAGGGAGGCACAGTCTGGGCAAAGTAGGCATGTCCAGACCTGCATTAAGTCACATGCAGCTGCTGTGGCCTAAAAATGGTGGCCCTGCGTCTGCCTTCGCAGCTCGGCAACCCTTACAAATGAAATGGCATTTCTGCAATGCAATGGTAATTACACTGCGATCACATCGCGGGGAGATATTTTACCTGTGCTGTGAGGCCCCCAGCATGTGAGAGACATTAGTTTTTCTGTTTTAACAAAACTGCAACTGAAGCTGAATCAGGCCCTTTCTCTGTATAATGAGATGTGATTTTCCCCACAAATCAGCATAATTGGCTCCTGGAGCCATATAATTGCTAATTTATTGTTCCACACATGTCTCCCTTGTGGATGGAACTGGCTATATTTGGTACATAGCATGTGCTAGAGCCAAGAATATGTATCTCCGGACAATTCCAGGTTGTATGAATACACGTTGTGTGTGAATGAATGTAACTGGTTGGCAATGGAATGACTGCACACAGCGAACCAGTAATGCTTTGCTTCAGTCAAATTTTAGGTTCTTTAAAAACTAGGGGGGTATGCAATTACGGATCATGGCTGTCGATCCCTCCCGACAGCCGTGATCCTGGCCTGTTTGTGTTTTGCCCGACAGCAAATCAGCATGCAAAATTCAATGTCCCACATGCCGATCGCCAAAAAAGGGGGCGTGGCCACATAAACGGCAGTGGCTTGTCGTTCTGCAGCCAGAATAACGGCAATCCACGGCCGCCATCGGCAGACCAGGCCCAACAGCTTCTAAAGTGTGATCCCTCTTCAATGCTGTCGGCCCTGCCACTATTTACCCCGTCGGAAATTGCGGCGGAGGATTGCATACCTCCCTATATATGTACAGTACTCGACATGTTGCCATGTTATGTACATTTCTGTATAGTAAGGATATATTTAAAAATGAGGATAATCTCTAAATGTTTGACAGGTAAAAAAAAAAAGTAAAAATCAATGTTACACTATTTAGGTTATGAAGGAACATCAATGGCAAGGATGGAGGAGTCCAGAAAAAGAGAAACCCTGCACAAACAGATTGCAGCATTTGAGCAAGACTTAATTAAACTATTACAAGTTATGAAGAAGACCCTTAATGACACAGTCAGCTTTAAGGTGAGCACAGAAAGTCATTCAGAAACCACTTATATTTGTTTCATTTGTCACTTTTATTGTATTTTATAAGTTACTAATGTGACTCCCCTATTCCCCATGCTGTATTTTAATAAGGGAAATCTTTAATATATAAATTGCAAAAGCCTTTTAATAAATTGATACATTTATATTGGCAGTTCCTAAAGACCACATTAACCACTTAACTGCTCAAAAATAGATTTTATCTCGCAATTTTAAATTTAGAAAGCATTTTTCAAAACGGATTTAAATATATATATAAAAAAAAGTAGAACCAGTACATAGAACCATCGAGTGGCAAAAAGTTACCTGTGGCATAACCTCTCAACCCATAGCTGTAACCAAGCTTCCACAATACACCAATATCCATAGGTCTTCACTGTGGCACTATCCCCCCCAATGTGTATGTGTGTGTGTATATAAGAGACAGAGAGGCACTTGCTATACAATCAATGTAATTAATTAACATAACACCAACCTTTGTTGTGGAAAAAAAAAAGCAGTGGCAACATTTCAGTCCACATACAGTAACTGAAGGTTGACAAGATCACAGCTTAGCACCCACATTCCTTACTGGAAACTAACAGTAGTGTGAACAAAGTAATACACTTCTCTGGGCTTAAATCACAAGGCAAACTGCCTATAGGTGCCGTTATTTGCTTGACATCTGTGTGTTAGATGTCTATGCTGTAACATGACTGGGGCCACATTGGTACATGATGTCTGTTTTAATACATACACAGTTACTGGTGCTAGCCACTACTGCACATCATGCAATATGTGCAGGAAGACAAATATGCTTAAATAGTTTAGGGATCAGTGATACAGCTCAAATATAATATAATAACATTAGTAACAGCATAAATAAACGGTTGTCCATATATTACAAAAAATAATATTGAAAAAAATAAAAACAAAACTAATACACATATATAAAATATGCATATATAAATATATATGATGAATGTTACAGTGAATATGTTAGCAAATGTTGATTAGGATCCAAATTCATAAGAGAGCTAGTTCAGAACTGTGATAAGCCCCGTCGTACACACTTGTCGACTTGAATGCTTAGAACTGTGAAAGGTCTCCTTATGCTGCCGAACACACGATACACTGGAAGATATCACGAAAGATGTCTTAAGTGATCTCATCCCATGTAGTCTTGATGGATATAGTCAAGATTAAGCTGCATGCACAGACGACAAACATCCACTGACAATGACCTGGCGCATCATTCATTGTGTACACACTAGACAAGGGGTGGTCAAACCGGTCCTCGAGATCTACCAACGTTCCACATTTTCAACATCACCTAGCTGGTGCACAGCTGTAGCCTTTACTAACGTCACATTTTCAAACGTGCTGCATTCATTCCTATTCTAGATCCACAGGTTGAACTGTGACTGCGACTGCATAATAGTTAATATATAATTCCTTGTGTTACAGGGAAGACCGTATATTGAAAAAATAAAGTGGGACAAGACAGAAATGCTCTATTGGCTGCAACAAGATCGACGCAAATCATTAATGGAAATGGATATTAAAAAACAAAATACTCTTGTAAAAATGGAACCTCTCAACCCAATCATTTAGTATACAAGTTTGTAAGATTTGGGGGTTTATAACAACCAGTGTTTATTGCCACTTTATATTCTGCAGAAAACTGTTCAAAGATAAATAAGCCCTGTAAGCCTTAAAATTTCAGTAATCATGTGAAAACACAAAAATGGGCCGAAAAGCGCCAAATCCACATTTGCTTTTTGGCATAAGTGTACTAGGGATGTGCACTGGGCATTTTTTGTATTTTGTAAAACTTGTTTTGGATCTGGATCTGTTTCAAAACACCACCATTTCCGTGTTTTGGATCTTTATTTTTTTGCCTAAAAACATAAAAATCACTAAAATCGCAGAATGTTGTTTTTTTGCTCCTACGCTATTACTGACCTCAATATCATTAATTTCCACTCATTTCCAGTCTATCCTGAACACCTTACACCTCACAATGTTGTTTTTAGGCCAAAAGTTTGCACCAAGGTAGCTGGATAACTATGCTAAGTGACACAAGTGGGTGGCGCAAACACGTGGCTCAACTAGGAGTGTCACTTCAGCAGCAGACAGGATGACAGTTTTAAAAACTGTGCCAAAAAATGCTCCAAAGAGCACATAATACAAAGAAAATAGGTACAAGAAGGAATTGTCCTTGGGTCCTCCCGCTCACACTTATGTTGTATTAACAGGACATGCACAGGGAACTTATGTTTTAGCCGGGCGCCTGACAACGTAGCGTAGCCATTGTTGGGAGCCCTGCTAATACGTAAGTTACTTACTGCGGGCAGCGTAGCTTCGGCGGGTGGAGGGGTGAGATCCCGGTGGGTTGAAGGGCGGCCACTGGAGCTTCATCGGCGGCTGCACGGAGGGGGAGATACCGGCGGGCGGGCGGCTGGAGGAGACGCAGACGCGTCATGCCAGCAATGTATGTAATTCAGTGTAATGCCGCTGGGGGAGCATCACATGGTTTCCCTGGTCCCCCAGCGGCACCTGCGTACATTGCAGGGAGTGTCATGGCGGACGGGGAGCCAAGTGCCGGAGGAGGGGAACGCTGCCACCGGGGACATCATTGAGGTAAGTATAATGCACTACACAGGCACACACACGCTACAGACACACACACAACACCCACTAACACAATCATATACCCATATACCCATGGAGTTAATTTTATAAAGTGTGGCAAGTGCAGCGAGCCAACCGAAGCGTGGCGAGCGTAGCGCGCCCCACGAGGGGACGCATATCCGCATCCCCTCGCGGGGCTCGCCACACTTTATAAAATTAACTTACGCCCACGTGGGTAATGGGGGTATGACGTGGATAGTGGGTATATGATCCATTATGTATTTAGCACAGCTCCAGTTACGTAAAGTACGTAGTTTACGTATCCAGCATAGTGGTGTATTGGTATTCTCAATACATCACTACGCAAACTACGTTATGGGCGCCCTGCTAATACATAAGTACCCATGCACAGCTTAATCATTTCAGCGACGTGTATATATATATATATATATATATATATATATATAAAAATAAGCTGGGAGTTCTGTGACAGGCTGGTAACTAGTATATATGTAATAGGCTGGGAGTCCTATGACAGGCAGGTAACTATTATATATATATATATATATATATATATATATATATGTAATAAGCTGGGAGTCCTGTGACGGGCAGGTAACTAGTGTATATATATATATATATATATATATATATATATATATATATATATATATATATATGTAATAAGCTGGGAGTCCTGTGACAGGCAGGTAACTAGTGTATATATATATATATATATATATATATATATATATATATATATATATATATATATATATATAAAAATAAGCTGGGAGTTCTGTGACAGGCTGGTAACTAGTATATATGTAATAGGCTGGGAGTCCTATGACAGGCAGGTAACTATTATATATATATATATATATATATATATATATATATATATATATATATATGTAATAAGCTGGGAGTCCTGTGACAGGCAGGTAACTAGTATATATATATATATATATATATATATGTAATAAGCTGGGAGTCCTGTGACAGGCAGGTAACTAGTATATATATATATATATATATATATATATATATATATATATATATATATGCAGTAAGCTGGGAGTTCTGTGACAGGCTGGTAACTAGTATATATGTAATACGCTGGGAGTTCTGTGACAGGCAGGTAACTAGTATATATACTGTATATGTAATAAGCTGGGAGTTCTGTGACTGGCTGGTAACTAGTATATATGTAATAAGCTGGGAGTTCTGTGACAGGCTGGTAACTAGTATATATACTGTATATGTAATAAGCTGGGAGTTCTGTGACAGGCTGGTAACTAGTATATATGTAATAAGCTGGGAGTTCTGTGACAGGCTGGTAACTAGTATATATGTAATAGGCTGGGAGTTCTGTGACAGGCTGGTAACTAGTATATATGTAATAGGCTGGGAGTTCTGTGACAGGCTGGTAACTAGTATATATGTAATAAGCTGGGAGTCCTGTGACAGGCAGGTAACTAGTATATATGTAATAGGCTGGGAGTTCTGTGACAGGCTGGTAACTAGTATATATGTAATACGCTGGGAGTTCTGTGACAGGCTGGTAACTAGTATATATGTAATAGGCTGAGAGTTCTGTGACAGGCTGGTAACTAGTATATATGTAATAAGCTGGGAGTCCTGTGACAGGCTGGTAACTAGTATATATGTAATAAGCTGTGAGTTCTGTGACAGGCTGGTAACTAGTATATATGTAATAAGCTGTGAGTTCTGTGACAGGCTGGTAACTAGTATATATGTAATAGGCTGAGAGTTCTGTGACAGGCTGGTAACTAGTATATATGTAATAAGCTGTGAGTTCTGTGACAGGCTGGTAACTAGTATATATGTAATAAGCTGTGAGTTCTGTGACAGGCTGGTAACTAGTATATATGTAATAGGCTGAGAGTTCTGTGACAGGCTGGTAACTAGTATATATGTAATAAGCTGTGAGTTCTGTGACAGGCTGGTAACTAGTATATATGTAATAGGCTGAGAGTTCTGTGACAGGCTGGTAACTAGTATATATGTAATAGGCTGGGAGTTATGTGACAGGCTGGTAACTAGTATATATGTAATAAGCTGGGAGTTCTGTGAGGGGACAGGAGCTTGTTATCTCATCAGTCTGATTTTCTTTATACATTATACTGCTTTAAATCTACAGTGGAGATTGCGCATCCGCACAGAACTCGCATCCTATTCCAAAGAGCCCATAGACAGTACGGGGTACATTTGCTACAATGAAAAGAGGTGATGTTGCCCATAGCAACCTACCAGATTGTGTCTATCATTTTCTAGCCTGCAAGAGTGAGATGAAGAGGTGTGAGGAGTCCCCAGTGTCCTCCATGATGACGACGGATGACACAATATCATGTGATAAGATCACCTATAGCAGCAGCAGTGGCTGTTATTACCTGACGGCTGCCGGAATCCTCCTCAGATTCCAGCAGCACCAGCTCTTTTATGAGCAGTGACTCCCCGCCCAGGTAGGTTGCTGGCACAATACGCACATCCTCCTTGCTCTGGTTGCTGGGGTAGATTTTGGGTCTCTTGTCTTACACACATGCTGTGATGTAGAAACGGTATCTACATATCTGCCTGCAGCTGGGACTGCTACACAAGTTCTACCACACAGATTGCTGATGGGCTGGTATTCTACTTGTATGACATACATGTATATATCATTATACTAATGAGTGTAACAATATACTGTAAGAAGAGAAATTCTACACCAAGAAATGAAGTCATGTAAATTATGGGTCCTACACACACGTAGTGATATTATCAGGGATCTGAGCGATGCTAGATCGCTCAGCAGAGATCGCTCAGCACAAATCGCTCAGCACACAGCGCCGATGTGTGCTGAGTGATCTGTCACTGCCCATCTTCTACCAGAGAGAACACAGACGATTCCCAGATGTATACTGCGTGCAGTATCTACATCTCCTGGAAGTAGCAACGCACTGTTCCACACATCACTATCGCTATGGGCCCCACACACACACAGTGGTGTGTGCTTCATTTCTAGGTAATTTAGTCAGATCACTTAGAAAATAGGCCAAAATTGCTCGGTGTGTAGCCCCACTAAAGGCATCTCACATCACTGTACACTGGGTTTCCTGTATGGCAGCGGTTCCCAACCACTGTGCCGCGGCACACTAGTGTGCCGTCAGCGGTGGTCTGGTGTGCCGCGAGAGGTGGGAGAGCCAGTGTCAGTACGCCAGCGGCTGTCAGCTTAGCTGAATGTCAGTGCACTGGCGGCCAACACAGAACCCGATTGCAGCGGGGTGTGTGGTGGCTGCTGGGTCGGCGCACTGACACTTGTCAGGAGAAGCCCGGCAGTGACTATAACTGTACACAGAGCCAGGCTTCTGTGCACAGGATAGGCGGGCGGGCAGGCTGGGACAGGACGGAGGGGAAGCAGCAGCCTTAAGCAGGGGTGTTGGGAGGTAAGGGAGGGGGCAGCTTGCTCCCCCCCAAACACAAGAAAGGCACTAACACTGAAGGCAGAGCCAGCACAGGGATCCCACAAAGGATAACCACGGTGGGTGCTGAGCTCCTATCACTGCAGCTGCTGCAAGCTTTCAGCGCAGCATGGGCGGAGCAGTGTGTGAAATTACATGGGTTGCAAATGAGTTTGTATTACTCTGGGGGCCTGTATGTTTTATTACTGTGGGGATCAGTGTATGTGTTGTATTTTTTCCTTTGGGGCTAATGTGTGTGTTGTGTTTTTTGTTATCCCCGTGGGGGACGGATGGTGTGCCTTGGCAATTTTAAAGTCTTGTCTAGTGTGCCGAGAGCTGAACAAGGTTGAAAATCACTGCTCTATAGTGATAGCCTGTGCTACTTTTTCTATCTGCAATAGCCTCTCCCTATAGCCTATTCCTATCTGTCAGCTTATGCCCTGTCTGCTCCAGCCTCTTTTCTTCTATATATGTCTTCCACTCTGCCCTACTTTCTATGTCCACTCTCCTTTCTCTGTATCATTGTCCCCACATTTACTCTGTGCTATTTTCTCTTAATCTTTCCCCCTCTTTGTGTATGTGTCATTTTGTATCTACAGCTCTGTCTGACCATCTGTATCTTTGCCTTCCTGCTGTTGTGCTTGTGTATATGTGCAGTGTCTTCCCTTTTTTCTCCCCCTTTGTATGTGTCTCTGTATGTATCTCCATGTACTGCTCTTATTATATCGTCCCCACACACTTGTTTCTGCATTTGTACAATAACCCATTTTTGCCAGTTGGACACTCACACATGCACTCTTGCCCTACCTTCTTCTTCCATCACTTAACTTTCTCCTTTTCTGATCAAGTCAATAGAGTTACAGTGGTGGCCAATCTGTGCTTACTGGGTGATAGGTGCTGTGCTGGGAGAGGGGTACTGGGTCAGAGGCGCAACTAGCGCTGGTGCAGTCAGTGAATTGCATCAGGATATGCCACAATAAAGTGGTGGGATTATCTGGTGGGGGCACCAGCAAAAATCTTGCCTAGGGCATCCAAATAGCTAGGTCTGGCTCTGGTTGCGCCCATTACTTTGGTCATGTTTAGCTGCTTTTGAAATGCAAAAAGTTGGTAACAATTGCAGTACTTCAGCAATTAAATAATAAGAGACAGTTGTGACCACAACCTCCAATCAGATTTGGTATACGGTTGATAGGTCTACATACATTGGGTCAACTTTGGGTCCTGAAATGGGTCGACGTGATTAAGGTCAACATGGACCACAAGCATTAGGTCGACAATAGCTAGGTCGACAGTCAAAAGGTTGACATGGGTTTTTCACTTTTTTTTTGATCTGACATGTGTTGACAGACTGTATTTCATGCCCTACCATCCACTATGGCGTGGAGGGGGAATTTAATAGTGCCTAAAGCATGGCGAGGGGACGCGGTGCACTGATACTATGTCCATGTCGACATTTTGGGACAAAAAAGTGTAAATCCCATGTCGACTGAATGCGTGTGTCGACCGTAAACATGTCAACCTATTTCCAGTGTCGACCAAAGCCATGTCAACCTTCAGTGGTTGACCCAATGCATGTCAACTTTACCCATACCTGTTTATTTTTAACGTACAAAAGCAGACAACTCTAACTTTGTGCATGTGTGTGTGTGTGTGTGTGTGTGTGTGTGTGTGTATATATATATATATATATATATATATATATATATTATTATATAGTATAGTGTATATATATATATATATATACTATAAATTAAGTACAAATGTAGGATTCCTTTCCTTATAGCAAACTGTTTACATATATTGTCCAGGTCTAGCAGCTATTTTCATCTGAGAACTGTGCTGTAGGCAGCTGAGACCGTTCTTATACAGATTGACATATATATATAGCATAAGGATGGTTATCAGCAAGAAGCATGTGAGCTGTAGAGGGTTGGACTTTTTACACTCACTTCTGTAAACTATATTAACACACAACAAATACAAATCTACATGGACTAGACAGTCACCTCATGGTACCCCTGTGCCAATCTCCTCTCTCCTAGTCAAAACAACCCAGGCAGTTAAGGTCAAGGGAAGAGGTGTGTAGAGAGATCTTTAACTGTGCAGTTACAGTATGTGCTAAAGTGTTAGTTAACAGTCCAACAAAGAATAATGGGGCAGATGTATTAAGCTTTAACAAGAGATAAATCTAAGGGTGATAAAGAGAGATAACTGTCCAGCCAATCACATCCTAACCAGGGGCGTAACTATAGCACCGCAGCCCCCGCCACCGCGGGGGGGCGCTGTGCATGTGGGGGCGCCGGGGGCTGCGGTGCTATAGTTAAACCCCCCCTCAATCCCCCGCAGCGCAGACTTACCTATCGCGCTGGTCCCGGCGGCTCCGTTCTTCTGTTGAGGACCACCAGAAAATGGCCGCCCCCATACAGCACACAGTTATCTGAAACTGTCTGCTGTATGGGGGCGGCCATTTTCTGGTGGTCCTCAGCAGAAGAACGGAGCCGCCGGGACCAGCGCGATAGGTAAGTCTGCGCTGCGGGGGATTGAGGGGGGGTTTGCAATGCATGGGCGGCGGGGTAAGGGTGCTCGGCGGGGTAGGGGTGCTCGGCGGGGCGGCGAGGGGGGGGGGGCGCCCCCCCACCTAACGGCGGGGGGGCGCCCAAAACGTAGCTACGCCACTGATCCTAACTGTCATGTTACAGGCTGTGTTTGGAAAAAGTCAGTAAGGAGCTGATTGGCTGGACGTTTATCTCTCTTTATCACCCTTCATTTATCTCTTGTTAAGGCTTAATACATCTGCCCCACTGGGTACTTGTTTCCTAGCACGGCGCCCACGATTTTAATCTTATGACATCGTTTTGATCGCATCGCATGCGATGCAATTGATGTGATCAAAACGATTTTTTCATTGTACAGGCACCCTGATGGGTGATTACTATGTTATATGCACCCCCATTGTTAACGCGGATTACTTCACATGTATTCCGCGTCCCCTCGCGGGGCTCGCTGCGCTCTCCACGCTTCGGGCTCGGTGGCTCGTTGCGCTCGCCACACTATATAAAATCAACTCCACGCCGACATGGATAGTGGGGGTATGAAAAGGTCAGAGGACACGTACCGCCGCCCCTCGCTGGCTCACTGTGATCGCCACGCTTTGGGTTGGTGTTGATAGTGGGGGAGGCGTTAACAATGGGGGTGCATTTAACATAGTAATCACCCATCATTGTAATGGCATGCGATGCAACGCAATATTAAAATTGTACAGTGCGGCTCTTAGGACCTGAAAATCGGGTCCCATCGCATACCATCGCATACCTTAATTAGTGGTATGCAATGGCATAATGGGCGCCTTGCTAGGAAACAAGTACCGAATAATGTGATGTTTGTAATATGCCGTCGCTTTATCACTTCAGTGTCAAACATTTCAACACTTTGGTGGGAATTTACAAAGATGGAAGTTCTATTTCACATCTACTTTTTTATTTAACACCTTCTAGAACAGTGGTTCTCAACCTCGGTCCTCAGGACCCCTCAACAGTTCACGTTTTCCATCAGGTCCTGCTGCAGTGCCGCACACAGGCCTCCTCCATGGCGACGGCCCCTTCAAAAATGCCCGCCACCTAGGAGGAGACAAGCACTAGTGGTACTGCTGTACCTCTAGTGTCTGTCAGAGGATGACAGCGCGCTTTGGGTATCACTGGCGCGCTGTTTAAAAGGAACCCCAGCATTTATCTAGGCTGCCGAGAGGAGGGAGGGAGGGCGGGTTGCAGTTTACCTGCGGAGGCCGACGGCGGAAGCGTGGAGGCTGAGCGGTGTTGTCTTTATGTGGAATGGGCATTACGGTGTGTGGCATTATGTGTAATTGGCATTACGTTGTTGGCATTATGTGTAATGGGCATTACGGTGTGTGGCAATATGTGTAATGGGCATTGCGGTGTTGGCATTACGGTATGCGGCAATATGTGTAATGGGCATATCGGTGTTGGCATTATGTGTAATGGGCATTGTTTAATTGGCATTATGATTAATGGGCATTGCGGTGTTGGCTTTATGTGGAATGGGCATTACGGTGTGTGGCATTATGTGTAATGGGCATTACAGTGTAAAATGCGCCTCCGGCGCGCTCTGTCCCTGTTTCAGGGGTGTGTGTGTGTGGGGGAATGATTGTTTAATAATTGCTGCATACTACATAGAGGGGAGAGGGTAGGGTGGTGAAACGATGGTGATGGGCCACTTGCTTGTGTTGCCCCCCAGGCTGAAAGTTGCCAGCCAGCCCCTGATGTTGGGCCTTAGTTGCCACTGATTGGCTGTTGCTCTACAACACACAGGTGTTCTTTTAAACATTTAACTGTGCAATCCAAAACAGAATTAAAGGAAAATACAATGTATCAAATATATTAAGCATTGCGCATAAAGTGAATGAAGAACTCATCTGTAGTACATTCGGGAAGACACGTGTTTTTATTTACTTAATAACTTTAGAAACTTAATTTATTTAGTTTTTTATATAGCGCAGCATATTCCGTTGCATCTGGGTAGATACAAACCGACATAGAGGTAGGAGGGCCCTGCTTTTACAATCTATAGGGATAATAGGAGGGATACATAAGGATAGAATTCCATAGCATGGCAGTCCCATCACATTACAAGACAGTCCTGATGGGATGCAATTAGATATAAATGCTACTGGAGGTTGTGTGGGTGTTCCTGAATATGATAAGCTTGCCTGAAGGTGAGTTTTCAGGGAACGCCTGAAAGTTTGGAGGCTAGAGGAGAGTCTTAAGGCCCCCATACACTATGCGATTTTCGACCGATTTCATCTGATTTCGGCCCAATCGGGTGAAATCGGCCCAAAATCGCATGTGTTTGACATCTGATCTGATGCGCGGTCCCGCGCGCATCGGATCGGATCACGGTGTTGGACCTACAGAACATAAGATATATCGGAATCTGAGCCATCATGGGTGCTTTTTAGCACCCACGATGTTCAGATCCGATATATCTTTATATACAGCCCCCCTGTCTTACTAGCAGCGCGCCCCCCCCCCCCCCCCCCCGCATTGACGGCTCCCGGCGGAGGTAGTGCAGGCGGGGACCACAGGCGCCGCAGAGCAGAGACCGTTGGCGTGGCAGGAGAATAGGAAGAAATCCTATTCAAAAGACCGGGCGGCCGCTGTTTGGCTGAGCTCTCAGTCTTTTGAATAAGATTTCTTTCTATTCTCCCACCGCGCCGACAGTCTCTGCTCTGCGACGCCTGCGATCCCCGCCTGCACTACCTCTGCGCTGCTAGTAAGACAGGGGGCGCTGCGGGGGACACAGAGTTGGCAGTAACAGAGCCGGGCAGGAAAAGCTGGCTGCGCTGGAAAAAAAAAGCCCATACAATGAATGGGCAGCCTGTGATTGGCTGAGCGTTCTCTCAGCCAGTCAGCAATTGGCTGAGAGAGCGCTCAGCCAATCACAGGCTGCCCATTCATTGTATGGGCTTTTTTTTCCAGCACTAACAGCTCCCGCCTCCCCCTGCCCGCCTCTGTCACTGTCCCCCGCAGCGTCCCCTGCACTCTGCCTTAGCAGCGCTCCCCACCAGCAGCCCTGTTCTGCAGCCCCCCCTGCTCCCCGGGTTTACGTTTATTTATTTATTTGCAGTTTCTTATATAGCGCAGCAGATTCCGTTGCGCTTTACAATAGTAGACAGTGATAAAACAAACTGGGTAACAGACAGACTTGGTGGTTAGAGGGCCCTGCTGCAAGCTTACAATCTATTAGGTATATAGGAGGGAAACACAAGGACAGGCATCAGTAATAGCATAGCAGTCCCAACAAGTTACAAGTCCAGAAGGGAAGCTATATAATACATAAGTGCCTCAGAGGGTTATGCGTGTAGAACTTAAATATGATAGGCTTGCCTGAAAAGGTGAGTTTTCAGGGAACGCTTGAAAGTTTGGAGGCTAGCGGAGAGTCTAATTGTGCATGGAAGGGCATTCCATAGGATGGGAGCAGCCCGATGAAAGTCCTGTAATAGTGAATGGGAGCTAATGATCCGCTCAGATGAGAGACGCAAATCTTGTGCAGAGCGGAGTGGTCGAGATGGGAGATATTGTGTGATAAGTGCAGAGATATATGCTGGTGCAGTATGGTTAATAGCTTTATATGCAAGTAGAAGTGTTTTATATTGAATACGGTAATATACAGGCAACCAATGGAGGGACTGGCAGAGCGGATCAGCAGACGATGAGCGTCTTGCAAGGAAGATCAGCCTAGCAGCAGCATTTAAAATGGATTGCAGTGGTGAGAGTCTGTTCTTGGGAAGTCCAGTTAGGAGACTATTGCAATAATCAATGCGGGATATAATGAGTGCATGGATAAGAGATTTAGTAGTGTCTTGCGTGAGATACGGTCGTATTTTGGATATGTTTTTTAGATGCATGTAACATGATTTGGAGACAGATTGAATGTGGGGAACAAAGGACAGGTCAGAGTCGAGGGTGACCCCTAAGCAACGAGCTTGTGGGGTAGGGTAGATTGTCGAGTTGTCAACAGTGATGAAGATATCAGGATTGTAACTGTTCTTAGTTGGCGGGAATATAAGTAATTCAGTTTTGGAAATATTGAGTTTGAGTTGGCGAGAAGACATCCAAAGTGAGATGGCAGAGAGACATTCAGAGACTCGGCCCAAAACCACTGGTGACAACTCTGGGGTTGATAGATAGATTTGAGTATCATCCGCATATAAGTGATACTGAAATCCGAAGGAGCTGATTAGTTTGCCAAGCGAGGAGGTGTAGATTGAGAAAAGCAGAGGACCTAAGACTGAGCCTTGCGTAACTCCGACTGACAGAGGTAGTGAAGAGGAAGTAGAGTCAGAGAAGCGAACAGTGAAAGAGCGATCAGATAGGTAAGATGTGAACCAGGAAAGGGCTGTATCATTAAGACCTAGGGAGTGTAGTGTTTGTAAAAGGAGAGTGTGATCCACAGTGTCAAACGCAGCAGAAAGATCTAGAAGAATAAGCAGTGAGTAATGGCCTTTAGACTTAGCTGTTACCAGATCATTCACCACTTTAGTCAGTGCTGTCTCAGTGGAGTGTTGAGAGCGAAAGCCTGACTGAAGCGGGTCTAATAGGGTGTTGGAGTTAAGAAAGTTTGTTAGGCGAGAGTAGACAAGTCTCTCGAGTAGCTTGGAGAGGCATGGGAGCTGAGAGATAGGACGATAGTTAGAGAGAGAGTTAGGGTCTGAATTGTGTTTTTTCAGAATGGGAGTAATCGCTGCATGTTTGAGCAGAGACGGAAAAGTACCAGTAGCAAGAGAGAGATTGCAGATTTTAGTTAAGGTTGGAATAAGCACAGGAGATAGATTTTTAATGACTTGTGCAGATATAGGATCAAGAGGAGAGGTAGTAGAGTAGGAGGATAAGAAGAGTGCGGATACTTCCTTTTCATTTGTGGGCTCAAACGAAGAGAAAGTGCCAGAGGGTTCAGGTGTGGCAGAAAGAGGGTTAGAGATTGTGGAGCATACCATTTCATCTCGGATGTTATCAATCTTGTCCTTAAAGTAGGAGGCAAGTTCTTGTGCACTGATGGTAGCCGGTGGGGGAGGAGGGGGAGGGTACAGAAGAGACTTAAATGTGTTAAAAAGTCGCCTAGGGTTGGTGGCATGAGAAGAGATGAGAGATTGGTAGTATGTTTGTTTGGCCGTGTCCAAAGCATTGCAGTAGGAGTGGTAGCTAGTCTTATATGTGAGGAAATCAGTAATATTACGAGATTTACGCCATTGGCGTTCATGTGATAAATCGAGACGATTTATTATTTGCATTCAGCAATTTGAATACATGTAACTTTGAGGAAATTGCCTGGTGTGTGAAGCAGGCATTTCACTTATCACTTGCTGTCTACTACATAAAGGTGGAATTAAACCATTTTATTAAAATAAATGTAAACAAAAAAAAAGAGAAGTAGGCAGAACATGCCCACCTACTTCTGTGACATCAGAAGTTGGACAGAAGTTGGCTGGACAAAAAAGAAAAAGGTTGCTGGTTGGAAGAAAAGTTGGTTAGATGTGCAGGGAACTGTTTGAGTTGGACTGTCAAGTTGGATGGTTGGAGGTTTGAAGGGTTTTAAAAAGGTTGGTCTGAAGTTGGTCTGATGTGTGGCCAGCATTAGGAAGACTGGTAAAGAGGCTATTGCAATAGTCAATGCGTGATATAATTTATTACTTTATTAGGCTGACTGTTTGTTAGAATGTTGTTTCGGTCCAGGATGAAAGCATGCTGAGTGACATTTAATAGAATGCGATTTTGGATTTTTGGCGATAATTAGGCAACAAAATGGCGTTATCACATTTTTTGCTGAAATCGCCAATTTAATAGGGTGCGATAATGCACACTTTCTCACTTGGCGGTAAAAATGCTCATTTTTATCGCATCCAGATGTTTTCGCATAGAAAAGTATACAAACCGCTTATTTAATGGCATGCACAATCGGAAATCGCACTTTTGAGGTGTCTAAAAATCGCACTTTTTTCAGACCAGGTTCTAATGGGCGAATTTGTCATAGACATGCACAGATCATTGCGATCTGTGCATGGTTCTGGTGTAAAAAAAGAGCTAAAACAATTATTATTATTTTAAACACGTGGGGTCCCCCCTCCTGAGCATAACCAGCCCGGGCTCAAAGAGCTGGTCCTGGTTTCATAAAATCACGGGGCAAAACAAACATAGGTCCCCAGGATTTTATGAAACCAGCACCAGGCTCAAGGGCCGGTCCTGGTTCCCAAAATACAGACAAAATTAGTAGGGGTCCCCCGTATTTCAAGAACCATCACCGGGGCCCAACCAGCCAGCAGGGTAATGCCACAGCCGTGGGGGGGGGGACTTTTTATACAAGTCCCCCGGCCAAAGCAATCAGCCCTCTGACCGGTCAGCATGGGCAGGGGTCCTGGGAAAGTGGGGACCCCCCCAAAGAAGGGGTCCCCCCCTCCAGAACTTACCTGCCCATGCTGAAACAAAGGGCTGTCCTTGATGCCCCTGGGCGGTGGGCATAGAGCTGATTATAGTGTCAAAAAAAGAATAAACCATTGTGAATTACTGTGGCACTACAAGTCCCAACAAGCCAGCACCGCATGCAAGGACCTGGAGAACCACAAGTCTCAGCATGCGGGTCAATAAAGGGCCTGCTGGGACTAGTAGTGCCCCAGCAGTACAAATTGTAAAAAAAAAAAACACAGACACACTTAGAGTATAACTTTATTACCCACGGAGCCCGTACATTCCAACTCACCTGATTTAATAGAAGATTGGTACCCTTCTCCAGTAGAATCCATAGTGGGGTACCTGTGGAGATAAAACATACTCACCGGACATCTTCAGGGCTTCTCCAGGACCCCTGCACCACTGTTTCCAGGCTTTGGTGTTCTGTTTACTTCTGGGGCTCAGCCCCCCGACCTGGACATAGAGCCGCCCACCAGCGAATCATGGTCCGGGATTTCCCGATGCCGGAAATAGATTATAGATTATGAGGCAATAAAGTACCTGTTTTAAAGAAGTCTCTGCAGTGCCGTGTTTGGAACCAGGCCGTTTAACCCACTGTTCTATTGTACATTACAAAGGCACGCGGGCAGCTGTAACTGATTGGGTGAGTGCCGGTCCGTCCCAACGATATATATATATATATATGAAAATAGAGCGCACTAGAGGTATACCACCACCAGTAGAGGTTTATATAATCCTTACTTCAATAGTGAAACAATTTTCACAAATCCGTAGGAAGAATATATACATTTAAAATAACAAATTTTGTTTAAAAACAATATAAAATTGGACATAACAATCCATTCAATGTCATTATGAAGTCAGTTCTCAAGGAATACGAACTAGAAACCCAAAATTGGAAGAATAAACCAGAGCTTTAAATTCCTGTGTGTGTATCCCTCCAAAAGCTGAGTAGGGGTAGGGTACTCCGCTTCTGGAGGGATACACACAGGACTTTAAAGCTTTGGTTTATTCTTCCAATTATTTGAATACATAATATTTGTGATACACCAACTCCATTGGATTCTATTGAACATCTACCAAACTGAGGATCCCAGCTAAAGGGAACTACTAACAGCGTAAATCCAAACTTATTAGGTTTGGAATTTTACCCCTTTTCTTTATGATGAAATGTGTATGGTTTCTAAATCGTATTCATCGAGAACTGACTTTATAATGACATTGAAGGGATTGTTATGTCCAATTATATATATATATATATATATATATATATATATATATATATATATATAGGAGTAGGTGCGGCCCGGCACTCACCGCTTGATCCAGCTGCCCTGGTGCCCCTCCAAAGGGAATGTTGTAGAGAGTAAATGAAAGGCATGCACTCTGGGGACTTGAAAAAAAGTGCTATATTCACAGCAAAAACGACCAACGTTTCGGGGGTGGTCCCCCTTTGTCAAGGTGCATAGGTTATAACAGAGACAACATGTATGGTGTTTACCATATATAGTGTGTATATTGTGATTTTGTATATATCTTAGTATATTTATGTATTCTTGTATATGTATTTCGCTTATGTTATGTTTTTGTCTTACAGTCCTGCTGTATTGCGCCCCCGTGAGTCAGGGGTTGCAGGTGTTACGACTCTCTGGTGGAATCTGGGTGAGGTGACAGCTGGCAGGAAGGAAGAGGTCAGGCGTGAGCCCGTGGCTGGGACCGCTGTTTAGGACGGCCACAGCAAAACCCTACACTGACTCTGTTGAGTCTCCCGGGCAGATGGAATACCCCTGCAGAGTGCTAGGCTTCGCCTGTAGCCGCCACGTTCGCAAGAGCCAGTTACGCCGGCTCTAACCCCAATGCAGCCAGGTGTTAGGATAAGACAAGGGGTGAGCGATCGCCAGGGAGTATCTCAATAGGATGATCTGACTACCGGGCCTGACTGGGAAAGAACCCCTGACTGCCGGCACCTGGCCAAGAACGGGGAGACGCGACCTAGTCGCAGGTACACAAAGGAGATAGGGAATCTCGGACGGAAACACTAGTAAGACAGTGATTCCCCAAAACCAGGTACAGAAGGAAAAAAGGGAATTCCCCTGCCTAACAGGAGTTAGGGCGACAGACAAACCCACAGTGTAGAAAATGATAATAACAAACGGACCCACGGAGGGGCGCAGCCACGGCGGGCCTGAGACGTGAAAGTAAATAATAACCAGGCTCCAGAGGAGCACTTACGTGACCCCAAAACAAGGAGGGGAACCTTGAGGAGACGTGGGAAGAGCCGGGAGCACGATGAAAATCCGGGACCCAGAGCGTCTCTAAACAAAACTGAAGAACTATCAGGACAAGGAACAGGAATATCCTGGGACCGGGAACGCAGAAGGCTGTGACAGCAAGGAGCTATAACCGGCGTCTGTGCCCAGCAGACGCCGGCTATTTATTTGTATTGCGCGCCGCCTGCCTGATGTCAGGCGTGCGCGTGGTCCCCGGCAGGCTGGGCGGAAGTTCGGGGACGTTGCCTAGCAACGCCCCGACGCCTGTCTCCCGAACGAGGCTTGGAGCGCTGCTTGGCAACGCCCCCTGCCTCCGGCCCCTGCAATGGAGCTGCCGTCCGTCCGGGAGCTGCCATACCCGGACGGCGGCGCACAACAGTACCCCCCCCCCCTTGAGGAAGGGTCAACAACCCTTTACCCCCAGGTTTGTCCGGGAACTGTCGGAAAAACAATCTCTTAAGATTGGGCGAATGCAAGTCCCTACCAGGATCCCATGACCTCTCCTCGGGACCAAATCCTCTCCAATGCACAAGGAATTGCAGTGATCCCCTGACCAATTTGGAGTCAAGGATTTTCTCCACACGGAATTCCCGTTGCCCCTGTACCGTCACAGGAGCGGAGCCAGTTCTGATTTTGCGAGGGAACCTCCGTGAAAAGACCGCAGGTTTGAGAAGTGAAGCGTGAAAGGTATTATGGATCCTGAGGGACTTAGGTAGGGAGACTCGGAACGCTACCGGATTAACCCTCCTGACAATTCGAAAGGGACCGATAAAACGAGGTCCTAACCTTGCCGACGGTTGATGGAGCCTGATATTTCGGGCAGAAAGCCATACCCAATCTCCCACCTTAAAACGGCAAGGACGTCTGAATTTGTCAGCAAACACCTTTTCTCTGAAAGACGCTTCCTTCAGTGCTGTATGGATACTCCGCCAAATCACTCTGAGTCGGGAGGCAGCAGAGGATGAAGACCTGGGGGTATTGGGACCCAAGGAGTTGGCCTGGGGATGGAACCCATACACTGCAAAAAATGGAGAGCTCTTAGAGGCCGAATGGTATGCGTTATTATACGCAAATTCGTCCAGCGGTAGAAAATTCGCCC
The DNA here is from genome assembly GCF_055691185.1 of Crinia signifera. NCBI lineage: Eukaryota > Metazoa > Chordata > Amphibia > Anura > Myobatrachidae > Crinia > Crinia signifera. Next base: position 109,562,611 of record NC_139220.1, on the reverse strand, counting down.
AATCATCCTGCAGTTTAGAAACAAAACATCTCAAGTACTGTTTAAGAGACTGGTTAAGATGTTCTGTTTGGCCGTTGGCCTGTGGATGGAATGCAGAAGTGAGGCTGGTTTTCACTTTTAAGGCCGAACAAAACAGTCTCCAGAATTGGGCCACAAATTGTGGGCCCCGATCGGAGATGATCTCGGTGGGTAACCCATGTAGCCTGAACACATTCTGTAGGAACAGAGAGACCAGATCTTTAGCCGAGGGTAATTGTCTCAGGGCCACAAAGTGTGCCATCTTAGAGAACCTATCCATGATGACCCAAATCACCTGACATTGAGACGAGACCGGGAGACCCACAATAAAGTCCATGGCCAAGTGGGACCAAGGTTTACCAGGTACTGCCAAGGGTACCAGCTCTCCCACTGGTCGTGAGCGTGGAACTTTATGCCGGGCAGAGTCAGGACAGGACAGAACAAATTATTTGGTGTCTCGAGACATCCCAGGCCACCAAACGTCACGAGAGAGTAGGGCAAGAGTCTTAGCTACTCCAGGGTGACCGGCAATCCTGGAATCATGACATTCTGAAAGAACCTTGCGTCTTAAGGATGGAGGGACGAACCATTTGTCCTCCGGAGTTTGGGTAGGAGCCTGGCTCTGGGCTTGACAAAGAAGCCCCTCTAAGGTCTGACTCACTCCCACCTGAATACATGACACTGATATAATGGGTCCCTTACCAAATCTACCCTCATGCTGGGGAAGAAAACATCTGGACAGAGCATCTGCTCTAATGTTCTTCGACCCTGGCCTGTAGGAAATGAGAAAATTGAATCGCATGAAGAAAAGGGCCCACCGGGCTTGCCGTGCATTCAACCTTTTGGCTGACTCAATATATTGCAGATTTTTATGATCTGTCAAAACCAGGATCTGATGGGCAGCCCCTTCTAACCAATGTCGCCACTCCTCGAAAGCCCACTTGATGGCGAGCAACTCCCTGTTACCCACATCATAGTTGGACTCCGCTTGGGAAAATTTCCTAGACATGTAGGCACAGGGGTGTGTCTCCCGAGACTCAGAATCCCTTTGGGACAAGACTGCTCCAGCCCCAACTTCAGAGGCGTCTACCTCTACAATAAAAGGCAAATCCGGATTAGGATGCCTGAGGACTGGAGCTGAGACAAAGGCCCGCTTAAGTGTTCTAAAAGCTTGTTCTACAGGAGATGTCCATATTGAGGGATCGGCTCCTTTCTTAGTTAAAGCCACCAAAGGTGCCACAATAGAAGAAAATGAGCGGATAAACCGCCTGTAATAGTTGGCAAAGCCGAGAAACCGTTGCACCGCCTTCAAGTTTGTGGGACGGACCCAATCAAGAACGGCCTGTAGTTTCTTCGGGTCCATCTGAAATCCTTGAGAGGAAATGATATATCCCAGGAAGGACACCTGAGTCACTTCAAACTCACATTTCTTGAGTTTGGCGAATAACTGATTTTCTTGTAACTTTTGCAGAACTTGGCGAACCTGAGCTCTATGTGAGGCCAAATCTTGGGAGAAGATTAGGATATCGTCTAAATAGACGACCACGAATTTGCCCAGAAATTCGCGAAGAACGTCATTTATAAAATCCTGAAAGACGGCTGGGGCGTTAGAGAGGCCGAATGGCATTACCAGGTACTCACAATGCCCTGTTTGGGTACTGAAAGCCGTCTTCCGTTCATCTCCCTCCTTGATTCTTATGAGATTGTATGCCCCCCGGAGGTCAATCTTGGAGAAAATGGCTGCGGACCTTAGCTGGTCAAACAGCACCGCGATCAAGGGGAGCGGATAAGTATTTTTTACCGTGATCCGGTTAAGAGCCCTGAAATCAATACAAGGTCTCAATGAACTGTCCTTTTTAGCCACAAAGAAAAAAACGGCACTGAGAGGGGACTTAGACGAGATGAACCCCTTGGCGAGACTTTCTTGGACATAGTCATCCATGGCTTTAGTCTCTGGGACGGACAAGGCATATAGTCTGCCCTTGGGCAGGACGGCGTTAGGGACTAATTGAATGGCACAATCGTAAGGACGATGAGGTGGCAACACGTCCGCCTTTCCCTTAGAGAAAACATCCGAAAATTCCTGATAAGGAAAGGGAATATTGGCGAGGGAGGCAGAGGCCAGCAGGCATGAAGTTTTAAAACAATGCTTGGTACAAGTAGGGCTCCAACGAGCAATCTCACCCTTATCCCAATCAATTACGGGGTTGTGCTTCTTCAACCAAGGGAATCCCAGTACCATAGGGACTGCGGGACATGATACAAGAAAGAAGGAGATCTCCTCTTGATGAAATAACCCAATGGATAACTGCAGGGGCGGAGTTTGGAAGAATATGACTCCGTTGGAGAGGACATTCCCGTCTAACCCGCGTAGGCTAACAGGCAAGGGAAGTTTAACATAGGGAACGCCCAACGTCTGGGCGTTTCCAGCCGCACCACTATCGATGAACATGGGTCCGGAAAACTTGGTGCCCTGAAAAGAAACACAACCCAATACTAATAATGAGTTTTGAGAGGAAAACAGTTGTAGGCCTAAGTGAACCCTCTCCGCGTTCACTTGGCCCTGGCTTTTACTGGCTTGTTGGGACAGTTACGAAGAATATGCCCCTTATTACCGCAGTACAAACATAGGCCGGAGCCAAGTCGTCGGGCTCTTTCCTCTGGGGTAATCCGGGCTGCCCCCAGCTGCATGGGCTCATCACCTTCCTCAGACACTGACGGAATGTAGGGCACCACTCGAGAGATGGTACCCCGTTCAGACCTTCGTTCACGGAGACGACGGTCAATTCGAATGGTGAGCTCCATTAATTTATAGAGAGAGGTAGGAGTTGGGTACTGAATCAGGCAATCTTTGATTTCGTCTGTTAGTCCGCAATGGAATTGACTGCGTAATGCCGGATCATTCCATCCGCAGTCATTGGACCATTGTCTGAATTCCGTGCAGTAAACCTCCGCCGGGTCTTTTCCCTGTTTAAGGGCCCGGAGATGAGTCTCTGCGGAGGCCTCTCTATCAGGATCATCATATAACAGACCCAGGGAGCTCAAAAAATTGGGTACTTATGTAGTATCTGGGCGCCCGATTTTTTGATTGTATGCCTTAAGTTAAGGCATACAATCAGATGCGATGCGATATCGCATCGCATCGCATCGCATACGACCATCGCATGCGATGACCCGATTTTTCCATAGGATTCAATGTTAAAATGGACTGAGTCGTAGCGAGCCACCGAGCCCGAAGCGTGGCGAGCCCCGCGAGGGGACACAGAATACCGTTCGCTCGCCACGCTTCGGGCTCGGTGGCTCGCTACGCTCGCCACAGGTTTATATCCAACTCCATGACCACTTGGATAGTAGGGGTATGAAAAGGACCCCTTTTTCCCATTGAATTCTATGTTAAAATGGACTCAGACCATTTTAACATTGAATCCTATGGAAAAATCGGGTCCATCGCATCGCATCGCATCCGATTTGGTCGCATGCGATGCGATGTGCCCGATCCGATTTCTAAATCGGGCGCCCAGATACTACATAAGTACCAAAAATTGTCTACAGAGGACAAGGCCGGACTATCCGAGGGTAACCCAAAGGCCCAAGTTTGAGGATCTCCTTGCAATAAGGAAATGACCAGACCAACGCGCTGGGACTCGGAACCAGATGATCACGGGCGAAGTCTGAAATATAACTTACAGCTCTCACGAAAATTGTAGAAAGTTGCGCGGTCTCCTGAAAACCGGTCTGGCAAATTCATCTTAGGTTCAGAGACCCCTGGTTCTAAAGGACGTAGGCGCTGTTCTTGAGAAGCAACCTTTAGCGAGAGATCTCGCACCATCTGGGTTAACTCCTGAACTTGATCAGAGAAAGTTTGCGTGGACGGATTCATAATCCCTACCAAGAAAAAACACTTCTGAAACGAAATCAACTGGAGGCGTGTATAAATGGGGACAATCCTACCCGGCTGTCTATATGGCCGGTTATAATGTTACGACTCTCTGATGGAATCTGGGTGAGGTGACAGCTGGCAGGAAGGAAGAGGTCAGGCGTGAGCCCGTGGCTGGGACCGCTGTTTAGGACGGCCACTGCAAAACCCTACACTGACTCTGTTGAGTCTCCCGGGCAGATGGAATACCTCTGCAGAGTGCTAGGCTTCGCCTGTAGCCGCCACGTTCGCAAGAGCCAGTTACGCCGGCTCTAACCCCGATGCAGCCAGGTGTTAGGATAAGACAAGGGGTGAGCGATCGCCAGGGAGTATCTCAAAAGGATGATCTGACTACCGGGCCTGACTGGGAAAGAACCCCTGACTGCCGGCACCTAGCCAAGAACAGGGAGACGCGACCTAGTCGCAGGTACACAAGGGAGATAGGGAATCTCGGACGGAAACACTAGGAAGACAGTGATTCCCCAAAACCAGGTACAGAAGGAAAAAAGGGAATTCCCCTGCCTAACAGGAGTTAGGGCGACAGACAAACCCACAGTGTAGAAAATGATAATAACAAACGGACCCACGGAGGGGCGCAGCCACAGCGGGCCTGAGACGTGAAAGTAAATAATAACCAGGCTCCAGAGGAGCACTTACGTGACCCCAAAACAAGGAGGGGAACCTTGAGGAGACGTGGGAAGAGCCGGGAGCACGATGAAAATCCGGGACCCAGAGCGTCTCTAAACAAAACTGAAGAACTATCAGGACAAGGAACAGGAATATCCTGGGACCGGGAACGCAGAAGGCTGTGACAGCAAGGAGCTATAACCGGCATCTGTGCCCAGCAGACGCCGGCTATTTATTTGTATTGCGCGCCGCCTGCCTGACGTCAGGCGTGCGCGTGGTCCCCGGCAGGCTGGGCGGAAGTTCGGGGACGTTGCCTAGCAACGCCCCGACGCCTGTCTCCCGAACGAGGCTTGGAGCGCTGCTTGGCAACGCCCCCTGCCTCCGGCCCCTGCAATGGAGCTGCCGTCCGTCCGGGAGCCGCCATACCCGGACGGCGGCGCACAACAGCAGGTCTGAGGCTGAGAGGCGGCACAGTCCGTGGACCGCACCAGACACCTTGTGCAACGCAAGCCTATTTGGTTGCCATGGAGCCGAGGGTGACGTGACCGGAAGTGCGTCATCAGGAAGCCCAGATGCGACGCAGACGGTGGGTGAGACGCAGCAGCGTGGTAAGTAGCGGGGTATATGTAGGGGGGTTTGTTTGCTGTGATAATTGCTGTAGGTATCTGAGGAAGGGACTTAGATCCTGAAAACGTTCATACCTCAATACAGTTGTTGGTTCGAATGACAAGTCTCCAGAGTGCTCTTTTTTTGGACAAGCTATTATTACTGACGTGGCACCGGAGCAGCTGATCGTTTGGAGTGCCGGCATAAGTGGATATATGCATTGGTGAACGCTGTTTACTAAGTTGCAAGGCACCCAGTGGATTCTGATGGTGAAAGCTGTGTATTTGAACTTTCAATACTTCCTCCTTTTACTTACCTATCCTTGTGGACTGTCTTGCCGAGCGGAGGTCTGGTGTGGCAACAGAAGCTGCTGAGGCATCATTTTTTTCTGGATTGTTTTGTTTCTTTGTTACACACCTGTACGCTATGGATAGTGCATCAGGATTGGGACTATCCCAGGACATTGCCAGCATTGGTGGGATCCAATCGGCCCAAGCTGGTGAGACATTCAGCTACTCCAATGATGAGATTGAAAAAATTCTCTACAGAGACTGTTACTATTACTGATGCAGGCTTTAAGCTGAGGACGCTTACTATCAGCTGTTAAAAGCAAGGAAGAGGGAGATTGACTACCAATTGCACAGTATATCCCTGTCTAACTACTACAGAGACCGCAAGATACCCTGTGGGTTCAGGGTGAGGAATGTGCCCACCATTGGTAGGAGCAATCCAGAATTTGTGAGAAAGTGGATTGCTATCCTTAATAAATGCGGATTTGATCTAATGATTTTAGTAGTGGAAGAGGCGAATAGGGAATTGGCATCCTCCCGCAATAAAATTTCCAAGCTGTCCCAGGAGTACTCTAAAACATTGGAGGAGGACATTAATGCAGGATGGCTCTCCAAGCTTGAGACCCAGTGCGAACAGTATCGGAATGAACTGATTCATTTTAAAAGAAATAAAAAACCAACTGTAGATAACGACTATGAAGATAACAAAGTGTATAACTGGCTGTATGGTGGCTCGGAGAGTAATCCTTGAGGAAGACCTCAAGGTCGACGCAGGAGGCCATGGCATCAGAGGAGGGAACAAGGCGGTGACGATGACCGGTTAAAAAGCAGTGACAGCGACTTCCAATTCTCCGAAACAGATGATGCAAGCAGACCGTCGAGTGGCCCTTTAGGGGGAAAACAGCGCAGAAATGCCCGCAAAAACGCTCTGCTACCAGGAGAGGGGGTCAAAACAAGAGGGGCCCGCAATCTGCGGGGGGAGGAGCTGACAGCTTGATCTTCAACCTGTCTAGCCGCAACTTATCACCTATAGAAGTTCAAGTTTTAAACAGAGGTCTGAGCTTTGTTCCGACCAATGGGCATGATGATTTTAAATGGAAGCTGAGTGTTCACCAGTTTTCACGACGACTCCGCCTTAAAGAACATTTTAAAGATTCAGTAATGGACACCAGATCCTCTGTAATTGATTCTTTCCTCATTAAAAACTACAAGTCCACGTTTGATCCTGTGTCAGGGAATAGCTCCATCAGAACATTCAGTTGCCTGCTGGATGACTCGGCCCATAGGTATCTGGCCACTCCAAGAAAGATTCATCCCAATCTTAATAAGTTGGAGATACAGGCACTCAAGGCCCTAGAATCTGACAGGAGTATTTCCATACGACCGGCCGACAAGGGAGGGGCCATAGTGATACAGGACATCAAGGACTATAAGGAGGAAATTTATTCCCAATTAGGTGATAAGGATGTGTATCTAAAATTGAAGAACAACCCTACCCTATTATATCAAAAGGAGCTGTTCTCTGTCCTTAAAAAAGCTTTTGATGACCACCTGATCCCTCAGAAAGTGTATGGAGCCCTGCAAGTCACAATCCCGGTAGTTCCATTAATTTATACACTGCCGGAACTACACAAACATGCCAGTAAGCTCCTGGGGAGACCAATTATCTCTGCCCGGGGGTCTCTTCTACAGCCTGTTTCAAGATTATTGGATAGTCTAGCCCAGCCGTTCCTGTCCTGCCATGGTTCCTTTCTAAAGGACACTGCTTCCTTTTTGCAGCTGTTACAAGACTGTAATGATATCCCAGCAGGCACTCTCATGTGCTGCTTGGATATCAAGAGTTTATATACCTCGATTCCCCATGAGGGAGGTCTGAGGGCTATGAGACTGTTTTTGGAGGAGCATATTGATCCATCAGTCTTTGATCATGAACTGTTCCTGAAACTGCTTGAACTTACATTATGTAGGAACTACTTTTTATTTGACGGTTCCTTTTTCTTGCAGCTACGTGGGTGCGCCATGGGATCATCGGTAGCACCCACGTATGCTAATGTTTTTATGTTTTTTGTCGAAAACCAGATGTTCTTCACTGACCCCGATGTGTCTAGATGTATTTTATTATACACGAGATACATCAATGAAATTTTTCTGTTGTGGACTGGGGGGAGGGACTCATTTGAGGCATTGATGGAGAAAGCGAATGGGTTAGATTTCCCTATCAAATTTACGTTTGTCTGTGACGAAATGCATGCCAATTTTCTCAATGTTGCTGTAACTTTAAGGGAGGGCAAATTTACAACAGGGTTGTACTCCAAGAGTACAGATCGTAATACCCTACTTCGGGCCTCGAGCCATCATCCCCCGGCCCTTAAGAAGGGGTTCCCATTATCCCAAATGGTGAGAGTTGCCCGTATTACTAGTGACCCCAAGAAAGTGCCAGAGGAATTGGACAAAATGGTCCAGAAATTTGTAGATAGAGGGTATGACCCTACTCTGCTCCAGCAACAAAAAATTCATGTTATGGGTATGCCCAGAGACCAACTTACTAAAACCCCAGTTAAGACATTGGCCAACAGAATACCATTTGTGAGTGACTTCTCTACTTCTAGCCCCATTACGGGTAGGGCAGTTAAGGCACTTTGGCCTATTGTGGGTACAGACAAGGATCTGTCCATGTTTTCACAAATAAAACCTCTTTTGTCCTACAAACGAGGTAGAAACTTAAGAGACCGTCTAGTTCATGCAGATGTCACGGATGCTGGACGCCCGGAGGCCAATGTGTACACCAAAGCCCCGGGGTGTTACAAATGCGCTAATTGCGTTACATGCTCCTTCATGATAGCCTGTAAATCTTTCAGACACCCCCATTGTGATCGTACCTATGACATTAGGCATGTGTTGTCTTGCAACTCATCCCATGTTGTTTACATTGTAACCTGTCCATGTGGTCTAATGTATGTGGGCCAGACCTCTCGTAAGTTTAAGGAGAGGATGGCCGCACATAGATCCTCCATTAGCCTCACCCTACGGGGCAAGGACGTGGATCAACCTGTGCCTCGTCACTTTAAAGCAGCAGGGCATAGATTGGAGGATTTAAAATATTATATTATTGACCATGTGCCCCAATCTCTTCGCAGGGGTGACAGGATTAAAACTTTGCTGGTGCGTGAATCCCAGTGGATTTTGCATTTGGGCACAACCAGGCCTGGTGGCCTAAACGACAAGATAAACTGGAACTCTTTGGTTTAAAACAGGGGTATACTCTAGTACAAGTAGTGTCTGTTATGCAGTATCCTTTGCGCTAGTGTGTAAATTGTGATTTTGTATATATCTTATATTTATGTATTCTTTTATATGTATTTCGCTTATGTTATGTTTTTGTCTTAGTCTCGCTGTATTGCGCCCCCGTGAGTCAGGGGTTGCAGGTCTGAGGCTGAGAGGCGGCACAGTCCGTGGACCGCACCAGACACCTTGTGCAACGCAAGCCTATTTGGTTGCCATGGAGCCGAGGGTGACGTGACCGGAAGTGCATCATCAGGAAGTCCAGATGCGACGCAGACGGCGGGTGAGACGCAGCAGCGTGGTAAGTAGCGGAGTATATGTAGGGGGGTTTGTTTGCTGTGATAATTGCTGTAGGTATCTGAGGAAGGGACTTAGGTCCTGAAAACGTTCATACCTCAATACAGTTGTTTGTTCGAATGACAAGTCTCCAGAGTGCTCTTTTTTTGGACAAGTTATATAGGAGAAAGAGATGTATAGGGAGCGTGTCAGCTGCACGCCGTATTCCCGCCGCCGGCTGGTCTGTAAGGAGCGTCACGGTCGGAAGTCCATGTACTTCCGGTTTGTTGTGCGCTGTTGGAGCGCAAGCTTGGTGGTAGTCAAGGCTACCTGTCACTGTGGTAGTCAAGGCTACCAGCACTGAAGAGTGCTGTGAGAACAGGAGGGAAGAGGAGAGAGGGCCCTGCTCGTGAGAGCTTACATTCTAAAGGGTAAGACAGACAGTAGCAGTGAGTATAAATAGACTGTTAGGATGAAAGATGGTTGTATGTTATGTGGGAGGGTGGGAAGATGATCAGCTCAGTCCTAGACATTTTAAGTCTAAAAAAGCGCTGGATCACCCAAGACAGGACAGGTAGAGGCATTAGAGGAACAGCTGGGCATTTTAAAGTCTGACAGTGCAAATACAAGCATTAACGGTTACAGTGAATGGTCTTGCTGATGTCAAAAAGGTGATGTTATTATGGTAGAATATCCAGATTATGCAGGCAGGAGTTGTATGGTGTGTGGATAAAGTAGTCCTTTGGTTTTCAGAGTTGTGGTTGCTATTTCTCCTTCTGTTTCACTTCGGTAGAATGCTGGTATAACGCTGCAGTTATGTTTAAATTAATCCGCCCTTTAAAATTATGCCCTTCAAATATTATGCACACAGCTATACAAAAAAAAAAAACAGAGAAAGAGTATCCCTGTGTAGTGCACTGAAAGAGTTTTAATAAAATGTAACTTTTATTCAAAGATGCTTAATAAAATGTTGCGAAATATTGACACACATACAATACATGAAAGACACGGACAGTGCAAATATAAAAAGGATACTAGATCCTTACACAGTGGGGCCCCGCCGTATTGCCTTCCCCAATTTTGTTAATATATCTTTATTGAAGCATTACCATCAATTTAACATATAGGGTGACATTCTATGGGATGAGATAAAATCGCGTTTTTTTTATCGCACCACTTCGCACTTTTGCAAATCGCAAGATTGGGCCGTTTTTCGCATATTTAATGAGATGCCAAAAACGGGCCGAATAGGTGCGAGGTGGTGCGATGTCTTTAGTCCTGAAAATGTGCGATTTTCATGTCTGAAAATCGCACGTTTGCAGGAAAGCGCAAATTAAAAAAAAAAAACGAGCGCGGGGTCCCCCGCCCGAGCATAACCAGCCCCAGGCTCATTGAGCCAGTGCTGGTGACATAAAATCAGGGTCCTCGACAAATAGGGGTCCCCTTGATTTAATGAAACCAGCACCAGGCTCAAGGTCCGGCGCTGGTTCCCAAAATACGGGGGACAAAATGACTAGGGGTCCCCCGTATTTTAAGAACCAGCACCGGACCCAACCAGCCAGCGGGGTAATGCCACAGCCGGGGGACACTTATTATATAGGGTCCCGCGGCCAAAGCATTATCCCCGTGGCTGGTCAGCATGGGCAGGGGTCCTGGGGAAGTGGGGACCCCCCCAATGAAGGGGTCCCCCCACTCCAGGACTTACCAGCCCATGCTGAAAGTCCGGGGCTGTCCCCAATGCCCCTGGGCGGTGGGCATCGGGCTGATGGATTGTGTAAAAAAAAGAAGATAAACTATTGTTTTCTACTGGCGAACTATGAGTCCCAGCAAGCCTCCCCCGCATGCTGGGACTTGGAGAACCACAAGTCCCAGCATGCGGGGCATTAAAGGGCCCGCTGGCACTTGTAGTTCTACAGTACAAAAAATAGTGAAATAAAACACACTGACACCCTGAAAAATAAAAGTTTAATACACACATAACACACACACACTGATACTTACCTACCTTGAGCCCGTCGGTCGGTCCCTGGATCCGGGGCTGAAAGTTCCGGGGCCTTGGTCCTGGTTCCGGGGCTGGTCCTGGGTTTCCGGGGCTGGTCCGGGGTCCAGGATCCGATGAAGTCCACAGGGGTACCTGAGGAAGGAAATCCTACTAACCTGGTCCCCGGCGACGACATCGGCATCCTCTCCGGCAGACGCGCTGCTCCCGGCTGCTGTGGTACCCGCTCTCGGACTAGAGAGGCGAAGAGATTTTCATCTTCCGCGCCTTTCCTCCGGATGATTCTATTGGCCGCCTAGCGGCCAATCAGGAGCCGACTTTCTCGGCTCCTGATTGGCCGCTAGCCGGCCAATGGAATCATTCTGAGAAGAGGCGCGGAAGATGAAAATCTCTTCGCCTCTTCAGTCCGAGAGCGGGTACCACAGCAGCCGGGAGCAGCGCGTCTGCCAGAGAGGATGCCGATGTCGTCGCCGGGGACCAGGTGAGTAGGATTTCCTTCCTCAGGTACCCCTGTGGACTTCATCGGATCCTGGACCAGCCCCGGAACCCCAGGACCAGCCCCGGAACCAGGACAAAGGCCCCGGAACCGGACTCTTCAGCCCTGGAGCCCCGGAACCCCAGGACCAGCCCCGGAACCCCAGGACCAGCCCCGGAACCAGGACCAAGGCCCCGGACTCTTCAGCCCCGGAACCCCAGGACCAGCCCCGGAACCCCAGGACCAGCCCCGAAACCAGACTCTTCAGCCCTGGAGCCCGGACCCAGGGACCGACCGACGGGCTCAAGGTAGGTAAGTATCAGTGTGTGTGTGTGTTATGTGTGTATTAAACTTTTATTTTTCAGGGTGTCAGTGTGTTTTATTTCACTAATTTTTGTACTGTAGAACTACAAGTGCCAGCGGGCCCTTTAATGCCCCGCATGCTGGGACTTGTGGTTTCTCCAAGTCCCAGCATGCGGGGGAGGCTTACTGGGACTCATAGTTCGCCAGTAGAAAACAATAGTTTATCTTCTTTTTTTTACACAATCCATCAGTCCCCACCGCCCAGGGGCATCGGGGACAGTCCCGGACTTTCAGCATGGGCTGGTAAGTCCTGGAGGGGGGACCCCTTCATTGGGGGGGTCCCCACTTCCCCAGGACCCCTGCCCATGCTGACCAGCCACGGGGATAATGCTTTGGCCGCGGGACCTTATATAATAAGTGTCCCCCGGCTGTGGCATTACCCTGCTGGCTGGTTGGGTCTGGTGCTGGTTCTTAAAATACGGGGGACCCCTAGTCATTTTGTCCCCCGTATTTTGGGAACCAGCACCGGACCTTGAGCCTGGTGCTGGTTTCATTAAATCAAGGGGACCCCTATTTGTCGGGGACCCTGATTTTATGTCACCAGCACCGGCTCAATGAGCCCGGGGCTGGTTATGCTCGGGCGGGGGACCCCGCGCTCGTTTTTTTTTTTTATTTTAACTGTTTATTTTTTTTCACCAGAAACCTGCACAGAACACTGCGATCTGTGCAGGTTTCTGGCTAATTCGCCCATCAGAACCTGGTCTGATTTTTGGGCGAATTATAGTCACACTTTATACAAATCTCATACCATTAAATATGCGATTTGTATACTTTTCCATGTGAAAACATCTGGATGCGATGTGCTGCGAAAAGCAGCCATCGCATTTCCAGTGTGTCCAACTTGTTGGCAAAAATCGCATTTTTTTCACATTTTCGGAGCTCATTAAATATGCGAAAATGGAAAAAAATGCGATTTCGGCCGTTTTTGCGAAAAAATTTGCAAAAGTCTAAAAATCTCATCCCATAGAATGTCACCCAAAGTTTCACTGTGATTTCTCAACTCATATTGTGAGACTCCTTTTGTGATGCCTATATTCATGTGGGGATGCCAATCCCTTTCAATAATAGGCTTTATATTGGGTCCCCAGGGACACAGGAAAAGGGTGCCGGACGGGGTCCAGACAGTCGGGATCCCGACAGGCATTTACCCAACGTCGGGATCCCAACTGTCAAAACACCGACAGCCGGGTTCCCGATGGCCACCGGCTATTTTCCCTTGTGGGGGTCCACGACCCCCATAGAGGGAGAAAAGAATAGGTGGCTCGCGTAGCGAGCCAACGTGCCCGCAGTGTGGAGAGCGAAGCGAGCCCGCAAGGGGCTTAGTTGCGCTCACCATGCTGTCTGGGTTCGGCCAGTCGGCATCCCGACGTCGGGCTAATGACTGCTGGGATCCCGACTGTAGGACCCCTGTACCACACCCCAGGAAAATATATTCGGCAGAATATCATTAATTCTTGTTATTAACACCATGTTAATATGCAGGCGTTCGATTTTTATATATAATTATAATTGGGGCTATTCCCGTGACCAAGGGTGTGCTGCCGCTGGATCACTCGATGCCTGTGATAGCACCCGGTGCCGATAGTGCTCCGACACCTAGGTGCTCCACTGCTTGGGGAGGCAGCTGCAGTCACGTTAGCTGCTTGTGGAGAACTGATCTTCCGTCCACCCACGGAGTCAGAGAGTCGCGGTGACTGACGTCATACACCGCTTCTCTGGCATCAGTGGCGACTGGCGTCCGTAGGTAACGCTACAAGAGGTAAAGATCAAAATGCCTTCAAGGGGGGGAAGGGGAATGGGGGTGCACACACACTGCGGTGCAGTAGGTCTGTGTACGCTTCAAAAACACGCTTCGTAGGACCAGAACGCTTGTTTTGCGAGGCGTACGCAGACCTATCAATCCTCACTTTTCTGTGCGACTGGGAATTTTTCGCTCTTGTTTTGTTTCTGCACACAGCTATACCATGCACACAGCCTAAACTGGCCACAGCCTATGCAATGTTTCTTAAATGGTGAGAGACACTACTGCATGTGCTCTGTCTAATTGGAATCTAACACCCAGCCCCCACCCCCCTACTACATTGAGAATTAATAAAAGTGGCTAACATAAACAACCATGGCATTCCAAGATAACATGTATCATTAAGAATTATATAAAGTTCCTCCCGTCACAGAGGCAGCAGAGATTTTATAGTTAACTGGCAAAACTACGTTTGTCAATAACACTTTTATGATATCTAAAGCAGTGAGCAGAGTGAGCAGTTACCTATGGCAATATCAAATCAATCTAGGACAGGGGGTTCAGTCCAGATCAGGAATGTAAAAATTTGGTTACCTGGATGAGAAGAGATGATAAGCTGAAGATATGTCTATAACGCTGGTATATCACTGCGGTTATGTTTAAATGAAGCCGCCAGACCTATACTGGTGGTGGTATACCTCTAGTGCGCTCTATTTTCATATATTCTTGCTACCCCTTTCATCTTGGATTTGTGTGTGTGTGTGTGTGTGTGTGTGTATATATATATATATATATATATATATATATAATTCAAATAGGGGAGACGCACACTTCCTCTTCAATAATAAACAGGGTGCAAGGGCAAATAATAGACATGCAAGATCAGCCAGATGAGAGAAAAGCCTCACAACTGAACGATGGGCCCAGCCCACCCTTTTTAAATAGCAAAGTCACAATAATTTATTGGAGCATTGTAACAATATCCACACTGGCCATGAAGCATCATACTTAGCTATAACAGGCAGTAGGCTCAAGACAGCAGCAGCATAGAGTAGCCCTGACGGGCTGTTTCGGTAGTCCTCTACCTTTTTAGAGCCCTTTAGCATCCAGGGCTATTCAATTGGAGACATTTTTCTTGCCCATTAAATTAAATGTGTAATTGGATAGCCCAATAATGACTATCAGGTAAAAATTGTGATAATAGCCCATTTTTTGGGCTGCAAATATTATAACTGGATACACAACATAGAATCCAACTTAAGATCCCAAACCTATGTGTTAACTCACAGGTTCTCAAAGTCGGTCGGCAGGACCCCACACAGTGCATGTTTTGCAGTGTTCTCACAGTATCAAGTCAAAAAATTAGCTCCACCTGTGGATTTTAAAATTTGTCAATAATGAGTGCACCTGTCGGGTGACCTGGAAAACGTGCACTATGTGGGATCATGAGGACCGAGTTTGAGAACCACTGTGTTAACTAGTTGATGCTAGGGTTACCACCTAGGACCTTTAATTCCGGACACATGTTAATTACACAGGTTCTGTGGCAGTTTAAAATCAGGTGAAGTGGAGTCTTGAAGTCAGCCAGCCACAGAACCTGTGTAATTAATATGTGTCCGTAATTAAAGGGACTAGGTGGTAACCCTAGTTGATGCACCGCAGTGTTTCTGGGAATTTCCGTTTACGGGCTGCCTTTAGAGCTAATTGGATAGCCACAGTAAATTAATTAACCTGTGACTACTTACCGTGGCTATTTGAGTTCACTCCTATGCTATACTATATCTGCACTTATGTAATTATCTAACAACATGCCAGACCACCCATCTCCTTATAGTCAAATTTTTGCACTATTGCAGACAATACCATGTGCTTCCTAAAAAAAACTGATCCATTGGTGAACAAAGGCACAGGATGCCAGAAAGCTGGCATATGCGATTTACTGGGATATAAATGATGCCTTGTGTGTTGGACACCATCCTCTTAAAAAGACACAAGGGTGGTGGTCAATACAAAAATGTCATACTAAAGTCGAGCAATACAATCATTTTCTATACAACTCAAATACAAATAAAATGAGAAAAAAAATAAGTTTTATTAAATATTTCAAAAATATTTGCATGAAAATGCAAAAATAAACAAATGGACAAATCCAAGCGATTCCTTAAGCTGCATACACACTATGCGATAAAGGCAAACAACTATTTCCCGAGAACTCTCTGGAGCTACAGAATGCACGAAAAAGAGCATACACACTGAAGTTTCAAATGACCATCTTGTTTTTTGAAAAAAAAATTACTTTATCGTTCGTACAAACGAACGATAAACGTCAAAGGCAAAATTGGACTGCATAGTTAGACAAGAAAGGGGGTCGGCAGGGGTGGCCAACCCGAGGCTCTTGAGCCGCATGTGACTTTTTCCTTAATGAGCTGCGGCTCTTTAATCCCCCCCCCATTGCAAAATCAGTACTCTCTTCTTCCCGATCACAGTTATCGGGTAGCAGACTCCTCCCCACAGTGAGCGGCTGCATAGCAGGCTGGCTGTGGCCTGCGGAGCACCCCCTCCATATTTGGAGGATGTCCAGAATAACCCCCCTCCCTGCACAGTGTGCGGTCAACGGCATCCTCCTCCCCTGCCAGATGCAGCAGGAACACTGAGCCAGCTGACCAATGGCAACAGAGCCGGCGGCAGAGTTGAAACGCAATGGCTATCTATCAGTAAGTTACCCTTTGTTACCTGGGGAATGTAACCTGTATGTATGTATGTATGTCAAAGTATGTATGAGAGTGGTGGTGTATAACTTTATGTATGTATGAGGGTGGTGGTGTATAACTTTATGTATGTATGAGGGTGGTGGTGTAGAAATGTAGGCATGTATGAGGGTGGCGGTGTATAGATGTATGCATGTATGAGGGTGGCGGTGTAGAAATGTAGGCATGTATGAGGGTGGCAGTGTATAAATGTATGTATGTATGTATGTATGTATAAGGGTGGCGGTGTAGAAATGTATGTATGCACATGATGTTGGCTTTTCGGCGTCCCTAATCATATTTCTTGGCTCTTTGTCTCTGACTGGTTGCCCCCCCCTGACCTACGAGAACGTGCATCATTGTCGTTCATACACACTGAACTATATACACGATAATATTGTTACGGATATTGTTATCGTGCATAATGCCTGCCATTATTGCATAGTGTGTACAGGGCTTAAATCTCTAAAGGAAGGGGAACTAAATCACACAAGATAAAAGGTGAACCAAAGTTTATGCTTAAAAAAAAAAAATTACAACTGTATTTTATATTGGAGTGATCAAAGTTCATTACTTGGTGTTTCTCAGAACACCTTTAATACAGAACAATAAAACAAATACATTGTTTTATAGGTCATTTACTAGAAATATCAGATCATATACACTACATAAATACATAAACTCAGAAATGCATTTAAATGTTTCGGGCAAGGAGACTCCCTCCACTTAGATCACCACAGGTTACTCTTCCCAATAGTTGTCCAAGTTGTTAGTAGTAGCCTAGTGGGTACCATGTTCTGAACTGGTTCTGGTTGATAGGTAGACTGTCTAGATCAGTGGTAGCCAACTACGGTCCTCAAGAGCTACCAACAGTTCACATTTTCCAGACGACCTAGCTGCTGCACAGGTGCACTCATTACTAGCTGAAACATTTTCAAAGATCCACAGGTGGAGCTAATTACTTCACTTGTGATTCTGTGAGGAGATCTGGAAAACATTCACTGTTGGTAGCTCTCGAGGACTGGAGTTGGCTACCCCAGATCTAGATTGAGAGTCAATAGGTTGTCTACTATTGCTCAACATGGTTAAAAGGTCGACGCCGACTAGGTTAACATTGACAAAAGGTCTACAAGCATTAGGTCAATATTCCAATGGTAGACATTTTTACGATCTATGTGGGCTACAACTGAGAATGGTAAAGTGTGCCGAGCGCCATGTCTGAAGAATGGCAAGTGAAGCATACAATGTGTGGGTACGCGGTACACTAATTGGGGGACGATGCTGACAGATGTCAACAAATACCCAAAAAAGTAAAAAACTCATGTTGACCATTATCATGGCGACCCAATAATCCATAGGGATGGCCATCGATTATTCAAAATCATTGATTGTTTAAGGCTGATGTCGAATACTTTTGCCAACGAGAACCAGATGGTTTCCCTCCATCGATGGCACAGCAAAACCGATGTTTTACTTTTTTCCCCAAAGTGCCCAAACATGTAGCATAGCTCTGCCGCCTGACACCTGTGAAGCCCCACCCCCATGTTTTGATTGCCCCACAGGCCAATCAGTAAAAAAAGAATGACCATCGATAGATAAAAACATTGATAGTTGCAATATTGTTAAACTATGCATGCATTGTTTAACAATATTGATGGCCAGTTGCACTACTGCAATTGATGGCAATGGCAACAATGGCCATTCCTAATCCAAACCCTTTTGAATTTGAGACAAATAAATGTAGTAAAAAACTGGTAGATATACTTGACCACCCCCCTGAAATGCAAATTTGGTATACTGGATAAGTATACCAATTCCAAGGGTACGAGTCCAATAAATATTTACCCAAGAAAAATTATTTGGTACTTGTTTCCTAGCACGGCCACAATCGCGGCCATCGGGGGTAATTTTTAGTGGCCTGCGACGCGACCGACGCGATGCCCCCGATTTTTCCATTGAAATGCATTGAAAACAGTGAAAATCGCGTCGGTCGGGTAGTATGCGGCCAAAAATGCTTAAATGGTCCACCCGCGATTTCCCCATAGGGAACAATGTTAAATGCTTCAATTTACCCGCGATGACCGCGATTTCCCATAGGAAACAATGTTAAATGGGTCAATTTACCCAAATCATCATAGGGAAGAATGGTAAATGGGCCAGAAACCCCCCAAAAAAACCCTGAACATTGACATGTCCCCCCAAAAGTAGTTCACGCCACCCCGCGATCAACGTGAACCCGAAGCGTGGCGAGCGGCGGCGGTACGCGTCCTCCGACCTTTTCATACCCCCACTATCCACGTCGGCGTGGAGTTGAGAATAGAATAGTGGCGAGGGGACGCGGATACCTTCACAGGTAAACGCGTCCCTTCGCGGGCTTCACAGGTGTCCGCGTCGCCATGGACACCTGGGAAGCCCGCGAGGGGACGCGCATAACTGTGAAGGTATCCGCTGCGCTCGCCACGCTTCGGGCTCGGTGGCTCGCTGCGCTCGCCACACTATTCTATTCTCAACTCCACGCCGACGTGGATAGTGGGGGTATGAAAAGGTCGGAGGACGCGTACCGCCGCCCCTCACGGGCTCGCCACGCTTCGGGTTCACGTTGATCGCGGGGTGGCGTATAGTACTTTTGGGGGGACATGTCAATGTTCAGGGTTTTTTTTGGGGGGTTTCTGGCCCATTTACCATTCTTCCCTATGATGATTTGGGTAAATTGACCCATTTAACATTGTTTCCTATGGGAAATCGCGGTCATCGCGGGTAAATTGAGGCATTTAACATTGTTCTCTATGGGGAAATCGAGGGCATCGCGTCTGGCCCATCGCACCCGTTTTTTTAGTGCATGCGATGCCCACGATCAGGGCCGCCGAGAGGCAGGGGGGCGGGTACGTTTTACCGGGGCCCGGGACTATCAGGGGGCCCGGGTCCGAGGACACACTCTTTTTTTAAAAGCAATTGGTGAGTGTGTGCCGCGCAGTTCTGTGTAGCGGGACTCGGGAGCGCGGGCGGTGGAAAATTAATAGAGGAGAGGCGAGCGGGTGTTTAATATCTGTCACTGTCAGTGACCCTCACTGACAGTGGCAGAGGTGTCCGGTCCACCGCTGCGGAGCTTCCGCTCCGTGCAGACTGCAGAGAGAGACTCTCGCGAGATGATTAACATCATCTCGCACTCGCAGGTCTGTCTGTGTATCTGCAGAGTGCAGACGGCAGAAGCTGGGACTGGTGCTAGTACACTACTACTAATACAGCCTGCACGTGGGTGACCAGGGAGGAAAAGGTGCGGTGGAGCCGGAGGATCTGAGAGCCTGAGGTCACTGTGCACTGACCCAGAAAATTCAGACATACAGACAGACCCAGTAAATTCTAAAAACGCTGCAGTGCTTCCTGTAAGTACATTTGTCTGACCTGCCTGGCTTAATATATAACTTAAATAGGTTCTGTCTATATCTATGATTGATCTGTATGTATATATATATATATATATATATATATATAGATAGATATAGATAGATAGCTATATATATATATATATATATATATATATATCTTTATATATATATATATATAATCTTGCAGAAGAATGGCGTCAATCCAGGGTTCCTTTTTTGCAAATTGTTTAAGTCATTGAAAGCAAACCACCGTACAATAAGCTGATGTTTCAGTGCTTCTAGGACACTTTTGTCAATGGTTGTGGCCTTGTGGGTGCATATATTTGTAGTGTTCACACTAGATTTGTAGGCTGCGCCCTGCCCATTTTTCTAACTTGTGAATGCGCCCTGCCCTTATTTTATTATGGTAATGTGCGCCCTTCCACAATCCCCCACCGCAACAGGACTTTGTTATGTGCAGCTCTTCCTGCTGCCACTGTGCTGAAAGGCCTGCCCCTCTCAGCCCTCTGGTGTCCCCCAGCACCTCCACCGCTGCAGCAGCAAGTGTATGAGAGCGTAGCGCAGTGCCGAAACCCCCCCTCCCCCCCTTCGGTGGCTCTTGGCCATTTCAAATGCTGTGCAACTCTGAGACAATCATAGCTTGCGTAGCGGCAGCTGCAGTGATTGGCTGCCGGGTCGCGAGCTCCGATTCGCTCACTAGTCAGGCACCATATTTGAAATGGCTGAGAGCCGCTGGACGGGTGATGGAAGCATGTGGCGCTGCTATCTGCTCTCATACAGTGGTGGAGGGGGAGGCCAGACCCAGACTACCGGGGTGAGTCTGCACTACAGGAGGCACTACAGGGGGCATTAAGCAGAGGCATAACAGGGGGCATCAAGCAGAGGCACTACAGGGGGCATTATTCAGTGGCACTACAGTGGCATGATAGCAGCCTGAAATTAGGATACATATTATCAGAGCCGAATTTCCCATTAGGCACGTAAGGCACCGGCCTAGGGGCGGCACATGTTTGGGGGCGGCACTTGGATGCCTGTGATAGTACTGTCAGCCCAAAATGTACCAATAACTGCAAAATATCCACTGTACTGTACTATATTCCATCTTAAATAGAGTGTAAATGGATAGGACATGCAGATACTGCCCCTATAAACTGTCCTACTTAGTAAACATTATTGTTGTGCCTAGGGGCGCCCTCATCCCTAAATCCGCCCCTGCATATTATAGGTGGTTTTAAATGTAAACAAACTGGTTGTCTTGTATTTTTCTGCATTGAGGCTGTGACTGGTGCTCTGCTGAGAGCAGCAGGTCAGCTATTCTAAGTGCCCCCCCATCTAAGCCTTGAGAGTAAACACTATATTTGTATGTCTATGGCCCTTATTCTGATCGGTGCGGATATTCCCGCATTCTTACGGAGCGGTCCGCACGCCACGGTGTTTTGCCGCATGCGGCCATCGTCCGTAGAAACGCCCACGTGTCCTCCGCATTCGGACGGACTCACTCTTTAAGAACAGGGCGTGTTTACGGACGACATACAAACCATGCGTGTGCGGGCGAAACACTCCGATTCTGCACGGTATTACAGAGTATTACAGAGTATGCTCAGAAATACCGCATCCGACCGGGAGCCAAGCGGTGCTACCGCCCGTAAGCGGAGTATTTACGCCAAACAACCCACTATTAAGTATCTTCTGCAATACATCACATGACCCACTTATTCAATTACCTATCCTCATAAAAAACTGCTTATTTGGAATTGGAATCAATTAGATGCCAATATATCCTTACAAGCATGCCTAACACATGCATTGCACACATTAACCCTTACAGCAATTTAAGTGCAATGGTTTGTATTAGACCCTGTGTAAAAGATTATAAACAATCTACACATATACTGTTTAATGTGCAAAGAAAACCAACAACTGTGAACTTGCATAAACAATTTATTTGAAAACACAATTAACATATAAATAAAAAAATATCAAATAATAAATTAAATCAGGAGATCTCTGAGGTCCTGCAGGTCGGCTAGCAGTAGCCTCAAATGGTGCTCCGCCCGCAGGAGGGCCCCACGCACCCCCTCATCTGCCGGTGTGGTGTCATCTGTGGGCATGTCAAAGGGGCAAAAATTAGTCATGTTATTCATGCATACATTTCACATACTGCGACATAAATTGCACAAATGCTAGGTGACATGTGTGTGTATATATATATATATATATATATATATATATATATATATATATATATATATATATATATCTATGTAGAGAGATAGAGACACACATAGATAAATAGATATGACACATACATATATACATACATGCAAACTTATTTACTACATACTGTCTTTTTTTGCCTCTACCCTTTACTCTGCAGAAGACATAACAGTCATAGTGTTTCTTCTCAGTCACAACCCACCCATGACTAACCAATGACAAGCATGTCATGGCCTCCGTCAATAAGAACTTGTCACAATCTGCTCAGTCTAAGTTCAGTGATGGTTCGTGGCATGGGAGTTATGCAAATGTCAGGAATGCACAGTACACATCCTCAAAATCATAATTCTGTCTAAACCAACCTACAATTCTGTGAGGGCAAAAAAACAATCTGAACTACAGGGGGTGTTTAGGTAGAGGAGGCTCCTGGGACACTGGCAACTTCTGACTCCATTCCAAGGTAGGCCGGGCCATACTCCATTTATAGCATACATCCTAGAGTTTATAAATAACATTCACCAACAATATAGATTCCACTATTTGATGGGTCATAATCTACGATTGCAGCAGGTGAATTTAATCCACAAATGATCCACTCATCCCTTTACTCCAGGATCCTGTTTAACTACAACGGTTATGTGGCAGTCAAAATGGAGCTCCAACCCATCCCACAAACCTGTGTAATTGAGAGGTGTCCTGGATGAAAGGGATGCCTTGGACACCCCATCTAACCCATACCTGTATCTGTAGCTACCCACTTTGGGGTCTATATGAATAGTATTGGAACAAAATTTTTAATCACCAGTGCTACATAACAAATACCAGTACAACTACTTCATGAATGATGCATTATGTAAACATACCGATCTGCTGGGACTCCGGGGCTTGGCACGCCTCCTCCCCCTCGGAATCGGAATCCTCTGGGGCAACCGTGGCCTCCTCAGCCCCCTCCTCAGCCAGCTCCTCTGCCACCATGACCACGTCCACCTCCTCCGCCACAAGCACCTCCTCCTCAACCTCCTCCTCCTCCTCCACCTCCTCCTCCTCCACCTCCTCCTCCTCCACCACCACCACCTCCTCCTCCACCTCCTCCTCCGCCACCAACACCTCCTCCTCTGCCACCAACTCCTCTTCCACCTCCTCCTCCACCTCCTCCTCCTCCACCTCCTCCTCCTCCACCTCCTCCTCCTCCACCTCCACCACCACCACCTCCTCCTCCACCTCCTCCACCAACACCTCCTCCTCTGCCACCAACTCCTCTTCCACCTCCTCCACCACCACCTCCTCAGGCACCTCCTCCTCCTCCACCACCTCCTCCACCATCTCCTCCACCATCTCCTCCAACATTTCCTCCTCCTCCACTTCCTCCTCCTCCACCCTTGCCGCCACCTCCTCCTCAGGGTCTTGGGCCTCCTCCTGGGCCAGGGCTGCCTCGGCCTCTTCACGGGCCTGTCGGGCTCGGGCTCGTGCTGTGTGGTAGAAAAAAAAATCATGGTCAATGTCGGGTCATTGGGGCACATGTATTAATCCATAACAAGACATACATGGAAGGGTGATAATGATGGCAAACGATGCAGGCAAGTAGCTCCTTACTGTTAATGGACTCAAAAATGTGACATTTAAATTATTATGTGATTGTTAGTAATTTGTTCAAACATTACAACCCTGGCATTTATCAATGTGTAACACATATTAGATCTGGCACATTGTATGCATCAGAATCCTCAATGCTATGTCATTACATATAAAAGCCACATGACTGCATGTTAACCAGGAAGAAGCACACATAACAGCCTATGGACTTTTAAACCCATGGACACCCACTTATCATGAGACACCTGTTATTGTTTATATATGCTATGTTGTAAGTGCGAAATTTCATAGCTAAAATACTCACAATCAGCAATTTCGCCCCTGATTTGCTGCAACAGCTGGGGCTGGCGCCTGCGGAGGTCCGACCACCGCCTCTCGAGCTGCCCGAGGGACCTCCGCACCCGAGTGCGGGCGTAAATACGGCGCCCTGCCGCAGCATAGGCCCTCCGCTTATGGCGGTTACTGATAAAGGGCCCCGCACGGCCCAGCCTTGTCTCCATGACGGAGACCAGAACCCTCAGCTCCGCATGTGAAAAGGGGTCTGCCCTTCTTGTCTCCGCCATGTTAACAATGGCATCTATCAACCAATCAGGTGGTGTCATTGGTTTATCACAGTTATTTGTGTTAATAACTTTATTGTTCATCTTGACATGAACAGCGTCTCTGCGCCAACACAAATGGTGACAAATTCGCATGCCTTCAAAACAGTAGTGCTGATGTATGGCAATGAACAAATCTGATATATATAAAACACAGTGTGTATGCACTTAGCAAATCCAATGACGCCTCGCTCCGCCAAGCAACGCGTGCTATAGCTTAGCAACGCATAGCTGTACCATGGAAGAGCTTACCTTAGACCCTGACAAGTCCAGATCTGCTGAAAAATGATTCTAGCAGCAACTCACTATTTATAGGCCTCTCACATGTGTGGTCTATAACAGTAGTGATGAGTATTGCATGATTTGTGGGCTGGATTTTCTAAGGGATTGGGCTACTTTTAGCTTGCAATCAAACTCCACAATACCACAGTAGTCATGAACCAAATGTCATGTCATGCTAGCAAATAGCATGTGTATTGTGCAATAGTCACAGGTGTATCAGAAGATTCTATGCAATGTTAGAATTGGTGACCAGTATTTCATGTCGAAGTTTCGCCAGGTTTTACACAATGGAATTTCCGCCACCGTATGCGGCGCGAAAAAACAGCGACGTACGCACACGCACGGAACGCAGCTGCCGCTGATGTCCGCCAAACAGGATACACAAACAGTATATAAAGGTGTATTAGAAGGTGACAATGTTGTTGCTAACATGTCTGGATCACAACCAGAGGTGGACCCAGACCTGCAGCAACTATTTGACCAGATGGACTCCAGCACCACCTATGTGCCACTGCACATGCGGCCAGTGGGTAATGAGGAGGCTGCTGGCCCTTCTACAGCAGGGCAACCTGCACCTGACCATTCTACAGCAGGGCAACCTACACCTGGCCCTTCTGCAGCAGGCCAACCTGCAGCTGGCTCATATGCACCATCAGCAGAATCGTTTGGAACACAACCGGGGACTTCACAAGGTAGTACCATGGCCAGCACTTCAAGTGCAGCGACACGTGCCAGGGGGCGTGGCCATGGACGTGGCAAGGGGACAGCGAGGGCAACAGAGGAACCAACTACAAGAAATAAGGCATATGAAGCACAGGAGCTTGCCATCCTGGTTCCCCGAGCACGTGATTGGATTGAGTGTCCATCGGAGAAGCTGACACACACACGCAGATGGAAGATTTGGGAACAGATAACGGCAGAGATTAATGAAGTTGCGCCACAAGTTCGTGAGACGGACCATGTGAAGAAGAGGCAAGTTGTTTTGTGATACATGTGCCCAGTAATAGGCAAGTAATGATTGAATTCATGCTTAGATGGATTTTGCAAATGGGCCGTGAGGTTGTTACGATACACAGACATTATTGACATGTTATTTCATTGAGAGTTAGAGTAGGGTGATTGTGAATGTGTATTGTAACGGTTGATATCATAGTTGCATGTAATATTATCTATTGGACATTAATCACATGTCGTAATATGTAGCACAGAGCAATGGCTGCAACAGCTAACATCTGGAGTGACATGTATTAATATGTCAACTTACATTGCAGGTGGCAGGACTTCAAAACCAACCTGAAGAGGAAGATGACCAAGCGGTGGGAACACAGCCAGACATCTGGGGCCGGGCCCATGCCATCAGGGCTAGAGCTCACCCCCCTGGAGTTGATGGCCGAGAGCTGTATATCAGTTGAGGAGATCAGGGGGGTGAGCACGATGGATAGCGAGGCCCCAGCTGAAGTGTTTGCGTCTTTTATTGAAGGTAAATATTGGTCATGCCATAAACTTGTGCAAGTAAATATCTTAGAATGTGTCCTAATTTTGTTTATCTTTTTCCACAGACAACCCACCGCTTGGTGACAACTCTGCTCAGGAGGTGGAGGAGTCCGTGCCACCTGGCCCCAGGGGTAGGCCTGTGCAGCAGCAGCCATCGGCCCAAGCCGATTTGGCCGCCTTGGCCAACATGCTTGGGGACATCAACCAGCAGGGAGAGTTGGCATCAGAACGGATGCATAGGACCGAGGAGATCCTGGCGAGCTTGGTCAGCACCCAGCAGGCCATCGCTGCGAGCATGCAGGCCATGGCTGAGTCACATCAGGCCATGGCTGCAAGTGCTCAGGTGCTGGCCGAGCAAGCCACCCGCCAAAATGATCTCCTCCTCCACCATAATGAGCTTATGGTGGAGCTGGTTACCAGCAACAGGGTCCTAATGTCATCCGTTTCTGGTGCATTACCACCGGCAACACTCCCTGCTGGCAGGAGGGGTAGACCAGCCAACCCCTCAACATCATCTGCTCCACCTGCCCCAGCATCTGCCCGTGCCAGAAGAGCGTGGTCGCAAATGAACTTGTGGCTGCATTAATCTCCACCGTTATGTGGTCCCAAATCTTCCATTGTGCTGTGTGTGTCAGCTTCTTGTGTCCAATCACGTGCTGAGGGTAACCAGATGAGCCCTTGCTTCATATGTCCTTTTTGGTGCCCCTGTTGCCCTCTTTTGCCTGCCATTACTGTCAGCTGTACTTGAAGTGATGGCCATGGTACTATCTTGTGAAGTCCCCGGTTGTGTTCCAAATGATTCTGCTGATGGTGCATATGAGCCAGCTGCAGGTTGGCCTGCTGCAGAAGGGCCAGGTGTAGGTTGCCCTGCTGTAGAATGGTCAGGTGCAGGTTGGCCTGCTGTCGAAGGGCCAGCAGCCTCCTCATTTCCCACTGGCTGCATGTGCAGTGGCATCTGTGTGCAATTATATTTGTTTTGTATTCTTATTTATTTTTGTACATTCCTGCCATGTTGTTTTTGTTTGGGATTTTTTATTTTTTGGTCATTGCATCACAGTGGCATTGACTGTGACATGTATATAAATAAATTTGTTTACTTTACCAAAAATGTGTGGTTTCATGAGTACATGTCGAATACACATGTGTATTGCTAGTATTAATATTCAGTCATGTCCATTGTTAGCAGTTTTAAAGTGTGTGACAAGTACAGCATATGTGGGGGATTAGTACGGTTTCCTTGAAGCAGCAATGGTTTCAATTAAAGCACTGACAAGCGTCCTATTAGTGAGTAATGAGTAAAGGAGTCGATTCTATTGGGTTCAGGTGTTAATGCTTGTAGTCATTAGGCGTACGTTCGCCTACCGCATGAACGAGTGGTGTCCGCAAAGCAATAGTACACTTGTGGACACCGCACATTTCTTCCCTTTTTGATCGCGTGCATTCGGAGTGGTATCCGAATGTACGCCCCCCAACATAAGTGTACTCCCCCGTGTCCGCCCATGTTTCCGCCCCGTTTTGCCCACTTTGAAACTACGCCCATGTGTCATTCCGCATGACGCCCATAATACGCCCATATTTCCCGACTGATTGCGGGGAACAGTTTTGGACGGGATTTGGCCGAACAGGTACGGAGTCAAGGCGTGGCACATGCGCGTTGCGTTCTCCACGCATGCGCAGACGCCGTAAAGACGCGATCCGAAAGTATGCGGTAAAGTCCGCGTCAATCAGAATAAGGGCCTATATTTGGATGTCTTTATATATGTGTATGTGTGTGTGTATATATACCCTGGATATACTGTTTGCTTATTAGTACTTCTGGACTGGCACCTAACTCTCTACATTTGCTTTGGAGTGCGGATTCCCCAAGTTTTCGTATCAATATCCATTTGGATCTTGAACCTGCACCTAGAATTGATTACAACGCATGTAACATCTGTAAATAATGTATATATAAATGTTGTGTTAGTAGTGTGCTTTATGTTGTATATGTCACTTAGAACAGCGATCAATAACTTTGATCTTCATTTGATTTAGTTCTAAATTTGGTATGGAATCAGAAATTGGGGACTTGACTGGTACTAAACGCTTTTTGGAGAAAGATATTTCCAAGATATTATTCCCTGACACTGAGCAATTGGCATTCAACGTTGACAGTCCTAATGAGGTGTACGCTGACCTTCTAAAACTTAAAAAACGACTGGTTGAGCTCGAATTACATGGGCTCACCTTGACCCAATATTACAACGATAAACTTCTCCCTAGGGGATTTCGTATCAGGAATCAGCCCACCATTGGCCGGGGAAACCTGGAGTTTTGTAAACAATGGTGTATGATACTTAATCAATGTAGTCTAGACCTCATTGTACTAGTTATACAACAGGTCAACACTGAAATAGAGACTGTCAAAACAGATATTGCCGATTATGAACGTTCAGGTTTGGATGTTATGAAAACAGAGGATAGTGGTGCCTTGCTTAAAAAATTAACTGAGGGGGTGGAGGCATTCAGAACCGAACTCTTGACCTTCAAAAAGACCAAATTCCGTAAAGTTAAAGAGGACTATAAAGAGCTTAAGGTATATCCTTGGCTAAATAAACAGAACGCTCGTCGACCTTGGAGGTCGAACGAAGGGAACAGGAGACGGTTTGACAGAAAGTTCACAGATCTTGATTCCAATACATCACAGAGTGACTCGGATCACACCACACGACCTAGACGTCCCCAGTTTTTTCGGGAGCGCGTACATACGCGCAGCCGTATAAAAACCCCCACAGACAGACAAGAAGGGGAGGTGTTAGACACAGGAGGAAAAGGGGCGACCGCAGCCACAGGCCGACGGAACAAATAGTGTTCAACCTTTCAGACTATACACCCAGTGTAGACGAGATGGCAGTCCTTTCTAAGGGGCTGACATTTGTCCAGACATACAAACAAAAGCCCATGGACTTTGAGGTTGAGCTTTACAAATTCCGTAGAAAACTTAACATTATCGACTTTTAAAAAAAACAAGGGACCACAGATGACAAACCAGCTAGCCGCTTTAGGGCTCAAAGTACGTTTGACCCACCGACTAGCAACGCCTCAATTGAAACCTTTCATAGATTAGTGAGGGCAGATGTTGCTGCTGCTTCATCAAAGCAGCAGAAAATTAGGTCCAACCTCACCAGGGCAGAGAATTTGGCAGTGCGCTCACTGCATGATAATGTCAAGATCGTGATTCGCCCCGCCGATAAAGGCGGGGGAATCGTGATCTTGAACCGCACAGACTATATAGCCGAACTCATGAGACAACTCACTGACCCAATATGCTATAAACAACTAGCATTTGACCCGACGACTGGTTACAAGAGGGAAATTTACTCTATTATTGACATGGATGTTGTTAATGGGTGGATAAACGAGCAAACAGCCTCATTTCTTAAACAAGATTACCCTAAAGTGCCCCTGATATACGCGCTACCCAAAATACATAAGAGCCTAGAGACACCCCCTGGCAGACCAATAATATCTGCCAGGGGTTCTCTCAGTCAGCCGCTCTCGCAATATGTAGATTACTACCTTCAACCTGTTGTAAAAAAGACCCCCTACTACATCAGGGACACTACCGATTTTTTGGTAAAACTACAGAATTTTGGTTTGGCACCAAGTGACAGCCTTTTGGTGACTCTCGACGTCAGCAGCCTCTGTACGAATATAGTAAACGAGGAGGGGCTGTCTGCCGTACGAGACATACTCACCACAAGTCCTGACTACGAAGGTCCCCCAATTGATTACTTATTACTCCTTATTGAAGTGATCCTTCATAAAAACTACTTCCTGTTCAATAATGCCTTTTTTCTCCAACTGGTTGGCACAGCGATGGGGTCCAATATGGCCCCATCCTATGCCAACCTCTATATGTACAAATATGAAAAAACCCACATAATGTCTGACAGGATGTATTCCAAATATATTGCCGTCTATATGAGATATATAGAGGACCTGTTTCTGGTTTGGACGGGGTCGAAGGAACAACTTGACAGATTCGTCTTGAATCTAAATGAATTGCCTGGACTTATCAGATTCACTTGCACCAGCGATCCGACAACCGCTAACTTTTTGGATGTAACGATTAAGGTGGAAAATGGCCACTACGTCACTAAAGTGTACAATAAGCAAACAGATAAAAACACACTCCTCTCGTTTGACAGCTTTCATCCACAACCATTAAAAAGAGGATTACCATTCTCCCAACTTGTAAGAGTCACCAGAATTACATCTAAACGTGAAGACCTGGCTGATGACCTAAACAAGATGGCCCAAAGGTTTCTAGATCGAGGCTATGATAAATCTGAAGTACAGTGTCAGGTCTGGGGTCTGTTGTGTTCCCGTCCCTGACCGTGGTGGACCAGTGGAGGGCGCTGTGTATCGGAAGGCTGGAGGCCGGATGAATGACATGCACAGAGGCAAGGCCTTGCGTACCAGAGTGTTGGCGGAGACCGTAAACAGAGGCGCGGAGTCTAACCTGCCAGCGGTATTCACCAGGGACCCCCGCAAGGGGATATGGACTTCGCTGCGTCTGACAGGCAGGTCGCGGCCCTCTGCCCTGGCCCTCTGGACGTAGGCTGTGAGTAGTAATGACACTGGAGTCACGGGTAGGTGGAATAGTCTCTGGGAGGCTCAGTGTGAAAGTGTCAACACTGATGTCGACAGCAGGGTCGATGGGATCACTCAACTGCATGGTGGTAATTGCAGGAGGCTTCTGGAGATGGTATGCCAGGTGAGGATGGAAACAGGAGTAGTTACTCGACTGCAGAGTGGAATGGCAGGAGTCTTCTGGAGATGACAAACCAGGTAGTAACGGTAGAATCTGCGAGAGGTACACGGGGAGACCGGATAACCAGGAGCCTTTGGAAACAGCTGAACACAGGAGGTACTGAGGTCAGATGAACACAAATTCAAGGCGATGACTGAAAGTTAGAGGCCGGAATATATCCCCCTCGCTGAGTACTGATTGGCTAGCTGCAGCAGCACCAATCAGTACGGGGAAAGAGTGAGCACACCTGAGAGGTATGCAGGTGTGTGGATCCTCTGGTCAGCTGAGCGCAAGTGTCATGGCGGCACCCATGACGCGCGGAGTCCAGCGTGCCGGCATGTCGATTACACGGGTCAGCACCAGCCACACATGGGACATCCTGCCAGACACTGACAGCGACCAGAGGCCTTACTCTCAACACTGACCACCGGGAAGGTAATGGACGTGGTCTCAGACGGGGCTGAGACCCACGGTTTGTGACAGTACCCCCCCCTTTTAGGGTGGGCACCGAACACCCTTTAGGCTTGGACGGGTTCTCTTCATGGAATACTTTAAGTAAACGGGGGGCATGCACATCTTCTGCATCTGCCCAACTCCTCTCCTCAGGACCGTATCCTCTCCAATCAATAAGATAAAGGAGACGCCCATACCTCCGACGAGAATCAATAATTTTGTTTATCTCGAATTCTACTCCCCTGGACGCAACTCAGGAACAGCTCTCCTCTTGCGATCTGCAAAGAATTTGTACCTTGTTGAAGCTTTCTTGATGTTAGAATGAATCTCTCGCCAGATTTGAGAGAAATGGTTAACGGCTGCTGCGGCTGCAGGTACATCTATAGCAGGTAAATCTTCAAAATTGGGGACCCGGGGATTTTGTCCATAGACTATAAAGAAAGGGGAATGACCAGTGGTAGTGTGGTACCTGAAGTTATGAGCAAATTCTGCCCACGGGAGGAGATTCGACCAGTCATCTTGAGAGGATGATATATAAAGACGTAGGAAGGTCTCCAGATCCTGGTTCACCCTTTCTGTCTGACCGTTGGACTGGGGATGATAGCCTGAAGAAAACTTTAATTTGATTTGGAATGCATCAGACAGGGCTCTCCAAAACCGTGCTACAAATTGTACCCCACGATCGGACACAATTTCGTTCGGCAAGCCATGACTTTTGAAGATATGTTGTACAAACAGCTGAGCCAGACTGGGAGCGGACGGTAGCCCGGGTAACGGGATGAATCGGGCCATCTTGGAAAATCTGTCAACTATTACCCATATGGTGTTATACTCTTGAGATTTGGGTAAGTCGCAGATAAAGTCCATTGAAATGTGAGTCCAGGGACGAGATGGAATGGACAGAGGATGGAGCTGGCCGGCTGGAGCTTGTCGGGACACTTTGTGCTGTGCACACTCTGGACATGAAGCCACAAACTCTTTCACTTCCTTGCCGATCTGCGGCCACCAATAGGATCTCTGAAGAATTTTTAATGTCCCTTGGGCGCCAGGATGCCCAGAGAATAACGACTTGTGTGCCCAGGAGAGAAGTTTCTGACGCAGTTCAGTGGGGACGAAGATTTTACCAGGAGGAGGCACAGGCGACACTTGAGTGGGAGCAAAGGCGATGGGGTCAAGAATGGGCCGATTCTCCTGCAGGTCAGAATCCTCTTGCATGGAACGAGATAAAGCATCCGCTTTCACATTCTGAGTGCCTGGACGGTATAACAACTTGAAAGAGAAACGAGAGAAAAACAAGGACCAACGAGCCTGTCGAGGATTCATACACTGGGCAGACTGGAGGTATAACAGGTTTTTATGATCTGTGAAGATCGTCACGGGGAACTTGGCACCTTCTAAAAGATATCTCCATTCTTCGAGAGATAATTTGATGGCCAATAATTCTTGGTCTCCAATGGAGTAATTTCTTTCTGCTGGAAGAAACTTGTGAGAGAAGAACCCACAGGGGTGGAGTTTTTCATCATTGTTCTTTTGGGATAGTACAGCACCGACTCCTATGTGAGAGGCATCTACCTCAAGAAAAAAGGGTTTGTCGACATCAGGCTGGGACAGGATAGGAGCAGTGACAAAGGCTTGTTTTAAAAACTGGAAGGCTGCGACGGCTTCTGGAGGCCAGCTGGCTGGATTAGCCCCTTTCTTGGTGAGTGCGGTGATGGGTGCAATCAACGTGGAGAAGCCTCGAATGAATTTCCTATAGTAGTTGGAAAACCCTATAAAGCGTTGGACTGCTTTGAGGGAAGTGGGTTGTGACCACCCATTAATAGCCTCCAACTTCTCTGGATCCATACGTAAGTCGAAACCAGAAATGATGTAACCCAGGAAGGGCACGGAAGGAACTTCAAAGGTACATTTGAAAATCTTGCCATACAGTTTGTTTCGGCGAAGACGAGACAATACTTCCTTGACCTGAGTTTGATGAGAGGATAAGTCTTTTGAAAAAATGAGGATGTCATCGAGGTATACCACAAGACAAACGTAGAGCATGTCCCTGAAGACCTCATTTACAAATTGCTGGAATACTGCGGGGGCATTACAAAGGCCGAAAGGCATTACCAGATACTCGTAGTGACCATCCCGGGTGTTAAATGCGGTCTTCCACTCGATGTTGGGATTATGAAGGCGAAACCAGGGAA
Organism: Crinia signifera; assembly: GCF_055691185.1. NCBI lineage: Eukaryota > Metazoa > Chordata > Amphibia > Anura > Myobatrachidae > Crinia > Crinia signifera. Next base: position 109,529,260 of record NC_139220.1, on the reverse strand, counting down.
GACCGAGGACGATTTCATAAGAAGATTTGGGAATGACGAGAAATTTGATCTGCTCCCGATGCAGCATGCCGACTCTAAGGGTGAGGAGGCTGGTACAGAAACGAACCTCACTGCCTGGGATTCTGCTGCCGTCAACTGCTGTAACAGCTAGGTGTGGAACTAATGGTTCCATTGGAATCTTCAGTTTAGTAACCAGGTCTTGAGAAATAAAATTCCCGGCCGAACCGGAATCTGCCAAGGCGGTGCTAGAATGGGCACCGGCAGGGGTATCCAAAGATACGGGCAAAACAAAGTCATTTTCTGGGGGAGATTTCACCACTTGACCCAACCTGACTCCTCCCTTACAGGTTAGGCTCGGTCGTTTCCCGAACGCTCGGGACAATTATTAATGAAATGACTAGGAGCAGCACAATATATGCACAGAAGATTGCGCTGCCTACGGGTACGTTCTTCGGGAGTCAGGCGTGATCTACCCACTTGCATTGGTTCTTCACGCGTAGGAGACTCAGAACGAATCTTGGGAGAATTTTTGGGAATTAACTTCTTGTGTTTTTCTAGTCCTCTCTCACGAAGACGTAGATCAATCTTGACACATAGGGATACAAGATCTTCCAATTGGTCAGGAAGATCGCGAGATGCCAGCTCATCTTTAATCCGGTCAGAGACTCCTAACCAGAAGGCAGCTGTCAGGGCTTCATTGTTCCACTGTAATTCAGAAGCAAGAGTTTGAAAGTGGATTACATATTGCCCCATGGGGCGAGACCCTTGCTTAATCTGGAAGGATGTCGGTAGCTGCTGACACGGGTCGACCTGGCAAGTCGAATATGCGGCGGATGGTCTGGATGAATTGGTCATAGTCTGCCAGCAGAGGATCCGCTCTTTCCCATAAGGGTGATACCCACTTCAGGGCAGAACCAGTCAATAACGACACCATGTATGCAATTTTAATTCTGGCCGTAGGAAAGTTCTGAGGGATCAATTCAAACTGAATTTGGCACTGCAAAAGGTTTTTTTTGGAACTGAATACTGCGCTGTGGGGCAGCCTGACCTGCACGGCAAATGTGTCACCAAACACACTTCACATATACCAAAAACAAAACAAGATACCGACAGTTCTTTCAGGCGCTCCTTCTTTGTGTCCCTCCTTCACATGTATTTCAAAGGGTTATTCATGAAACATGTAAGGAAAAGACAGGTATATAGTGTAAAACCTTAAAATATAGGAATGAATAAATCCCAAGGTATATTAAGATGGGAACCGTACCCGATTCAATTGTCCACTAAACAAGTAGACAATTTGCGCATGTGGTTAGTCAATAGGCAAACAGGTCTTCAAATGTGGTCTTCCTTATTTCTCCCATGGGTAGAGGATATATAAGAAAATATCTCCATATGGTGAAATACCGTTTTATTGAAGACACACAAAATTTAAAACATTCAACATGAAACTGGGATAAATGTATTGGACTCTCACCAGAATGAGATGTCTACTTAAACAAAAGCAGACTCAAACAGCATGTGATGGTGATACTTCAGGCGTCCCTGGATACTGCTCGATCCCCCTGTCCTGGTGGTCTGTCCAAAGCACATCAATCCCCTCCGCCAACGCGTTTCAGACTGATTCTGTCCTTTATCAAGCCTTGTGAGAGTCTGGTGAGAGTCCAATACATTTATCCCAGTTTCATGTTGAATGTTTTAAATTTTGTGTGTCTTCAATAAAAGGTATTTCACCATATGGAGATATTTTCTTATATATCCTCTACCCACGGGAGAAATATGGAGAAATAAGGAAGACCACATTTGAAGACCTGTTTGCCTATTGACTAACCACATGCGCAAATTGTCTACTTGTTTAGTGGACAATTGAATCGGGTACGGTTCCCATCTTAATATACCTTGGGATTTATTCATTCCTATATTTTAAGGTTTTACACTATATACCTGTCTTTTCCTTACATGTTTCATGAATAACCCTTTGAAATACATGTGAAGGAGGGACACAAAGAAGGAGCGCCTGAAAGAACTGTCGGTATCTTGTTTTGTTTTTGAATTTGGCACTGGTTGATAAACCCTCTGCAGGTCTTGGGGTCACCATCGTATTTGGTGGGTGCTGGCAGGTGAAGACGGGAAGGTAGGGCTGGTGTTGCTGACCCTACAGGAGAAGTTGACACAGAAGTCGACAGGGACTGTTGCAGGGTGTCCAACCGACTGGACATATCCTGTAGGAATTTAATCACCTGCTGCTGAGTGGCTTCTTGGGTCTCCATTCTGGCAGCAACATTTTGAAGAACCGCTGGTCCCACACTTGGGTCTTGAGCCGAGTCCATCGGCCTTGAATTTACTGTCAGGTCTGGGGTCTGTTGTGTTCCCGGCCCTGACCGTGGTGGACCAGTGGAGGGCGCTGTGTATCGGAAGGCTGGAGGCCGGATGAATGACATGCACAGAGGCAAGGCCTTGCGTACCAGAGTGTTGGCGGAGACCGTAAACAGAGGCGCGGAGTCTAACCTGCCAGCGGTATTCACCAGGGACCCCCGCAAGGGGATATGGACTTCGCTGCGTCTGACAGGCAGGTCGCGGCCCTCTGCCCTGGCCCTCTGGACGTAGGCTGTGAGTAGTAATGACACTGGAGTCACGGGTAGGTGGAATAGTCTCTGGGAGGCTCAGTGTGAAAGTGTCAACACTGATGTCGACAGCAGGGTCGATGGGATCACTCAACTGCACGGTGGTAATTGCAGGAGGCTTCTGGAGATGGTATGCCAGGTGAGGATGGAAACAGGAGTAGTTACTCGACTGCAGAGTGGAATGGCAGGAGTCTTCTGGAGATGACAAACCAGGTAGTAACGGTAGAATCTGCGAGAGGTACACGGGGAGACCGGATAACCAGGAGCCTTTGGAAACAGCTGAACACAGGAGGTACTGAGGTCAGATGAACACAAATTCAAGGCGATTACTGAAAGTTAGAGGCCGGAATATATCCCCCTCGCTGAGTACTGATTGGCTAGCTGCAGCAGCACCAATCAGTACGGGGAAAGAGTGAGCACACCTGAGAGGTATGCAGGTGTGTGGGTCAGAGGTTACCCTGGCTGGATCCTCTGGTCAGCTGAGCGCAAGTGTCATGGCAGCGTCCATGACGCGCGGAGTCCAGCGTGCCGGCATGTCGATTACACGGGTCAGCACCAGCCACACATGGGACATCCTGCCAGACACTGACAGCGACCAGAGGCCTTACTCTCAACACTGACCACCGGGAAGGTAATGGACGTGGTCTCAGACGGGGCTGAGACCCACGGTTTGTGACATACAGCTGGCAGTTGACAGATGCATGAGTCTTGAACGCGATGATTTACTGAAACCCTCCACAAGGGACACGACTTCAAACAGAATAGTTTTTCCCACCACCTACTCGACAAGCTCTAAAGCGATTAAAGATGCAATATATAGGCACTGGCATATTCTCAAGACAGATCCGATCCTAAAAGATGACTGCATAAATTTTCCTCTGTTCAGCTATAAGAGGAGCAACAACCTTAAGCAAAGGATCACATATTCTGATATTAGTCCTATAGCAAGTCACGGTGGTTGGTTGACACCCAGGAAGGGTGTTTACAGATGCACAGGGTGCACTAATTGTGCATTTCTACTATTAGGAACAAATTTCACCCACCCTGCAACGGGACAAACTTTTCCTATCTTTCATCGTTTGAACTGTGATTCGAAGTTCATTGTATATATCACTACATGTCCCTGCAAAAAACTGTACGTGGGAAAGACTGTCAGAATGTTAAAAGAGAGAATAGGGATGCATAGGTCATCGATTAAAAAAGCACTGAATGGCACAGATGCCAATACACCCCCTGTCGCACGCCACTTTATTGAAGCGGGACATACAATTAAGGATTTTCGCTGCATGCCCGTTGACCACATACCACCTCTAAGGAGGGGTGGTGATAGACATAAACTACTTTTGCAGAGGGAGTGCCAATGGATACAAAAATTGGGCACTCTATCTCCCTCCGGGCTAAATGAGGAATATCCACTGTCCGTGTTTCTATAATGTCCTTGAGCCTTACTAAAGCTTTACCTATATGTATTATTAACCAGCTAAATATATTGTTGTATTAATCTCCCTTTTAACCATACCCTTGCACTTGTATATATTTGTATAAGCTTTTCTGCACATTGCCAGCTGTTTGTGGGCGATTAATCATGTAAGGGGCCAACCCCATACACGTAACTTTGCTATTTCTATATTCCGCTTATTTGGGTCACCAGGGCAACGCGCCGAGACGGGGACATGTAATCTGTGCCTCCCCCAACATGGCCGCGCACCGGATTACATTGTTTGGTGAGGGCTGCACACACCAATATGGCCGTGCGTGTCAGGATGCGGTCCACCAGTGTGAGCGGGTGACGCGGTCAGCGATGCTGCTGCGCGCCTGCTCCCTGATTGGTCCGGCGTCCATAGGTACAGAATGATGACGCGGGAGACACGGCGCGAAGCGCTGCTGTCTACCTGTCCCATCCGACCTGAGTGACACAGCCAGGTGGTAAGTGAGCTATCCCATTGCTCAATACTCCCATACCCATTTGCATACTTAGTATTAACAGACCCATGACTATATATGGGCATCCGGATAGGTGACGTTGTTGGGGCTCTGACCTGCTGATTGATTGATTTGAATCTGCACACAGCTGGCATGATTTGTGTAATTAGTTGATTGTTTGTATTGGTGGCTATATAACAGCTTCTAGTAAAGGTGCGTACACACACACAGATTTTTCTGTCTGATCTATCTGGTGGGAACAAAAACCTGGAAATGTATGGGAGCAACTGACAATCAAAAAATTGTTCCCAAACGCTTGAAAACAGACAGTGATCAGTCAGACAAATTGTTTAAATCATTCTGATATAACAAATGTATCAAAGAATATATTTTTTTCTGTTTTCCTGCATTTGGGTGGAAATTTTTGATTGTCATTTGCTCCCATACATTTCCAGGTTTTGTTCCCACCAGATAGATCAGACAGAAAAATCTGTACGTGTGTACGCACCTTAACAGCCATTGTGGGTCAGTCTGTGATGAAGGCATGTGGTGCCGAAACAGATCTGTCGACTGCCAATTTTGACCAATGAATTTTGCATGGATGGGTGACTACGTTCCTAAATTCCCAAAGTGTTCCTTGCTAACTGTTTGAAAAACCTTAATGTATCTGGCTGATACTTGAATTTCATATAAAATTTGTGATGGATTCACAGTGATTCAAATTGAGTGCTGTCTCGTCTATATCCCTGGATATACTGTTTGCTTATTAGTACTTCTGGACTGGCACCTAACTCTCTACATTTGCTTTGGAGTGCGGATTCCCCAAGTTTTCGTATATATATATATATACGTTCTATATACATACATATATACAGTATAGGGGTAAAAGCCGCTCCACTATGGTGAAATCCCACCTTGCGAATAAGTGTGAATGCTGTGTACTGCTGCTAATCTTTTCGCAGCGGAGCAAAAATGTCTACAGTATGGGGCCCATTTATCAAGTAACATTTGCGGCTAAATCCCCGAAAACACCCATTTTCGAGGGTTAACCGCAAATATTATGTATCACCGAAATGTATTAAAGGGGACCGCAGCAGGAATCTCCGATCCCTGCTGCGATCCCCCCTGCACCGCCGCCGGCCGCATCCCCCATAGGTTTCTATGGGGGATGCAAAGCTGCCCAATGTATCAACATCGGGCAGCCCGGCATCGCACCCCTGGGCTATCGCCATTCTGATATGGCGATAGCCCATTGTAGCCTATGGCTACACATCGCACTGCCGAGCGGGGCAGTGCGGTCACAGGGGTCGGCGGGGGTCAGCGCATAACCGCGCATGCGCAGACCCCCCGGCTTCCGGGTCAGGGCTTCGCAGGGATGGGGTCCTTTCGGAGCCCTGTCCCTGCGTCCCTATATTGATACATCTCAGCGGTATCAGATGATACCGCAATGCGAGACCCGCCGATGTCATCACACCGGCATCGCAATATAATGATAAATGCGCCCCTAAATCCATTTGTGAGACACTCCCTATGGAATGATTTTTTTCACTGGTCACCACTGATCGCAAGCTCTGAGTAGCCAGGGATTTACTCGGCAGCTGCGATATTATCAGCTTGATTGTGGCTGGAGCTGACATCAAAAACCTTTCTCTAACCAGCTAGGGCACTCCTATGCTATCTCTGACATCCCCAATATTTTTTTTGGCACGGCTAGCACTTTCTTTAACACTACCAATTAATGGTCTACCAGCCCCAGAAGCCGGCTTCCTATTAATCACCTTGTCAACGGATTGCTAATAGAAAACGTACTGTAGCAGGACTTAATCGCTGGATGGAATTGCACACACGCATTGAAGCCCATAGGCATGCACAGTACATCGATGATCGTCCACTGTGCAAATTTGCAGCGATGCGATTAGGTCTGAATTGGGCCCTATGTGAGTGTGTTCAGATGTGTCCCTCTATGTTTTTTTGCAGTTTATCATAGCGGTATTGGTATGTGAAATGGGGGCCCTGGGAAGTTGTTGTACCGGGGCCCAGGATTTCTCTTGGCAGCCCTGCCCGCGATGGCCCAGATTTTACCCCCGATGACCGCGATCATGATCGTTGTGGCCGTGCAGGAAACAAGTACCAATTATTTTTATTGCTGGTGTTGTAAAACTGTAATACACTATTTTGGATATTCTTTTTTCCTTTCTTTTGGAGGCACAAATTTGTGGAAACAAAAGGAAAAATAAAAAATTATCAGCGCCAAGGGCTATTGGTATTGTTTACTTTTTTCTATGTGTATATGAAAGGTGATTCATATAAACCAATCAAACCCCAAGGCAGCAATAGGTCCAAAATCAATCTACACCCACAATATTTCCTGTTAAATTACAGGCTGGGTTTGAAAAATGAGTTAGGAGCTGGTTGGCTCAGGCTGGTAGTTTCTCTGTCGTCTCTCCACTTTATCGCTTTTTAAGGCTACATCTCGTCAAAAGTAAGTAGTCATTTATCAGTTTGCTGCAAAACAAAGATTGCACTATGCACCTACAATGCCCAATCTAATAAACAGCCTTTATGGCAAAGCTAATGCAAGTAGATTGTGCAACAACTACAGGACACCAGACTAGGAGGAACATGTACAGGCAGGCACTTGGGCACTGAGCTATATATCGTGTTTCACGATACAGATCTGCACAGTCATGTCACACGATGTGTGCACACACTGCACAGTGCAGACCATTGCTTGCTAGACATACGCCAGGAGTCCAGGACATTACGTGACCTCATACACTGAGAAACTGACAGAGACTGCACCGCACACAGCAGCCCGGGCTTCCTGCTCTGCACTGAAAGCGCACCTACCGCTACCTAGCCCGGGCTTCCTGCTCTGCACTGACAGCGCACCTACCGCTACCTAGCCCGGGCTTTTCTGCTCGTCGCTACTGGACTCTGACAGCGCACCTACTGCCCGGGATTCTGACAGACCACCAAAGGCGCCCACAATAGTGGCCGGTAAGTGGCTGCGGAGGGTACACCGTGTGTCAGACTATGGTCATCCCTGGGGTGTGTAAGTAAGCGCTGCACACACAGACAGGAAGTGACACCGCACCGCAGCAGAGTTACAACAAGCGCACAACTGGCTCGGGCTGGGCGCCGCGCGCACTGGCTGCCCAACAACACACAAGTCCCAGTAGCGTCACCATGAGGCCCGGTGCATGCCGGGAAGTGTAGTTCCTGTGGCCGCTGGTCATTGTGGCAGCAAGAGGATGGTCGCGGTGTCGGTAAGGGGTTGCGGCTGCAGGTAGGCTGTGCTGCCGGTCTCCGGGTGTCACTGGGCTGCCTATGTGACACCCCCCAGGGCCCCCTTCTCAGCTGAGCGGCCCATGGGGGCCGGGGGAGCTGTCAGGCAGGGTGCAGTGTACGGGCGGGGTGTATTTAAAAAAAATGATATTGTGATTCTTCCCCTTTCAGGAGAGTGTGACAGGAGGTGTGTGTGCAGAGTGAGCGACTCAGCGACATCAAATAATCATCTGTGTTGTATAAAAGTGAAAATGAATTACAGTAATGTCATTTTATATACTGAAACAATTTCATAGCATTTTATTAGTGTCATACACAGAATTGTCAGTATAATGCTTCTTCTGTGTGATCTGCTGTGACATTAAGGTTGCTACCACAACAATGTAACCTGTCTGTAACCACAGCATGTATGTTACTGTACGTGAATTGTACTGAACACATGTAAGTATGGCCAGTGCTATTTTTCTGGAAAAGTAGGTTCAGGAACTCCAGAACTGGGGGTTGATCAATTAAATAAAAAAAACATATATAATAGAGAGAGGGAGGGAGAGATAGATGCATATATTTTATTTAGAAACAAAGGCACTCACAGGTGACTTTAAAATAAAACTTATCTTATGGAAAAGTACATTTTCAGTTCCTGATGATGTCATATTTAATTAGAGGTTCAGGAACTGAGTTCCTGCTTAAATATAGCAGTGAGTATGGGTGATGCAGTAATACTCCTTTCTACCAATGGTTCACTCCAGACACCCACACACTATAGCGATTTGGTCTATTTTCATCTGGTTCCGACGAATCAGGTTGAAACATTGGATGAAAGTGTCAAATCACATGTTTTGTTTCAGATTCTGATCCCCATTCCTGTGTGTATCAGAGTTGGCGAATGGACCTGCTGCAAGTAACATCCAACAGCAGTGAATGAGGTCACGTGCAATATATATATATGGCATGCAAAAGGAGCTGCCACCCACAAAACTTTTGGACAGTTCAAGGGAGCTCTTATGTGACTTCTCCCTCAGAGAAGTTGCATAAATGCGTGGTCACTTTCATGCCCCGTACACATGCCAGGCATTCACCAACCACGATCCTAAAGGCACATTAACGCCGTTCACAGATATATCGCTTATACACCCTGGACGATGGTGCATCAATATATTTATATATACACAAGATCACACAATCTATAAATACTTTCAGACACTTTAAACACTTATGTTACTAATTTATAAAATTATTTATAAATTATACAGTTAAAACAAAAACAAAACTTTTTTTTTCCTCCTGTTCAGGAATAAGTTATTCAGGTAGATGTGCCTGGTACTTTATCACAGGCCAATCAGCTCCTAGCTTTCCCCAGCCTGTAACGTAACAGTCAGAAGCTGATTGGCTGGTGATAAGGTACCAGGCACTTTATCACTGCTTCATACACCTACCCCTCAGTTTAAACAACATAAGCGGTACTGTAAAGCACCATCAGAAAAAAAGCACATTATACAATGCAGCAGTATAAATAAATATCCCTCACTGTCTGTATTGTATACATAGAAAGCTTGCCACCCAGACTTCTTTCACCAAATTGTTGAAATTAATACAAAGTGCCCTTTTGTAATACACATTTGCTTACATATTGTATTTACCATAAATACAATGTTTTTTTTTTTTTTTTTTTAACTCAGACTTAATGCATGTATTTTTTTTTTGCATAGGTGACATATACTATTGTGCTGTCCTTTGCATGTGAGATTGCGTTTTGAAGTTACATAGGAGCGACTGAAAGTAAATGACACAATGGATGAAAAGGCCCGAAGCCTGCTGCTTCAGAATCGAACAGCACTGGTCAAAGATATCAGGACTTCCTACATCATGGACCATATGATAAATGATGAAGTCATTACTCCACAAGAGGAAGACACAGTTAAAAATCAGGTATATAACACTGGGGAACAGTGTATACTAGCGTGATGAGGATGTAATACAACTTCGACAACAGCGATTACCGCTGTCATTGCTGGGGGGAAAGCCGCTCAGTGCATACACACTGCCCAGTGCACTCAAAGGGGGAGGGGGGGGGGTGCAGACGGCTTTGCATATCACTATGCAAAGCCATCCTCAAAGCCGCTCATCTGCTGGTAATACCAGCAGATGAGCGGCTTTCCCGGCTATGATATGGGAGTGCGCAGCAGCGCTCACCGCTCATCACCGGGCCATACACACTGGGCGGCTTTGAGCTGAAAGCCACTCAAACTTGCTGTTTTTAGTGGCTTTCAGCTAAAAGTTTCCTTAACGATAGCCATAGTGATCTATGATTGAACAACTTTTGCAGTGCAAACTGGAAAATTCAGCTCTTAGGGAACAATACATTTGTTAGTTGCCAGTGTTCTGTCTTATCTGGCAACCTGTGGCCAACCACATCACAGGTTATCTTTCCTACCAAATGGATGTGTGCAGGAAATGTTGCTGTACTATGGGACCAATTCGGACCTCGCTGGGCTGTAAGTATTCGGAGGCTAGCGAGCTGGTAAATGCTGAGCCCTACCCCCCCCACCCTGCCCCTGTACACGGCAGCGAATCTGTCTGCAGCTGTGCGCAGAGGTGGAAAATCACTCACCATCGAATGATTTCCCCCCTGCTTGCATCCCTGAGTTATTATAGACTTAAGCTGGCCACACATCTACAGATTGATGGTCAGATCTGGCTGGTTGGAATAAAAACCTGGTAGTATTTGAATGACAGTTTTTGCCGTTTGCAGATCGTTGTAATGGCCCCTGACATTTTTGAGCATGTTAAGCATGTCTCCCTTAAACGTTTCTTTTCTAGCGTGAGCAACACTAATTTGGCTAGTCTGGCCTCATAGCTTAAAGACTCCATCCCTTTTATTAGTTAGATTGCCCGTCTCTGGATATTTTCCAGTTATCTCCTCCTACATCCTGTCCTTGGGCTTTGTTAGTCTGAACTAGCTGCTGGAAGCAGGGGGTGGAGTGTATGGGAGGAGGAGCCTGTGTTGCTGCTGTTCCTTTAAACTTTATCTATTTGGTGCTGGCTCCTGTAGCTCCTCCCTACACCCACAGTCTCAGTGTCCACCATGGATTCAGGGGAAAAAAATAGATTTTACAGATAAGAAAAAAATCTTGTTTTGCTAATCATTAGTGTAGTGCAGTGGTTCCCAAACTGTGTGCCGTGGCTCACTGGGGTGCCTTGGGACACTTGCAGGGGTGCCCTGGGTTGGTGGTCCAGGACCAATTCAAATAATTTATGGCTAATTATTTATGGGCAAAACCAGTGCTGGCGGCTGCCAATCATAAAATGTGTAAAATCAGAAGCAAATCCTGCCCGTCACCACATAACTGACCCTAAGAATCAAATATAAACCCAATATATTTAGCATTATATTTATTCTGCTTTTTTAGGGGAGCCGCGAAAAAATTCTGTTATTCTAGGGTGCCGTGATTCAAAAAAGATTGGGAACCCCTGGTGTAGTGTGTAACCTGGATGAGGCTTGATGTTGCTGAAACCATATTTTCATTATATAAATGATGTTACATTGCAGATGAGGCAGGGAGGCGAATTATAAAGGTGACTATACACCTACAGATTTATCTTCAGATCTGGCTGGTTGGAATAAACACCTGGTACTACCTGAATGTCAGTTTTCCAGCATTTCCAAGCAAATGGTCAACTATCATTTGCCCACATCCATAACCATGTTTCTTTATCGTCCACTAGGGGGCACAGGAGTTCACGCTGGGTATGAGAGGTGAGGTAGCAGAGCGTGCACCAAAGGGTTACAGAAATGTACCCAGCATGCTCCCTGCCTCCCTTCTCCCTCATATCCCGCCCCCTGACCCTGGGTCACCAGTTTTTTCTTTGGTGCTCAGGCAGACTGAGCGGCGCCATTTTTTTCTCGGCTGTTAGTACAGCCAGGGTTACTGAGCTGCCGCAGCGACTGCTCTTTTAGTGAGTGTCAGCGGCGCAGCTCCTACACCTGGAGACGGAGACGGCAGCGCTGGCAATTGGGCTGGGGTCTTCCGTCGCGGGGTCTTCACTCCGGAGGCTCCCGCAGCTGCGCCCCGTCCTGGGACAGGTAAGCAGCGGTTCCCTGTGTGCAGGGGACCGCGTCTAGCAGCAGAGCCCCCCCGTTTTGTGGGAGTCAGCGGGGGGGCAGGCGGTGTGGGTCTGGCGTAGCCACCCTTCCACTAGACCACCAGGGACTTTTATTCAGGTGTGTCCCCGGAGGTTGATGCCTGAGGGGGTTAATGGGATGTCCTGAGGTCCCTCCCCCACCCCTGGGAAGTGCTGAGTGCTACCTCTCACAGCCCCAGGTGTTCCAGCTCCTCCTTTAAAAAGCCTAATCAGCAGCCATTCTGGCACATGCTGGGTATAGAGACAGGAGGCTGCTGGAATTCTCCCTTACACCTTGCTCCTGGAGCCTGGTTTGGTATAGTATTCTCCTCTCCTGCTACTGGCTGGATTGTTGAGCCCTGCTATTGTCTCCTTTCCTGTGTACAGACAGGCCAATCTTGTCTATTACAGGTGAAAGGAGTTGTCACCATACAGAGTTTGTGTGTTGCATAATCTCTGTCTCCTATTCAGCTTGCTGAACTGTGATATATTTGCCCTTTACAAATTGCTTTGCTAAGGCTTTTTGTGTGAAAGGCTGCAAGTGTGTGGTGCCCCTGGGCCTTTCCTATATAGGGACACTTGCTTATTCTGTGTCTGGTAGTAACTGCTGGTGTTTGTTTGTTTGCTCGGTCAGTATGCCTAAGGCGAAGAGCAAGGAGGCTCCTTCTCCAATGCAGTGTACCTGTAGAGACTGTTCGGAGACGCCCAGCGGCCAAGCAGACTGACAAGCCTGCAGCCTGACGGGGCGAGGCCCCACCCGGGGGATCCCAGGGTGGGGGGCCGTCTCCTGTCCTTTGCGCCGACGTGGTGCGACACCACGACGGATGCTTGGGTCAGAGGGGTGGTCTCCAGGGGTTATGCCCTTACGTTCCGGGTTCCCCCTCCTCAGCGTTATTTTCGCACGGGTCTTCCAAGGGACCCAGCGAAACAACTGGCGCTACAGTTTTCCATCCGATCCCTTTTAGACTCGAACGTTATTGTTCCAGTTCCTCAGGAACAGAGGGGGCAGGGGTTCTACTCCACTCTGTTTCTGATCGACAAGCCGGACGGTTCTCACAGACCGATTCTCAATCTGAAGTCGCTCAATGTGTTTTTGCGGGTGCCGAAGTTTCGTATGGAGTCCCTTCGTCCATTATTCTATCCCTGGAACCGGGGGACTTCATGGCCTCGCTCGATATCCAGGACGCGTACCTCCACGTTCCCATCCGGCTGGACCATCAGCGGTTTTTGAGGTTCGCCATCCAGGAGGACCACTTTCAGTTCAGGGCTTTGGCCTTCGGACTGTCCACGGCTCCCAGGGTGTTCACCAAGGTGATGGCAGTTATGTCGGCTCACTTGCACCGTCTGGGGGTTCGATTGATCCCGTACCTGGACGATCTTCTGATTGTGGCGAATTCCCCAGACCTATTGCAGAATCATCTGCAATTGGCGATTACGCTTCTATCATCTCACGGCTGGAAGATAAACTGGAAAAAATCATTTCTGACTCCTTCTCAAAGGATGGTCCACACTCAGCTCCAGAGGGTTTTTCTGCCGGAGAGCAAGATCCACTCTCTACAGAAAAAGATTCTCTCCCTGCTCAGTCACAGAAGGGTCTCTGTGCACAGTTGCATGGTGGTGTTGGGCTCTATGGTCGCTTCATTCGACATGGTGGAGTATGCACAGTACCATTCGCGACAGCTTCAGCTGTGCGTTCTAGCCCAATGGTCAGGAGATCATTCTCGTCTGAAGAGTCAGTTGATCACGTTATCTCCGGAGGTCCGCCTGTCTCTCACTTGGTGGTTGAAGGCGGACAACTTATCCCAGGGTCGTCCATTTTGGATTCCATCTTGGATTCTAATAACCACGGATGCCAGCCTTCGGGGCTGGGGTGCGGTTTGCAACTCTCAGTCGGTTCAGAGTCGTTGGACAGCACAGGAGAGTCACCTGCCTATCAATGTCCTGGAGTTGAGAGCAATTCTTCGGGCTCTTCAGGCCTTAGAATCTCTCATTCAAGGCTGCCCGGTAAAAGTCCAGACCGACAACGCCACAGCCGTGGCCTATGTCAACAGGCAGGGCGGGACACGCAGCAAAGGAGCAATGAAGGAGGTGTCCAGAATCTTCAGGTGGGCGGAGAGACGGCTTCCCGCAATCTCCGCAGTCTTCATCCCAGGGGTTCTCAATTGGGAAGCGGACTATCTGAGTCGGCAGGACATCAACACCGGAGAATGGGAACTTCATCCAGAAGTGTTCCAGTGGCTGACGTCCCAATGGGGAGTGCCGGAAATAGATCTGTTGGCGTCCAGGCACAATTGCAAAGTTCCTCGGTACGGCTCTCGGACAAGGGACCCCGGAGCTTTCCTGGTAGACGCTCTCACGGCACCGTGGCCGTTTCGTCTGGTGTATGCATTCCCTCCATTTCAGCTTCTTCTTCGTCTTCTACGCAAGTTCAAGAAGGAAGGGGGGATGATGATTCTAGTGGCCCCAGATTGGCCCCGTCGAGGTTGGTATGCCGACCTAAGGAATCTGTCAGTGGCGTCTCCTCTGAGACTGCCTCTACGTCCAGACCTCATTTTTCAGGGTCCGCTCCACCACCCGGACCTGAGCCGCCTGGCTTTGACGGGCTGGCTATTGAGGTATCCCTCTTAAGGGATAAAGGATTTTCACCGGAGGTCATTCATACTATGGTGCGTGCTAGAAAGCCTTCGTCAGCACGGATTTATTACAGAGTGTGGAGGACCTATTTTGATTGGTGTTCGTCTAGAGGTTTTCAGCCTAGACGTTTTCGTTTGTCCCGTCTGCTGGAGTTTCTTCAGGCGGGCTTAAATTTAGGTTTACGCCTTTCCTCTTTAAAGGTACAAGTGTCTGCCTTGTCAATTTTGTTTCAAAGGAAGTTGGCGTTCATGTCAGATGTAAAAACTTTTTTTCAAGGGGTTCTTCATCTGCAGCCTCCGGTAAGCCCACCGGTGGCTACATGGGATCTTTAGTTCTCAGAGCTCTTCAGGCAGCTCCTTTTGAACCTTTGGAGGAGGTGGATTTGAAGTGGCTGTCCTGGAAGGTGGCCTTCCTCCTGGCTATCTCTTCGGCTAGAAGGGTTTCCGACCTTAGTGCATTGTCTTGTAGGCCCCCCTTTCTGGTGTTTCACCCAGACAGGGCGGTCCTACGTACCAAGCTAGATTTTCTTCCTAAGGTCGTGTCAAAATTCCACCTCAACCAGGAGATTGTAGTTCCTTCTTTTCCTGGATCATCAGAAGCAGAGGCTTCTCTGGATGTAGTCCGTGCGTTGCAGATTTACCTTCGCAGGACTAAGGCGACTCGTAAGTCGGATTCTCTTTTTCTTTTGTATGAGGCCAGGAAGCGAGGTTGGCCTGCTTCCAAGCAATCCTTGGCGAGATGGCTCAGGTCAGTCATTCGTCAAGCGTATCTTTCAGCGCAGTTGGTTCCCCCGGAGGGGGTTACGGCACACTCTACCAGGTCTGTGGGTACATCCTGGGCCGCTAGTCGAGGGGCCTCGGCAGAACAACTCTGCAAGGCAGCGACTTGGTCTTCTTCCCACACGTTTATCAAATTCTATGCGTTTGATACCTTTGCATCGGCTGATGCACAGTTTGGTAGACATGTGCTTTCCGCAGTCCAGGAGCGTCCCCCACCCGTGAGGGGACAGCTTTAGGACGTCCCAGCGTGAACTCCTGTGCCCCCTAGTGGACGATAAAGAAAATAGGATTTATGGTCTTACCTTGATAAATCCCTTTCTTTGAGTCCATAGGGGGCACAGGACGCCCTCCCAGACGCACCTGGTAGCGGGGCTTCCTATATGGGGAAGTTCCATGGCTTTGGCCTTGTATGCTATGTGTGTGTGTTTGCTCTTCCTTCTTCTCTGCTCCGCTCCTGCCTTGGGCTTGCTAACGAAACTGGTGACCCAGGGTCAGGGGGCGGGATATGAGGGAGAAGGGAGGCAGGGAGCATGCTGGGTACATTTCTGTAACCCTTTGGTGCACGCTCTGCTACCTCACCTCTCATACCCAGCGTGAACTCCTGTGCCCCCTATGGACTCAAAGAAAGGGATTTATCAAGGTAAGACCATAAATCCTATTTTTTGTTCCAACCAGCCAGATCTGAAGATAAATCTGTAGGTGTATGGGCAGCTTAACTGTCAAACTCTTAAGTTAAAATTTCAACTTGATCAGCGTATTCAGTGTATGATATGTATAATGTTTTATATCTTAACAGGCTACTCAACTTGATCGAGCAAACCAGCTTATCAATCTAATCCTGAAAAAAGACAATCGTGCTTATATTTCCTTTTTCAATGCGCTGCTACATGAGGGGTACAAAGACCTGGCTGCTCTACTGAAAGCAGCATCCACCATTGATGTGACTGGCAGCACCAAAGAATCAAAAAATGGGATTACATCATATGGTGAGTGCATTACCTTACTACACTGCATTAATACACAGATGGGACTTCATCTTACAGTTTTCCTCTTGCGCACGCATCGCGGCAATCCGCTTATCATAGCCCGACGTTGCCAGTCGAACCATTGTTAGCTCTATTGATTTCAATGGGAGAAATTGTGTTGGCAAGTGCCTGTGAACACTTCTATGTCGCGAATTGTGTGTCCCCAAATTACGTTTGTCGTGAATAGGTAGAAAGATGAAGGTGTGCACATCAGTCACATCTTATTCATCTCTATCCCCCTATCTCTTTTAATGGATCGCTAGTCTACGGTAATTGGAATGTATATCATAACTATTTGGTGAGTAAATCAGCTTTCTGTCATGAGTCTTGGTAAATCGATAATTCGAGCATTATCCAGATCATCTTCAAAACTGTTCAAACTTCCTGTGGATATTAACCACTGAAGAGCAGATTCATCAAACCTTCGAGAGCGGCAACACAGAGAAGTTGTCCATAGCAACCAATCAGCCGTTAACTAGTATTTCTCTAATATATTCTGAAAAATGAGTAGAAGTTAGAAGCTGATGGATCGCTATGGGCAATCTCTCCTCATTAGATCTCTCAAAAGGTTGATACGGATCCCCACAGTGACATTTATCAGGTTAGGAAAGTGTAAGTATATGGTAAAACCACAAATTGTGATGTCACTACACCGACATATGTGTGGTAGGGAATAGATCACTGTATGTAAGCCATACTTCAACATTTACCAGTCACCCTGCAGACTTATGGTGCATACACACTAGACATTTTAAACAATATGCACGATGATGACCAATAAAAAACGTGAAACTCATGTCAACCTTTTGACTGTTGACCTTCCCATTGTTGACCTATTTTAGGTGTCAACCTAAATTTGGTTGACCCAATGACCCATACTTGTTATATGGGTACTTATGTACTAACTGGGCTGCCGATTTTGAAATCGGGTCCATCGCATCGCATCCGACCATATCGCATGCGATGCAATGCGATGGACCCGATTTTTCCATAGGATTCAATGTTAAAATGGACTGAGTCCAATTTAACATGGAATTCAATGGGAAAAGGGGTCCTTTTCATACCCCTACTATCCAAGTGGGCACGGAGTTGGATATAAACCTGTGGCGAGCGTAGCGAGCCACCGAGCCCGAAGCGTGGCGAGCCCCGCGAGGGGACACAGAATACCGTCCCCTCGCGGGGCTCGCTACGCTCGCCACAGGTTTATATCCAACTCCATGCCCACTTGGATAGTAGGGGTACGAAAAGGACCCCTTTTTCCCATTGAATTCCATGTTAAATTGGACTCCGTCCATTTTAACATTGAATCCTATGGAAAAATCGGGGCATCGCATGCGATATGGTCGTATGCGATGCGATATCGCATCGCATCGCATCTGATTGTATGCCTTAAGTTAAGGCATACAATCAAAAAATCGGCAGCCCAGATAATACATAAGTACCGTTATATGTAATATAACCAGTATTTGTTAATACCATCCGGGCACACACCTCAACAGGAGATACTGAAGCACATATACAGGATTATGATTAAAACGACATTACAATCCCATAGGAGCAAGATAAATCAGGAAATGGTCATCTGTCGGGAACTCTAACCTAAACCCGCTAATCTAATAAAGTAAACCACCCAAAAGCCCAAAGCAAACCCCCTATAAACCCCCCCACCCTGTACAACCCACCCCCCTAAAGGGTATTGTAGCAAGGATATATATATATAAGGGGCAATGGACTTAAACCTCAAATTAAGTTAAATCAAAATTCATTTTCCCTGCCAACATAACTGACTATTTTACACCTACCATATATAGTACACAGGATCACATATTAGAGATATTATAGATGAAAGTGTCTGCGGCAAAAATTCAAATAGGATACATATACTGAAACAGTCAATTCCACCTAAAGTATAGCAAACCAGAGAACACTGCTTCCACAATAATGTGACATGGTGGAGTGTTTAGCATAAATAAAAAATAAAATAACTTTGTAAACAAGATACTATGACAAGTAGAATTAGTAAGACAACATCATGAGCCCTAGAGACATGCTGAAAGCAGCAAACATAGGATCTGGAGAATGCTAATCTGGCCGGGCCTGCTTCCCATGTAGAGCTATATATAAAACCGTCCCACCATCGTATAGCCAAAAGCGCATGTAAAACAATCGATAGTGTAAGGATAACTGTTCCAAAATTGTCCTATCCATCCAAGGATATAAAGGCAAGCATGCAAGGAGGGAGTCCTCCAACAATAGTACAGTTGTTAGGGGTGTAGGTCGGGGCTTCACGATATCCATCACATAAGCAGGGATCGTAGTAGAGATAACAGGGGGAGCTCCCATTTGACAGGGTAGTTCCAGCAACGGTGACTTTATAGACGGTACCTGTAGCTCAGGCACAGGATGTGAGAAAGCAGTATTTTCTTTAGCAAAAGCAGCAAGGATCCTCCTTGTGGAAGCGATAACGGCCTCAAGGATTTGGTATAGAGGCTCAGACATCGCTAAAGTATTGTATCTAAAGCATGCTCCAAAGAAGTAGTGGAGGCGAGGTAGTGATGGCTAGCACACCACACACCGCCTCAATATCAGAATGCACTGACAAGTGTCAATAAATGGAGCAGTATAATTTAATTCAGAGCCACTGACAGGAGTCCTCAGAGTTACAGATAGCACCAGAGAGGCATTACACATCCACAAATATATAGTCCAGCAGGTACCCAGTATTTGCAGCAGGAATCAGCACACCACCACAACACAGGCTCCAACTAGATCAGGGACGCCTGTGGGACCCAGCATACACAGGAGTAGCTCGGCACAGGTACCTCCGCCCAGGGGCCAGGCAAGCAAGATGGCGCCGGTGTCTCCGTGCGGCTAAGCAGCGCGCCTCAGCAGAGACAACTCCTGCTCTCCACTTTTTGTAAAACTTTTTCTGTCTTTGCAGTGAAAACAGCCCTATGTGAAGGTGGTGTGCCACAGAGACCTGTTGTGTTCGTCACTCGGCTAAAGCTTGCCCGGGACATTCAAGAAAATTTATACAGCTTGACCAATGAGTCTGGCTGGGTGACGGTGTATGGAATGGCAGGCTGTGGCAAGTCAGTATTAGCAGCCGAAGCACTCAGGGACCACTGTATTCTAAAAGGTAACAATGGCCCATAGTAATACAGTACACATTGGTAGACATTTGTTATGCTGCCTTACATTGGGGATTTTTTTTAGGACATCTGCCTGAAACTAATCAGCTTAGATCAGTAACCTTGAGTTTTCTAGATAAAATGTTTCTTATAGTGGTGGAAAAATTGTCCTAGTGCAGTGGTTCCCAAACTTTTTTGAATCATGGCACCCTAGAGTATCAAAATATTTTTCACAGCACCCCTAGGAGCAAAGTTTATTGCCGAGAATTTCAGGGGAAAAAAAAATTGAATTAAATAAGTTGTGGTTATGTTATCTGTTTATCCACATATTGTATAATTGGAAGCCACAAGCACTGATTTTGCCCATTACATTGACCATAAATAATTTTAATCAGTTCGACTACCAAGGCAACCCTGCAAGTACTCTGAGGCACCCCAGGGAGCCACAGCACACCGTTTGCGAACCACTGTCCTAGTGTGTAACGTACCTAATATTTAACTGGATATTGCTCTTCTCGCTTCTGTGTACAGTAATAGAGTAACACTGCACTAGAGATCACAGTTGTGCAGATACAAATGCAATCATACACAAAACAAAAACAGACTAATAGGGCGTATACACGGTTCGATTTTGTGTATTTTCCAATTCGATTTTCCTTTTATAAGCAAAACCGAATCAAAATGTAATGCTTTCTATTCGATCCCACTGCGCAGCATCGAAATTGAATAGAAAAATGGACTGCGCAGATAAGACTATATAGTACATATTGGGCAGTACGGACGGTGTAATGATTAGCATTACTGCCCCACAGCGCTGAGGTCATGGAATAGATTCCCACCACGGGGGGGGGGGGCTGGGCTCCGTTACCGCATCGCGATGCCAGCCGCATATGTTAGTACATATGCGCTGGCATCGCGGCGCGGGGGCGGCGATGTATTTTAATACATCCCGCCCATATACTGGTAGGTAAATGGCTCCCAACAATTAACCCTAGAATGTCTGTGTGTGTGTATGTTGTGGTAGGGAATATAGGTTGTAAGCTCCACTGGGGCACGGACTGATGTGAATGTTCAAATATTCTCTCTGTAAAGCGCTGCGGAATATGTGTGCGCTATATAAGAAACTGTTAATAAATAATAATAAATAAATAAAAACAGATCTGTACTATATAAATCAAATGTGTACACGGCACCATACAATTCAATCCCGATTAGATCGGGAACTAATCCACATTGAATAGAAAGTACATCGCACCAGAAGGTGCAGCCGTGAGACAGATTAGAGTGGGCCCTGCTCATGGCTTGCAGTCTATAGGCGACAAAAATGTTTAGTGGCATTAATATTAGGGGCTCCGGGAGGAGCATGGGACTGGTACCGATTACCCAGGCCTGGTGCTGTCCGTTGCAGACATTGGGGTAGGAAAAACCTAGCTTTTTAAAAACTCTACACAACATTTGCTTGTTGTTCAGTATGTACTGTCCTAGCTTGTGTTATAGAGACCTTTTATATACAGAATGGTAGATGATCAATCAGTTTAGTGATATCACTCAGGTGCATGAAAGGTAGGGGTAGTCCTGAGTAAAGGACCCCATACACCTGAAAGACATTGTACCCAATCATACCATCTCGAGGGATTGTATGCAGATTGTGTGCACGCAATCATGCAATGCTGGCCCCAGGCGGTTTGAGGATTGGTCCTCTGATGGGCAAACAATTATTTTTTTCTAAAGGCCCATACACATTAGATGATATTTGTTACAATATTGCTCAGGAAGGGCTTTCTTAGCGTGTAAGCTGTACATTGTTAATAACCCGCAGGACCGCTCCCTCTTCCAAATATGTTTGGATGTGGAAGACCTCATGCTGCAGCATGACCGCCGTGCCCCCATCATCTCCCCTCCACCGCCAATATCGGCGTCGGCTTGGATCTTCTAGTGTTTATGGGCCTTTAAATATAGAACTTTATCTGAACGTATTCAATAAGAGGTGTGTGTACAAATACTATTCTTTGTTTTGTTTTATAGTAGATTGTAAGTAGAAACATACATTAAAACAGTAGAAACATACATTGCATTATTCAAGATCTTTTAAAGATGATACACAATAAATTGATAATTCATAGTCCTTATCACATTGTATGCTTCTCATCCCTCTTATAGACTTCATTTTTAAACTTTGTGTTTAGTAGAGGCTAGGAAACCGTTCCTATGAAGGTAAGGCCCCATACACACTAGAAGATAAGTGAAAGTTATCTTGCAGAAAACCCATTCTGAAAGACATCTTTTACTTTATCTTCCAGTGTGATATTGTTAACGATCCCCTCCCTTGTCCAGCATGTCCATACGAGGTAAGTCTTGTTAACGACGGCCATGCTGCAGTGGTAACACGTCCTTCCCTCCCCCCGCAGTCTCTCACCTCAGAGCCTGCATCGGCAAGTGTACATGCCGGTAACCCCCCCACCGCCCCGCTGGTATTGGCGTCGACGGGGTCACCTAGTGTGTATGAGGCTTAAGCTCCACCACTGGGGGCTGCCTCACACTTTGTATTGTTATGGAGGATTTCCAATCACTGTATAATGGTTGTGCTTGTATACAGATTGTTTCCCTGGAGGAGTGCACTGGCTTTCTGTTGGGAAGCAGGACAAAGCAGGGCTGCTCATGAAACTGCAGAATCTCTGCACTCGCCTGGATCAGGACTGCAAGTATTCCCAGAGGCCCCCTCTCAACATAGAGGAAGCGAGAGACCGTCTGCGCCTGCTCATATTTCGCACATATCCTAGGTAACAAAATAACACCAATCCGTTTTCAGCCATTGAGTTTTTTTATAACTTTATCTTTTGTTACCTGTGATATTTTTTTACCAACCTCCTTTGTACAATTAATGTCAGTCATGTAGTAGTTGTAGCATTTCAGTAAGAATATTTGTGATCAGATGTTCAGTATGTTAGCCTGTGGTTGAGGTGCTCACAATCTGCATACTGCTATCTGGGCAGGCACATTAATGAGGGATTGGTTGGATCTGGATTCCAGAGCTTTCTTCATTTCAAATCATGTGTTCTAAAGTGGATGGGCTGGAGAAGCCACACCCATGGATAATTACAGTATAGGCAGGTATTCAATGCCGGTGCGAGGGGGTTAAACTGCGAGGATCACAGAAAACCAGTGATCCTCGCAGTTTAACCCCCGCGCCGGCTGCTCGCACTATGCAACGTTCCGGGGGAATCCTCGCCGTCACAGAACTGCGAGGATTCCCCTAAACTGCGAGAGCCGAGGCTAGTGCAGCAAACTCACTGTAATTAGCCTCGATTCTCGCAGTTTTTGGAGGCACATTCGCAAATTCCCCCTCGCTCAAAAAACGGAGCGAGGGGGAATTTGCGAATGAGGGGGGTCAGTTGAATACTGACAGGGTGAGCGGTGACTGCGAGCAAAAAGTCCTGCTCGCAGTCACCGCTCGCCCACGGCATTGAATATATGCCATAGTGTGCTGGCGTTCCCTTTGTACTGTTACTTTAGCGGCTCTCTGCTCTCCCTAGACATGGGTTGTCATTTAGTGCTCTAGTGTTCTTTATTTTTGATCCATTCATATGAAGGCTGGTACTATGACAAACCTGTTATTAAGCAGACATTTTAATTACTATAGATTGCTTTTTTTGCTTTGTTAGATGTCTCTTAATATTGGATGACCTTTGGGATTCCTGGGTGTTAAAGGCATTTGATATCCAGTGCCGTGTACTCATCACAACCAGAGACAAGAGTGTGACTGATTCTGTGTCTGGTGAGTTCAAGCCACAAATACATGTCCGTTATATTGGCGACCGTCTACCTGAAACATCTATAACTGTCCTGATGATTCTCTTATATCCTTTTACACCAAGAACATTTTCCAGGTTATTGCTAAGTCGACTCGGGTCGGGGCTTGGTGTAAATGGGCCCTTTAAAAAAAAAAAAAAACGGCAGTTCAGCCCGGAAAATGTTGCATATTGAACACGTGTGAAACCCGTGTTCAGGGGCAGTGTAAATGGGTAACCCGGGTTATCCAACCAATGGGGGGAGCCCATACGTCCCAACCACAGCATCCTGTGGTCAGTCCGGAGTTTGGACAGGGAGCGGGTACAGCCTCCCTTGTGTCTGCTGTTGTACTATGCAGACAGCAGTAGAGCCAGGGAGGAGGTGAATGGATGCCTGTGTGCAGAGGCTGGGGGCAGCCCAGCATCTTTCCCGATTGCTGGCCACTTCCACTGATGTCTCCCATTCTAGCATTATGTCAGGTAGGGAAGCCGTATAAAAGGGTTCAAACTCTGGGTCTCTTCCAAGTTGGAGCCAGATTCAAAAACCCGGGTGTGACCCGGTGTGCTGGTGTAAAAGTGGTATTAAAGGACACTAAAAAACAATAAAGGGTTAGTGAGGGATTGAGGCGTTGGCAATTATGAGCTAACTTTTTTAGCTGTATATATGCTCCTCACCTCCAACCCCTTCCACAGCTTTCATTAAGTGCTGGAAGGAGTACCTTCAGCAATAAGTTAGTTTGGATAATTCTCATGTTTGTACTCAGATGAATACACAACTGCGATGTTCAGGTTGTTAAATTGCTAGTCATGGCAAGTGAGGCTACTGTCCAGAAAAGAAGTTGGACGCCCAACAGAGCCATCACAAAGTATTTTGGAACGTCATACACATATGCAGCAATGTTAAGGAACAACAACTTCTTCATTGAATCTATGGTCAACCAGACTGGCCACAGCAGTAGGGTCACTGGCACCATATTTCTCTACATACATGATCACAGATGAAGGCAGATACACTCCCTATGACACAGTTGTGTTTTTGCTGCTCTTCTTTATTACCTCCCCCAAACAGTGTTGTCCTGTCAATCACTCGTGCATTTTCTAAGCGATCTAGTCAAATGAAGTCAGATTGCTTAGAAAATGCCCTGATATCACCCCATGTGTAGAGGTGTTACCTTTGTTACTCTTATATAAAGTTTTGGTTTTAGGTTTTTTGTTTTTGTTTACAGCCTTTTCTCCAGTTATTTTGGGGGGTTTCATTTGGTTTGTTTGTCAGTGTTGACCTTATTTTGTAAAATATCACTTGGATAATTGAGTTTGTAATCTAAAAATATTCTATGTATTTACTTATCTGACTTTCTTACATCTTAATTATTTATTTATTTTTTTTCTACAAAGGGAAAAAATACTTTGTCCATGTGCACAGTGAGCTGGAGCATATCAAGGGCCTTGAAATCCTTTCTCTATATGTTGATAAAAAAGTGGAAGAGCTGCCGAATGAGGCTGATCACATCATAGCAGAGTCAAAAGGTAGACCTCTTAATCTGTATCTTATCTGTGTGTTTGGCTGAAGTAGACTGCTCTTTGGGAAAGTGGACAACAGGTGGTGTACTCACACTCGGGCATCACACAGTTCATATAGGAAAAGTTTTTTTTCTCTTTGCAGGCTCACCTCTTGTAGTGTCTTTGATTGGAGCTCTGCTACGAGAATTCCCCAGTCGCTGGCAATTCTACCTCAAGCAGCTTAAAAGAAAACAATTTAAAAGGATAAGGAAATCTTCGTCATATGATTATGAAGCACTTGATGAAGCTATGTCTATGAGTGTGGATAGACTGAAAGACAATCTAAAGGGATACTACAATGATTTCTCCATCATAGAGAAGGATGTGAAAGTGCCAACAAAGGTACCTGTGACATAATTACAAATTTTAACAATTAATTAAAAATAAAATAAATACAATTTAAAATACATGCTTTTGGGTAAGTGAGCACGCCCATGTAGTAACCATTATAAACTTTTTCAGGAACAACCAATGGCCTTCCAGTTTACACAACAGGCTAACTGGCCACCACCTCACACCAGTTGTAGTGGTTTTGATTACTTCAGAATAAAAACAGCTTTTCTTTAAGTATTCAGCTACTAGTAATGCAAAGAATCCACCACCGTTGGAAAGGTGGTTTCAAAGGGCTCCAAGGTGTTGAAAGTTAAAGGTTAATCTGGGTACACACTTTACAGATCATTCTTAGATCAATTATCTGATCACTGTACATCCTGTAATAAATTAGCTATTTTTAGCTCAGTTTGTATCTTCTTTGAGGAGATCAGGAGGTTGAGTATCTAAATTTTTATGACAAATATAACACATAAGAAAATTACATCCTGATACATAAACATTTGAAGCAGTTTAAACGCTCCAATGTAATTATGACCAATCAGCTAATACTGTTTGAAAGGAACAATAACTGTATAGGTATGTCTACAGTTTTATAGATAGAGAAGAATACAAAAAAAAATGCAAAGGCTTTTAGTTTCCCTCTGAGTTCCATTCAAAGCAATATCAAGAAATTAAAAGTTCATGGGGTATATTCATTGCTGCTGACGAGGGGGTTTGTATGGCGAGGATGGCTTGTTTTAGGCGAGGATCGTTGAAAACAAGCCTTCCTTGCTGTCTAACCCCCTCACCGGCCGCTCGCTGTATTAAATGCTCCGGGGAAATCTGGCGGCGAGGATTCCCCGGAACTAATCCGCAGTGTTGGTGCACACAGCTTGCAGAGACATAGCTAAACATGGCCTTAACTGCAGAAAAGGGTGCTACCGTATATGTTTTTTAAATAATTGATTGCAGAGAGGATACTAATGAATATTATGAATGATCATACATAATATAAAAACATAGGTGCATTAGAAAAAAAAATGTAACAGAAATAAAATTTTTAACCAGAAATATTCAGTAAAATCTAGTTTAATTCTTGCATACTCCACAAGGAAGTATGTCTGAAATATCACTCCACAACTGCAAATTCATCTCATATTCCAGACTTTACCGAACGCAAATATTATATAATGTATAATCTAATCTATATTCTATTTTTTTTTATAATGTACCTTTTTAGCCCATGCTGCGATTCATTTTATTTAACATATGGGCAAACCCATAAGAAACAGGTCACGTGTTGAGCAGACATCTTTTTTTTTTTTTTTAACTGTTTTTGTTTATCTACACTGTATTTGTGCATGTGACATCTGTACAATTTAAAACTTTAATGTTAGTGCCTTTTGGTAATATTTAAGGGTTATTCTATGGTAATGAAAGTGGAGTGTCAATAAATAAATATGTATATAGTGAACTCCGCACTCACGACCTTCCGTGTTCCTTTATTGGGGTGCTCCCCTAAAGTGACACAGTGTGTCCCAATAATATAATAGTGTAGGGTACAATACTCCAATGAGGGCACTCACCACAGTCTCAAAATACTTTTAATAAGGGTACTTTACCACTTTATACAGCTTGTAGTCTACGTTTCGGCCACAAGTTGGCCTTTCTCAAGACGAGACATCAATTGACATTTGGAGCTGTGTGGATGTCAATTGATGTCTTGTCTTGAGAAAGGACACCTGGTGGCCGAAACGTAGACTACAAGCTGTATAAAGTGGTAAAGTACTCTTATTAAAAGAAGTATTTTGAGACTGTGGTGAGTGCCCTTATTGGAGTATTGTACCCTACACTAATATATGCAACGTGACCGGTGCTTCAATTCCTTGGCATAGGAAAATACAGGTACAGTGTTCAGAAGCACTCAGGTCATAATCAGCATATCAGCACTTAGAAAATGAAAGAAACCAACACGTTATTCTTATATCGATATATAAGAATACCGTGTTGGTTTCTTCCATTTTCTAAGTGCTGATATGCTGATTATGACCTGAGTGTTGCAACTAAAGTCCTATACATACTAAGCAATGTTTTAAATGATGTCGCTTATGTTGCCCCTTCTGAAGGGTTGAGGTTTTTAATATAATAAATAGTGTGTATGTTCAATATCGTCAACGATGCGTGCTCCCTCAGGTCATTTAAAGATGTCCTCCATTTTCCTGAATGTACAAATAATGGAGCACATTGTTAATGAGGGTGGCAAAGCCCCACTGCTGTTCATCAGCGCTGGCATCTGCAGGTGCATGTGCTAGGTCTCAGCCGCCATCGATATTGCTGGGTACACAGATCATGTAGTGTGTACCCAGCTTAAGATGCAATTTTAAATTAAAAATATGCTACTCTCAGATAATATGGTATGCAGGACACCTTGTTCTGTAGGCCGTATAGGCAGTGTATGAGGACACATCTGTATAGAGGTATTATACCTACTGTATGTATTTTTATAAGCAACCATTGGATTGCTTTAATGAGAGATGTAGCTGTAGAAATGACTGAATATTAATAAGCTATACAACCTGGCATCACTGTGTTTATTGTTGTTTTGTTATAAATATGCTATTGCAGTGCAGCATATTTGATTATACATTCACAGATAATACCTTACCTCACTCTGGGGGGTATTTAATTAAGTGCTGTTTTTAGGTCAAATTTACATTCAACCTATTCAATTAAAGTGTAAATTTTTCAAAAAATCTGGCGTGGTTAGAAAACACATGGATTGGCGAATTACGGCACTTTTTCACCAATATAGTGAAACTGTATGAGCAAAAAAATGACTAAAAACTGTCCGAAAACCACCGCAAGTGAATACAAAATTTTTTTTTTTTTTGGCTAGCCAAAAAAACAGACTTAATTGAATACCCCTCTGTATGGGGTTTCCCATTCTACCTGAGTGTGACATAAATTCCTTGTTATGTAATGGGTACAACATAACCTCCCGTGTTGTATTTACAGGTTCTGTGCATCCTTTGGGACATGGAGAGCGAGGACGTGGAGGATATGCTCCAGGAGTTTGTCAACAAATCATTATTATACTGCGATCGCAATGGAAAGTCCTTTCTGTATTATTTGCATGATCTTCAGCTGGATTTTCTCACTGAGAGGAACCGAGATCAGCTTCCTGTATGAACACATTGGTTACAGTAATTTGCTATATCAACTTCTGTATTTTTTTTTATAAAGCTGCACCCACATGCATTGAGACTAAAAATATTGTGTGACCGTTGATGTTACTAAATGTTTTTTTTTTTCCCCCAGGCCCTTCACTCTAAGCTCGTTGCTCAGTATCACAAACACTATTCACAAGTTCTGCCTACCGCAGATAAAGAGGATTGTGTGTACTGGTACCATTACCTAGCTTACCACATGGCCCAGGCAAACATGCACCAAGTAGGTAAATTTACATATACATGCTTGTTAATCTACTTGGGTGTCCTAACTGACTATCATTTGTTCCTGACATGTTCTGACCTACCACTATTATTACTGGTCAATTATGTGACTTTTCATGTATATTATCCCCTTTAACGGATAAGATTCTAAAGTGAATGTACAGTTTCCCCTGTAAACAGTTTACCCAGCCAACAGGAAATAACACCTAGTTATAACAGCGTTCAATATGGGGGTAATATATTTATTTTCAAACTTATTTGCCTTTGTTCTATTCTTCTTTGATACCCTGGAAACCAATTTCAAGTTTTCCTTTAAAATTATTTTCCATTTTATAGGATCTCTGCGCTCTTCTGTTTTCATTGGATTGGTTAAAATCAAAAACAAAGTTATTTGGGCCAGCGCAACTTATTCATGAGTTTGTACGGTACCGAGACATTCTAGATAAACAGGTAAACCTAAATAAATCTATTTTCTTGCAATGTCCTTTTCCCATTGTTTCCTGGAGAACTAAGTATTCTCTCACATGGATGAATAGGCAGCGCCACTGTTAGGCAGTCACAGGTGATGCTCCTGTTGAAAGGTATGCTATGTAGGGTTACAGTTTGCTACAGGCTGGGTTTGAAAACAATGACAGGTAGGAGCTGGTTTTTTATCACTCTCCACTTTATCACTTTTTGAAGCTTAATCCATTTGGCCCTTTGTATTGTGTGACGTTCACGGAAGTAGACATATGATTTTATTTCACCTGTGATAAAAAATAGAGCATTTGTTCAAAACCTCTATCATATTCTGCCTTAAATGTTACTTTACTTGACTGTATTTTTTACCTATTATTCTGTTCGGGTAAACTGATTTTCCATAAATCCCTGAAGAGCTCGGTGCTAGTGAACTTTTCTCTGCAATTTCGTTTTGACCTTATTGTTTTTATACCAATTAAAAACTGCCATTCGAGGCATACATTATAATTATAGTAATGGTGCAAACAAGAGGACACCATGCAGTAATGATTTAAAAAGGAAGTTTTTATAATAATGATTTAAAACAAACTGTCCATTGTAGTGACCGATTGTCTCGAAAGGGTTAAATTGCTTATCTGTTTTAGTATTCACGTGTATAACTTGAATTCATTTTTAATTCAATAGGACAGCAAAGCACGTGAGGATTTTCAAGAATTTCTGTCTGTTAATGGGCATCTCCTAGGACAGAACTCTCACATAAACATGGTGCAGTTGGGCCTTTCTCAGCCTAATGATTCTGCAGTGTACAAACAGTCTATTCAACAAGCCAAAGAAGAAGTTAAACAAAATGCACTCTATGTCAACTGGATGTAAGTATCCTGAAACCCAAACTTTCATGACTGGTAAATCTATTATATTATCTATTATATGACCGTTGGGTATTAGATCAGTTAGGCCTGAGCGCGATAAATCCCAGGGGCCAGGTTGCCATGGCGATCAGATTCTGCTTCCTGCCAACCAGATTTGCAAGGTGCAACCTGCCGCCCGCCATTCCCCTGGCCAGGTAGACCAGTGTGCTCGCAAGAATGTCACATAGTCCAGTGACATCATTGATGGTGGAGAAAAATAAGATTTTGGCCTGCTTACCATTGACTCCTGTTCTCTGAATCAGTCATGCTGGAATTTGTCATTCATTTTGTTTCCCTACTGTTCTCTTTTATAATTGTACTTGTATGCTGGAGGTTGTATGGGGTTGGAGCTTCGCCTTTAATGCCACAGATTCAATCTTAAGTGCCAGCTCTTCTGCAGTCCCAACCTACAACCCACAGTCTAGCATTTCCAGCCTTGATTCAGAGAAAAGCTAAGGCTAATGGTTCCCAAACTGTGTGCCTAGGCTCCCTGTGGTGCCTTGGTTTGGTTGTCCAGAACAGATTCAAATTATTTATGGTCAATGTAATAGGCAAAATCAGTGCTTGTGGCTTCCAGTTTTTAATAATGTGGATAAACAGAAGTGAATTCTGTCCCTCATCACATAAATGGACCTAAGGATGACATATAAAAACAATTTATTTAATTTAATTTTGTTTTCTGAAATTCCCGGTACCAAACATTGCACCTAGGGGTGCCTTGACAAATATTCTGATAATCTAGTGTGCCGTGATGCAAAAAAGTTTGGTAACCACTGAGCTAAGGCATAAGGCATAATGCAGAATGTCTGAAACACCCTTCCAATGAATAATCGTGCACTTGAAGGGGTTTAAATTTAATTACTGTAATTTGTTCAATAAAGATGAGTCTGTTTCGGATGAAATTGTATAAATAATGTGTAAATGATGTGGGACATGTATGTTAAGGCATTGTATTGCTGTGATAGGTGTTTTGCCACTAGCATGTTGGAAGTTCTAGTAAGGATGATTTCCCCACTTCAGGTCACCTCTTGCAGAAAAGTAGCCTGATTTCGTCACAAATCCTGCGAATAGTCATTTCCATCGCATTGCCATGATGTATGAGCATTTTATGCTGCAAGTTTGCCTTTGCAAACTCCCATCTAATTGAATTGACCCCAAAGTTTATAATCTTCGTTTTCTTGTTTTCCTTCTACATTTAAGGTGGCCATACACTAATCTAATACGCATGCAGCCTCACATGTGATACATCATCAACTGCGGTGCTTTAGCATATAGGGGTATATTCATTGCAGGGGCGCGAGCGACTGACAGCGAGCTGTACGGCAAGCAGCGCCGATAGCTCGCCATCAGTATTCAACTCACCCCCTGCACTCGCCGTTTCCACATCGTCTGTTCCCTGAGGCATGGTGGAGACGGCAAGTGTGGCCATCAAAACAGCTAGGCTCACCTCAAAATGCAGCAGACTCGCGGACCTCACCGTTTAGGGGAATCCTCGCCGTTAATTTCCCCGGAACGTAGAATACGTTGAGCGGCCAGTGAGGTGATTGGACAGCGAGGATGGCTTTTCCTCACTAATAAAAGCCATCCTCGCCATACAAACCCCTCACCACTGCTCATCGAGCGGCATTGAATAGACCCCATAATATATCATACACGACCTCAGCAAGTGCTGCCGTATCCGATCATGGGACTTCTCATCGGATCAGAATCCGAGGTTAGGCATGTACTATTTGGGCAATTTTCAACCAATTTTTAGTACATTATTGAGGGGCGATGTACAAAAATGGCCGCGAATTCGCCAAAAACCACATGAATTTATGGCAATTTTGCCAATTTATGCGTTTTTCACCCAGGAGAAAATTCTTTTCAACAGGGATTGAATAGGTGAGTCGAATTCGCCCCCCAAAATTGCAGATTTTTCACGTGGTATTGAATATCTGCTTTAGTGGGAAATGGTGGCATTATAAAAAGGGGCACCACTGTATTATTTGTAGAATATTTTTTCATATCTGGTCGCAGCTTTCCTAAACACAAAAAATGTGCACAGAGGTGCCTAAATAATAGCCTGCAAGCTGCATACTGTGCGGGAATTCCAGCAAGTTTTGCCTTTTAAATGATTGCCGCTCTAAAACACTTTTTTTTTATGCCGTACAAGTGGCATGTTAGATTTGTACAGGACGGGTATGGGTCATAAGGTAGACTTAATGAAGGTCTGCATACATTAGGTTGACAGGGTTGGATGGTCGACATAAGTATTAGGTCGACAATGGGAAAGGCAATGGGTCAGTCAAAAAGGTGTTTTTTTTTTGTCCCAAATGTCGACATGGACCCCGGCTATGTGTACCGCGCCCACGCCATGCTTCGGGCACACTATTATATTCTCCCACCACGCCCTAGTAGATGGTAGGTTATGAAATACCACCTGTCTGCACATGTCGGCTTAAATAAAAGTGAAAAAATCATGTCTACCTTTTGAGTGTCAACCTTTCCATTGTTGACCTTTTTAGACCCTGTGGACCTTAGCTATTTCAGATGTTGATTTAAGCCCTGTCGACCTTCATTGGTCAACCCACTGAGTCAACCTAGTGACCATATCCCTACAGGACACATCTAAGAAGCTGAAATTTATAAACTTCCTAAATGCGCCACCTGGTGGGGTACAGCTCTAATGACACCAAATAAAAACTCACCAAAGTTTGAGGTATACAGAGAAAACAAAAATAGTGTCAAACTGAGCGATCCCACACAAATAGAAAATCACTACTTCTTACTCAATCAGTATTTTCTGTATAAGGAAGAAGGTCCTGACGATGTTCTGAAACAATGCAGACAAAAAACAGATATAGTGCAGATGGTACGATAACCATAGAGATTTAAAATTTTGATGTCCCACTCATCAACTATGTGAGTGGGACATTAAAATTTTAAATCTATGGTTATCGTACCATTTGCACTATATCTGTTTTTTTTTCTGAGTTGTTTCAGAACATCGTCAGGACCTTCTTCCTTATACAGAAAATACTGATTGAGTAAGAAGTAGTGATTTTCTATTTGTGTGGGATTGCTCAGTTTGACATACATCCAAGAAGCTGTAAAAAATGGAAGTCTTTACAAAGTGGATATTTCTTGATAGCAACACCTGGAACTCTCTGTCAATCAGTGCTGTGACTTCATATATGCAAATATTATTGACCAAAATAAAGGCAGAGGAACACTTCAAATCCATGACACCTTAGAAGCTTGAGTTATTTGGTTTTCCATGTACTATTCTATTTATTTGTAGAAACAAGCAAAGCATGCGGAACCTGGCCAGCCTAGCAGTACGTCCACACAAAGAGGCCGTGTACCACGCGTGCTTTTCTCATGATGGTGAGAGGATTGCTTCCTGCGGAGCTGATAAAACCTTACAGGTAGCTCTATAAACTCTATAATGCAAGTACGCTGATGTGTTTTACAGCAAAATATGACATAATGACTGTATTTCATTAGTGTATTATTAGAATATGAGGAGAACATGCGATAAGCTTTACGGTAGAAACTTTTGATGAACTACATCTCCCGGCCCCCTCCAATTAGCTGAGTGAGTGCGAAACATCAGCACCCATAAAAAATATTTACTAATTGCTGGTTTAAGAACAGGATACTATTGCTACATAGTTACTAACTAAAAAATATGTGGTTTATTCAGATCTGATTGCAGATTTGGCAAGGCAGACGATTATTGATCAACTGTGCATGTGTACGCACCGTAGTGCGCATGCATGAGACCAAACAGTGAAAAAAATCCAGCGTCCTTCCTGATGGCAAGCCGTTCACTAGTAGATTGACAGGAAGCTGGCATTTGGGGGGGTGGTTACCGTCCATTTTCTGAGAGGTGTCAGGGAACACAGAGGCATTCCACAAGTACTTTCAAGGAGCGTGTGACGTCTACTTCGGCCTTAATCAGCCTGTTTCTATCACACAGGCAAAGTAGGTTCTGCGTTGTTTCAGAACATGACAGACTGGGAAAATCATTTCATTGGGAGTGAGTTGCGAATGGATTTGCAGCTATTCACCGATCGGTGTGATTTTCGCAAGTCATTCGCAGCCTTGCACGGGGCGAGTCTTCACTCTGTCTGGGCGGTGTGTATTTCATCGCAGGGTCTTCTAAATTGCCCCGCTTCTATCAGGTCTGAATAACCCCCTATATCAGTGGTAGCCAACCCTAGCCCTCGAGAGCTACCAACAGTTTAAATTTTCCAGACAACCTAGCTGCTGCACAGCTGCACTCATTAATCACTGACAAATTTTAAAAGATACACAGATGGAGCTAATTAGCTCACTTGTGGTTCTGTGAGGAGACCTGCAAAACATGCACTGTTGGTAGCTCTCGAGGACTAGGGTTGGCTACCCCAGCCCTTTATACAGTAAATACAACCAGATGCAGTGTGTGTGTGTGTGTGTGTGTGAATGTTGATTTGGAGTGTAATTGAATATTGATCTGATTGCCCCACTGAAGCAACTAGAAGAGGATGCCAATAGAACAACGGATGTAATCACAGATTGGATGTAGTGGGTAAGTTGTAGTACATATCCAATTAGCCATGGTAATTTAGTGCAGATAATGGATCCTCTGGGGGCTGTCCAAATAGCCTTGATAGCCAGCTCCTCAGGCCCTCAGAGCCACAATAAGACATGGGTCCAGATACTTATACCCCTTTCACATCGCACATAATTACCAGGTTCATGCTGGTTCCACCCGCTAATTGGTGCGATGTGAATGGGGTTACTGGTTACAAATAACCAGTAAGTAGCAACATGGCAATTCGAACCGCTTAAGAAGAAGGGTTCTTACCGGTTTGTTGCTGTGCAGTGTGAATGGGTTATTGGGGTCGAGCCACCCGTTTCCCGTTCACCCTATGGAGGAGGCAGCACTTGGAGCAGTGCCAGCTCTAAGCGCTGCCTCCTTCCCACCCCCAATGACACTCCGCAGCACCACCACATGACATCAGCGATCCGGCAATATTGCCGGTTCACTGATGCGATCTGAACAGACTGCACATGCAGGGTTGCACCGGGACTAAACCATTTAAAAATCCCATTGCGACCCTGCATTTGCAGTCTGGAAGCAGTAGTATTGTGGATTCCACATTTTATCAGACGAAAAATGGCCCGTTTTTGGCTGATAACACATAGGATATAGTATAACTGCCTAGAAGCAGATAGCCCAATAATGACCATCAGTCAAAAAAGCGCATTGCCAGCCTAAAATTAGATTCCCTTCACGGTTTTCATTAATTGGACATATGCTTTAACCCCTTCACGACATTTGACGTATATATATACGTCATGGCCGGGAAGTACTTCCCGACACATGACGTATATATACGTCATGACTTTAAACTGTCACTGCGTCTCGAGACGCAGTGACAGAGGGACGATGTCTGCTGTCCCTGACAGCAGACATGTCCCTGCATGCCCAGGGGGGGCTGCGATGTCGCCCCCCCGTCGGCGATCGCTGTGATTGGCTGTTCAGTGTGAACAGCCATTCACAGCGTTTTCCTGTGTTGGCAGCGAATCAGACGCTTGGTAACACAGGTGTCAATCACCGCCGGGCGTC
This sequence comes from Crinia signifera, assembly GCF_055691185.1. NCBI lineage: Eukaryota > Metazoa > Chordata > Amphibia > Anura > Myobatrachidae > Crinia > Crinia signifera. The sequence continues at coordinate 109,493,659 of NC_139220.1, read as the reverse complement.
AGGGGGCATGAGGGGGTCATCGGTGACGATGACACCTCACCCCACCCTCACCCCACCTGCCCCCAAGGCTGTGATTGGTCCGTGGGACCCACGGACCAATCACAGCCAAGGCGCGACATTTAAACTAACGGTGACTGCGCTGCAGACGCCATTCCGGTCTGGAGTAGCGTGCAGAGCGGTCACCGTGCCTATCTGCCGTGATACTGACCTGATCCTTGCTAATACTTACCTGATCCTTGCAAATACCTTACCTGATCACTTGATCACTGCTTGTAGCGTGCTGGACGCTTCCTGGATCTGACTTCCTGAGAATTCCTGCTGCTGCTGCAGTGTGATAGAGAGATAGAGAGAGAGAGAGAGATAGAGAGAGATAGAGAGATAGTGACAGAGAGAGCTATATTTTGTGTCTGCTACCCCCCCTTTTTGGGGGTGCAGGGGTTTTTTATATATAAATAACTGTCGCTGCTGCTGCAGTGTCATAGTGATAGATAGTGATAGATAGTGAGAGATAGTGATAGATAGTAATAGATAGTGAGAGATAGAGAGATTTGTGTCTGCTACCCCCCCTTTTTGGGGGGTGCAGGTTTTTTTTTTATATATATAACTGTCAGTGCTGCTGCTGCAGTGTCATAGTGATAGATAGTGATAGATAGTGAGAGATAGAGAGATAGAGAGAGATAGTGACAGAGAGTGATAGAGAGTGTATATTTTGTGTCTGCTACCCCCCCTTTTTGGGGGTGCAGGTTTTTTTTTATACATATAACTGTCAGTGCTGCTGCTGCAGTGTGAGAGATAGAGAGAGATAGTGAGAGATAGTGAGAGATAGAGAGAGAGAGAGAGATAGTGAGAGATAGAGAGAGATAGTGACAGAGAGTGATAGAGAGTGTATATTTTGTGTCTGCTACCCCCGCCTTTTGTGCTGATCACTATATCTGAGGTGATCAGCAACTTTTTGGGGGTGCAGAGGTTTTTTTTTTTTATATATACCTGTCAGTTGCTGCCAGTTGCACCAAAGGTTGTGCACCTGCTGCCCCTCACTGGTAATCAGTGTCGCATCACTGATCACCTTTTTTTTTTTTTTTTTGTGGGTGCTGTGTGGTCTTTTTTTAATTTTTTTTTTACACACACTGTGATTTTGTGGGTGTCCTGTGGCCACTGTGCGCTGATCAGTGACGTACATCACTGATCAGCTTTTTCGGCACAGGGTTGATCTATTTTTTTTTTGCCTGTTGCCTTTGAGCGCTGTTCAGTGACAGACGTTACTGACCAACATCTGTGCTCAATTTTTGGCGCAGGACCTTTTTTTTGTTTTTTTAACCCCTTCAATTTTTTTTTTTTTTTAACCCCTTCAATTTTTTTTTTTTTTTAACCCCTTCATTTTTTTTTTTTTTGTATAAAGTATTTTTTTTGTTCTGCACTACATACACACAACACACTACATACCCCCCGGGTTGAAATAAAGTTTGTACCCCCCCCCTACACTATACACGTGTTGAAACATTTCACTACCAGTAACACAAAAATAAAAATGTCATCCCAGTCATCCAGAAGAATGTATTCAGTGGAGGAGGCATATGCCATGCTTGCCTCTGATTCTGACACAGCCAGTGATGCAAGCGGGGAATTTGAAGGATTCGTCTTAAGCTCCTCTTCCTCCTCTGGTGATGAGGGACCCCCTCAAAGACGCCCCCGTAGAGCAGCTGAGACCCCCCCCCCAATAATTGATCTCGTATGGACCCCACCACCAGACAATTTTGAGCCCCAGGTTCCTGAGTTTTTGGCCATGCCAGGAATCCAATTTGATTCCACAGGTCTCAGAGAAATTGACTTTTTCAAATTATTTTTCTCTGATGATTTTATAAATTTAATGGTGGACCAAACTAATTTATATGCCCAGCAGTTTATTGCTCAAAACCCCACGTCATCATTTGCTAGGTGGACCCCTGTAGATGCAGTAGAGATGATGACGTTTTGGGGTCTGGTGTTTCATATGGGCATAGTAAAAAAGCCACAAATTAGGCAATATTGGAGTACAGATGTTCTGTACAGCACCCCATTTTACCGTATGGCCATGACTCAGACTCGTTTTGAGGCAATCCATAAATTTATACATTACACCGATAATGCACAGTGCCCACCCAGAGATGATCCCACCTTTGACCGGCTATTCAAAGTCAGGCCGGTCATTGATCATTTCAGTGCCAAATTTGCAGAGCTATACATCCCTGAAAAATTTATTTGTATTGACGAGTCCCTTTATACATTTTAAAGGAAGGGTTAAATTCCGCCAGTACCTTCCCAGTAAGAGGGCAAGGTATGGCATAAAAATGTATAAGCTGTGTGAAAGCACCACAGGGTACACCCACAAGTTTAGGGTATATGAAGGGAAGGATTCAAGAATTGAACCGCCAGAATGCCCCCCCCTCCCTCGTAGGTGTTAGTGGCAAAATTGTCTGGGATTTAATGCACCCCTTCCTGGATAAGGGTTATCACCTCTATGTGGATAACTTTTACACCAGCATCCCCCTGTTTAAGGCCCTTGGTTCAAGAGGTACAGCAGCTTGCGGTACTGTGCGCAAGAACCAAAGAGGCCTCCCCAAAACGCACATTGCCCAAGTAATGAGAAGGGGTGAAAGCAGGGGAATATGCACCGAAAATATGTTGTTGGTCAAATATAAGGACAAGAGGGATGTCCTTATACTGACAACAATTCATGGAGACAGTACCACCTCCATCCCTGTACGAGGTACCAGTACCCACACCTCAAAACCAAATTGTATCCTAGATTACAATAAGTACATGGGCGGAGTGGATCTTTCAGATCAGGTACTGAAGCCGTACAGTGCCCTGCGGAAAACAAATATCTGGTACAAGAAGCTGGCCGTGTATATCATCCAGATGGCACTGTATAACGCTTACGTGCTATTCCGTTCTACCGGCCAGAGGGGGACATTTATGCACTTTCAAGAGGAAGTCATAAAGGGCCTAATATTTGGGAACCAGCAGGCAGAGGGCCCCAGTACTTCTAGTACTGGCCCCCGTATTGTACCAGGGCAGCATTTTCCCAACGAAATCCCCTCCACTGCAAGAAAGGGCAGGACACAAAAAAGGTGCAAAGTTTGCTATAAAAAGGGAATAAGAAAGGAAACTATTTTCCACTGTGAAACTTGCCCCGACAAACCCGGCCTATGTATAAAGGAGTGTTTCAAAATATACCACACATCGATGGATTATTAGGTTCATCATTTCACCGTGCATCGGGGGTCTTGCTAATGCCACATAGCACCCACCATTCATTCCACCAGAATCTGAGCTGCAAAATCCAAAAATCACTCCTTCCCTTCTGAGTCCTGCCATGCACCCAACTGGTATTTTTTGGTCACATGTGAGGCATTGCCGTACTCTGGAGAAATGGGGGCACAGATTTTGGGGTGCTTTGTCTCCTTCATTCCTTGTGAAAATGAAAAATTTTGAGCCAGAACTGCATTTTTGTGTAAAAAAATGTAATTTTTCATTTTCACAGCCCAGTTGTACCAAAATTGGTGAAACCCCTGGGGGTTTGAAATGTACACTATACCCCTAGATGAATTCCCTGAGGGGTGTAGTTTGCAAAATGGGGTCACTTGTGGGGGGGTTCCACTGTATTGGTAATGCAACATAGCACCCACCATTCATTCCACCAAAATCTGTGCTGCCAAATCCAAAAATCACTCCTTCCCTTCTGAGTCCTGCCATGCGCCCAACTGGTATTTTTTGGTCACATGTGAGGCATTGCCGTACTCGGGAGAAATTGGGGCACAGATTTTGAGGTGCTTTGTCTCCTTCATTCCTTGTGAAAATGAAAAATTTTGAGCCAGAACTGCATTTTTGTGTAAAAAAATGTAATTTTTCATTTTCACAGCCCAGTTGTACCAAAATTGGTGAAACCCCTGGGGGTTTGAAATGTACACTATACCCCTAGATGAATTCCCTGAGGGGTGTAGTTTGCAAAATGGGGTCACTTGTGGGGGGGTTCCACTGTATTGGTAATGCAACATAGCACCCACCATTCATTCCAACAAAATCTGTGCTGCCAAATCCAAAAATCACTCCTTCCCTTCTGAGTCCTGCCATGCGCCCAACTGGTATTTTTTGGTCACATGTGAGGCATTGCCGTACTCGGGAGAAATTGGGGCACAGATTTTGGGGTGCTTTGTCTCCTTCATTCCTTGTGAAAATGAAAAATTTTGAGCCAGAACTGCATTTTTGTGTAAAAAAATGTAATTTTTCATTTTCACTGCCCAGTTGTATCAAAATTGGTGAAACCCCTGGGGGTTTGAAATGTACACTATACCCCTAGATGAATTCCCTGAGGGGTGTACTTTGCAAAATGGGGTGACTTGTGGGGGGGTTCCACTGTATTGGTGCTTTGGGAGTCTTGCTAATGCAACATGGCACCCACCATTCATTCCACCAAAATCTGTGCTGCCAAATCCAAAAATCACTCCTTCCCTTCTGAGTCCTGCCATGCGCCCAACTGGTATTTTTTGGTCACATGTGAGGCATTGCCGTACTCGGGAGAAATTGGGGCACAGATTTTGGGGTGCTTTGTCTCCTTCATTCCTTGTGAAAATGAAAAATTTTGAGCCAGAACTGCATGTTTGTGTAAAAAAATTTAATTTTCCATTTTCACATCCCAGTTGTACCAAAATTGGTGAAACCCCTGGGGGTTTGAAATGTACACTATACCCCTAGATGAATTCCCTGAGGGGTGTACTTTGCAAAATGGGGTGACTTGTGGGGGGGTTCCACTCTATTGGTGCTTTGGGAGTCTTGCTAATGCAACATGGCACCCACCATTCATTCCACCAAAATCTGTGCTGCCAAATCCAAAAATCACTCCTTCCCTTCTGAGTCCTGCCATGCGCCCAACTGGTATTTTTTGGTCACATGTGAGGCATTGCCGTACTCGGGAGAAATTGGGGCACAGATTTTGGGGTGCTTTGTCTCCTTCATTCCTTGTGAAAATGAAAAATTTTGAGCCAGAACTGCATTTTTGTGTAAAAAAAATTAATTTTTCATTTTCACTGCCCAGTTGTATCAAAATTGGTGAAACCCCTGGGGGTTTGAAATGTACACTATACCCCTAGATGAATTCCCTGAGGGGTGTACTTTGCAAAATGGGGTGACTTGTGGGGGGGTTCCACTCTATTGGTGCTTTGGGAGTCTTGCTAATGCAACATGGCACCCACCATTCATTCCACCAAAATCTGTGCTGCCAAATCCAAAAATCACTCCTTCCCTTCTGAGTCCTGCCATGCGCCCAACTGGTATTTTTTGGTCACATGTGAGGCATTGCCGTACTCGGGAAAAATTGGGGCACAGATTTTGGGGTGCTTTGTCTCCTTCATTCCTTGTGAAAATGAAAAATTTTGAGCCAGAACTGCATGTTTGTGTAAAAAAATTTAATTTTCCATTTTCACATCCCAGTTGTACCAAAATTGGTGAAACCCCTGGGGGTTTGAAATGTACACTATACCCCTAGATGAATTCCCTGAGGGGTGTACTTTGCAAAATGGGGTGACTTGTGGGGGGGTTCCACTGTATTGGTGCTTTGGGAGTCTTGCTAATGCAACATGGCACCCACCATTCATTCCACCAAAATCTGTGCTGCAAAATCCAAAAATCACTCCTTCCCTTCTGAGTCCTGCCATGCACCCAACTGGTATTTTTTGGTCACATGTGAGGCATTGCCGTACTCGGGAGAAATTGGGGCACAGATTTTGGGGTGCTTTGTCTCCTTCATTCCTTGTGAAAATGAAAAATTTTGAGCCATAACTGCATGTTTGTGTAAAAAAATGTAATTTTCCATTTTCACATCCCAGTTGTATCAAAATTGGTGAAACCCCTGGGGGTTTGAAATGTACACTATAACCCTAGATGAATTCCCTGAGGGGTGTACTTTGCAAAATGGGGTGACTTGTGGGGGGTTTCCACTGTATTGGTGCTTTGGGAGTCTTGCTAATGCAACATGGCACCCACCATTCATTCCACCAAAATCTGTGCTGCCAAATCCAAAAATCACTCCTTCCCTTCTGAGTCCTGCTATGCGCCCCACTGGTATTTTTTGGTCACATGTGAGGCATTGCCGTACTCGGGAGAAATTGGGGCACAGATTTTGGGGTGCTTTGTCTCCTTCATTCCTTGTCAAAATGAAAAATTTTGAGCCAGAACTGCATGTTTGTGTAAAAAAATTTAATTTTCCATTTTCACATCCCAGTTGTACCAAAATTGGTGAAACCCCTGGGGGTTTGAAATGTACACTATACCCCTAGATAATTTCCCTGAGGGGTGTAGATTGCAAAATGGGGTGACTTGTGGGGAAGGTTCCTAACTTTTAGCACTTATGGTGCCTAGAAACCTACATGGTGCCTAAAAAAAAATCTCATAAAAAGGAGGCTCCAAAATCAAGTAGGTGCTCCTTCTATTATGAAGCCTGTGGTTTGGTCAACGTGCACACTAGGGCCACATATAGGATATTTTTGAAAACACAAGAATTGGGGGAATCAATTTTTAGTCACATTTCTCTAGTAAAATCTACTGTATTTGTTAGAAAAATGTATTAAAATTGAAACTCTGCAAAAAAAAAGAAATTTTGAAATTTCACCTACACTTTGTTTTAATTCCTGTGAAACACCTAAAGGGTTAACAAACTTCCAAAATGCTGTTTTGAATACTGTGAGGGGTGCAGTTTTTGAAATGGCATCATTTATGGGGGTGTCTCACATACAAGTCCCTCAAAGTCACATCAGAACTGAACTGGTCCCTAAAAAAATCAGTGTTTGAAATTTTCTTGAAAATTTGAGAATTTGCTAGTCATATTTGAAGCCTCCTAGTGTCCAAAAAAATGAAAAGGGGGTTGAAATAATGATGGCAACATAAAGTAGACATATGGTCTATGTTAGTTATTAACTATTTTGAGTGGTATGATTATTTGTCTCACAAGCAGAAAATTTAACATTTTGCATATTGCTAAATTTTCCATTTTTTCACGATATTTTGGTATTTTTCACAAAAAAACACAGACTGTATCGACCAAAATTTACCACTAACTTGAAGTACAATGTGTCACGAGAAAACAATCTCAAAATCACTGGGATAAGTAAAAGCAAAAAAAAGTTATCCCCACTTAAGTGAGACATGTCAGATTTGAAAAAAAGGGCTCTGTCATGAAGGCACAAACTGGCTCTGTCATGAAGGGGTTAATATCCCTAATAATCCTGCCAATCACAGAGTTGATAATGGGTCTAATTTAGACTTGATCGCAGGGCAAATTTGTTTTCAAAATGGGCAAAACCATGTTGCACTGCAGAGAGAGTTAGATTTGGGTGGGGTGTGTCCAAACTGAAATCTAAATTGCAGTGTAAAAATAAAGCAGCCAGTGATTACCCTGCACAGAAACATAATAACCCCCCCAAATCTAATGCTGTGTACACACTAGTACAATCTGCATAAGATCCAGATGCGATTACAATTTAGACTATCTGCATACAATTTACACTATCTGCATACAATTTAGACTATATAGTGCAGATCTGCACTATATAGACAGGGCAGCCAAGACTTTCTGGTTAAGATATGGGAGCGCGCATCTTGAACGCATCTGGATCGCTTGGGATAAAACCCATACAATCTGCATGAGATCCAGATAAGATTTTGACTATATAGTCAAAATCTTATCTGGATCTTATGCAGATTGTATCAGTGTGTACACAGCATAACTCTCTCTGCACATGTTACAACCATCCAACCTGCAGTGTAGCATGGTCTTGCCCATTTTCCTAACGTAGCCCGGCGATCAAGTCTGAGATAGAATGCCTGCTCCTGAGGGACAACTGAAGTCACTGGATCCTGCTACAGGAGCACTACATAATTTTTAATTGCTATTCAATCATAGGGAATTATGTATAAACGAATAACTGGCCAGCAGATTTTGTCATCTTGCACAATAACCAGGATCCTACATGTTTCCCCTCCTGACACTTTGTGGAGAAGTAGTTGTTTCTTGTACGAGGTATGCAATTGCTTTTCACATTGTAGCCGTTTCCTTCTCCTGGCAGGCTGCTTTCCTGTATAAAGACAAGTTCGGCCAGTTATGGCTTCTTTATGTATTGTAGTTACATATAACCTTCTATCCGTGCATCTATACATCTGTCAACAGGCACCAAAAAGATTACCACTACTCATCAATATGTTGGATATAACATTACTGTGAGCCCATTATAGTGTTACAGTATTCCTAAATCTCTGCAACACCAGGTCATGCAGGGGAAAAGCATCCTTATTTATATATACTATTAATAGATCCTGGGCAGGTGTGATAGACGGCGATGTTTATGTGTACACTTGTGCAGAGCTGGCTTACTAGATGAACATAACTCTTCTGCATATGAAATACACACTCTCTCAGCTAGCAGTAGCACATAAAGCAGGAGCCAATGTTGTGAGACACTTAGAGATGCAGCCAGCTGGCAGTACGGCCTAACCAGGCTTCTGTTCTCCGCTTGCTGCCAGGTCTTTAAAAGTGAAACCGGGGAGAACCTGCTTCAGATAGAGGCACATGACGATGAAGTGCTGTGTTGTGCATTCTCTGCTGATGACAAATATATAGCAACGTGTTCAGCGGACAAGAAAGTGAAGGTAAGTTCTGGCTTTATAATACAAGTAGTAATAGTTAGTAGCAACTATTTGTTTCCATGTACTGTTTACTGCAAAGGGTCTATTGGCTTTTTGTTATCAGGTCATCTCATTGATGCGGCTTTGCTGCTAAGAAAGTTTAGCAGATAGTACCCTACCTACATTATGCAGTACTATATGGCTGGCAGCATTAACACAGCAATGTTGAGGGGATGCTGTTTTGCTAATTACTTTTTTAGAATTTTTTTCAATTTTGTATTTGTTTCTGTTCTTGTTAATGGAATAGCATGTTGAACTTTATATTGAATTCTGCATATACAAGGTGATTATCTCTTATCCGAAATGTTTGGGACCATGAGCATTTTGGATAAGAGATTATTCCGGATTTCAGAATTTTGTAAAAAAAAATTTGCATACTCACCCGGTCCCCTGGCAGCCCCCGACGTCTGATTCGTCTTCAGCAGCATCCTAAGGACTGGGGATACCGCTGAAGACGAATCCGATGGACACCGGGGGATGAGGTTAGTAGGAAATAAGTTAGTAGGAAGGTGGGGGGGGGGGGGGGAGAAAACAAAAAACACAGAAATATTTTTGGAATATTTCGGTTTTAGGATATCCAGAGAAGGGATACCCAACCTGTAATTTATGGAATTCTAAGCTTTACAAATAATACTAAAACTTCCTTTTACAATAGCCAATCAGAGGCTTCAAATTTAGGTGGCCGCTGATTGGCTGAGGAGCCAGCACTCCTTCCGACCTGCTCCCAGAACCCGATGCCCGCTGAAACTGCTCCCTGCTGCCCTCCGATTGCTCATGCAATTCAATAGATATTATGTGCATCACATAATATCTATTGGCGTGAGTTTCGAACGGCGGGCCCACGCAACGGGTGACCCAATCGATGTGCATAAAATCCTTTGCGTTATTGCACAGATGCGGTCGAAATCGAAGGATTGTATGCAATATCACCCTTAGCTACTTAACCCTTTCAGTGGTAATCCCGAGAATTTTCCGGGCTATGCTTCAGTGCCCAGACTGGCAAGCCTAGGAAATTCAGCGCCGGGCAACGCTGCTGAGTTAATAGTTGAACTCAGCTAGCTTTAGCACTGCTCAGTTCCCTCTCCTCCGCCATGCCTCCTCCTCACCCTGGCTGTTGTGTTACAGCCTGCAGCGCTACTGATATTCCAGGTTGCCAGGGGGGCAGGGCCGGGCAGTGGCTGACATAGTGTTCAGCGGCACTGCCTGGACCCTAGACACAGCGTGGTGGGTTTTTTTAGGTAGTGCTCCGCCTAAAAAACTCGCCCAGTGGAGGGCGCTACCTTAAAAAAAAACACCAGTGAAGGGGTTAATAGGTTAATTAGCTTCTCTATGAAAAGAACCTTGCTTTCATAAGAGGAATAAATGTTCCCTAGATTTACTGGTGACTGCTGTATACTGATCCAGCTTGTTTGACCTGCTTCTTCCATTTGGAAGTATCCTGACCCGCACCCCCCTAGTGATGCCACTGCAGAATTGATCACAGCATCCCCTTCATGTTCTTTGGTCAGATATAGCATGACTGGAGGCATTATTTACTGTGAATACTAAATATTGCACTGTACAATGCACAAATATTGTATTTAATGGCCAGATAATGCTTTGGAGCATCTGAAATCCAGAGTGAAGCAGATGTAATTATACATTTTATTTTTATTAAATGTTTTTTTCCCATGATAACACTTTTAAATATATATGTATTAGATTCCCCTTTCCCAAGTGTACGATGCATGCTTCATTGGTTACTACTACAGTGTAAAGGACTTTTAAAACCCAGTCACAGCAGTTTTCCTGTGTTTACATAAATTTGTGTTTTTATCACTTGTGACCAATCCATTTGTTTTTTCCAGCCATTTATTTACAATTACAAACCCAAACTATGCTCTTACTATACTAGACACTTTTTGTAGACTAAAAACTCTGTATAAGACCTTATGGGTGAAATTTACCAAGAATACAAATTTTCATATTCTGAATACGAATTCATACAACTGGTATAGCCATATACAAATTCGTATTCCGGAGGGGAATTTACAATGCAGTCATATTTAACTGATTCGGATTTCCCGATGTTGTATGGATTTGTATTTTTGCCGATACGAATTTGTATTTTAAATACAAATTCGTATTGTAAAGCCAAATACGCCTGGAAAATGAAGTGTATTTTCCAGGCGTATTTGACCGACAGTTAGCGGGCATATTTTCAATACGGCCGCTTAGTAAATTAGGAATCCCCATTCTTTTGAATGGTGATCCTATTCGTATTCTATCGATGGTGTAAATACAAATAAGAATGTGCCATGTATACAAATACGAATTGACGTATTTTCGGGATAGTAAATCCTGAAAATACGAATATGCATAAAATAGGCGTATTTTTTACACTTTTTATACAATTTTTTGTTAGTAAATTTCCCCCTGTGTCTTTTAACTTAACTGTCTAATTATTTTTTTATTATGTCTTTATTTTTACAAAAAACGCTCAGAAATTGTGTGGTATTATGTTTTTTTGAATTAGGTCAAGTACGTGTATTTTATACATACAAGAGTAGAATAACTACCCCCAGAGTGTTTGAAAATCCCTACAGGAATGGAGAATGCCAAATTAGTCACCGACAGTTGGGAAACAATCGTTTCTCTGACCGGAATTCTGATTGTTAGGAGCCCGACAAGCTATTTTCCATCAAGGGGGTCCACAGCCCCCCACAAAGGGAGAATAGAATAGGTGGGCTCCCAATGTCAGAGAAACATTTGCCAGAATCCCGATTTTCGAGTTATACCATAACCGGATTGGGAAGGACAAACTTCTTCCTGATTTGGGCTTAGTGCCAACACCTGAATTTTACTCCTTGTTTATGTCTATTGAGAGGATTTAGGAGGGCCTCTTTTCTAGGTGAGGTTGCAGGAGCCGTTAACCCCCCTATACCTTTTTTTTACAATTCTTCCTTTAGATATATATTAGATATATATTTAAAACATACCGAACACATTTTATTAGGGAAAAAAAATGATAAGGTTGAGTCTACCATATCCATTATACAAAATATTCTGAAATATTTTGAGGCACTTGTGACATCATCACATGACCAGATGTCATGGCATGGGATAGGCCTTGCAGTCATTCCCTGACTGGAAACTGAAAAATTAATGCCCCCTGCAGCTCCTAAAAAAGTTATTTCGAAATGCAAAAAATGCTTTTGTTCCCAGGGATTTTAGCTATGGAAGACCTGTGCCATAAAAATAGCTATTTTTATGGTATACTGTAGTGATGGCCATTGATAGTTGTACCATCAATGGCCATTAGTTTTAAATCATCATTAAAAAAGATTGAGTATTTAGCCAACAATTGTTGGGTTCTGGCGTTAATGATGTACCTTTAATAATATTATCTGATATCAATGGCAAAGAAAAAACACCATTGGTCATATTTTCCACAAAAATACCAAATAACAAAACAAATACAAGTAAAAAAATGTCTCCCAGCAGGTGCCCAAAGGACCTTTCGGACTGGTTTTATCAGATGCGACCATGTGAGGGTAACTCAGTACAGTTGCATCTGATGTAACCATGCCAGGCAAGTGATTGTCTTAACTATCCATTTTTAAGGACTAGTTCTATAAAAGATTCCTAGGCCAACAGTCAATATTGTAAATTGTGTATTTATGGTCTTAAATGTGTATTACATAAAATCTAACGCCAGAACATATATTAAAAGTACAGCAGCAAATCAAATGATGTACTTTTTTAGCATTGCAGTTCAGAAAAACAATGTAAACCTTTTATTGGTTGCTACGAACAACATATATTTCCTTTTGAACAAGGTTTAGGGGGGTATACAATCTCCCTCCGCTATTCCCGACAGCATTGAACCGGGATCTCGGCAGAACGGGTCCGATTTTAGAAGCAGTCTCCCGGCTGCAGCTGGACGATCCACATCCGTATGTCGTGGCCACGCCCCAATTTTTGTCATTTTCACATAGAGCCGGCCGAGAATGGGACAGGGTCACGGCTGTCGGGCTAGCCCGACAGTTGTGACCCTGGATTGAATATCTTCCTTCGTCTGCTAAAGTCATACTCTTTGACGTCCCAAAGTTTAAAATGCCCTAGGAGTTTGTGATTTTTCAGGTTATCAGGGGATCCCAAATATCAAATGTTATGAAGAAATACTGATTATAAAAATAGAGTTAAAAGCAATAAAAGTAAAGACACTTACAGATGTGTACTTTTGGTCAAAGAATTGCTGACCGTTCCAGTAAATTACTAATTTGTAATAATCTTATAATATACTTCTACCAGTATGTGATGTGGAAATATCATATTTAAGAATGACATGTAGCCAAGTACATAACAAGTATATTAATGCTCTCTGTCTATGGTTGATGCAGGTTTCTGAGTTTTTTTTTTATCCATTTCCCCTAGATTTGGAATGCAGTAACAGGGACACTGATAAGGGAGTATGAGGAGCACTCTGAGCAGGTCAGCTGCTGTCAGTTCACCAATGGAGACTCTCCTTCCCTGCTTGCCACATGTTCCCATGACTGCTCACTCAAAGTACGTCAATCTCTCTGAAAGCAAAGCTACATTTTAAATTGTAATTAGTATTACTACAGTTTCTGTTCATCATTATTATTTTTAGCTAGGCACAAAGAATAGAGGTGCCATTTTGGACACATACATTTTCTGCTTGTTTCTCCAGTAATTACTATGCTAGCTCACTGGGGCAGAATGGAATAGTGCTGTAATTGCTATACACTTATGTTGTCTGTAAGGCAAAGCAGAAATAATTGCTATTAGTCTGCTCGGTCTTGAAATATCAAAGGCTTTTCAGCAGTAAATATCACTTGTTAACTCTAAACAAGCTTAGTGTTGTACAAGTGTTAACGCTAACATGGAAACTGGTAGAAAACTAATAAGTTAAATGAATTTTAATAATCTATCAATGCGTGTACCTAAATACACGTAAAAATTACTTAGGTAGACTTATTTAAAATGTAGATTTCCACTGATGTATTTGTACAGATTCACTTTCTGTACAGACCTACTGTATGCTGTCAAAGTCACTAAAGCATAGCTAGAGAAATAATATAAGTGCCAGCGCTGGCTGAATAATTTATTTACAAGACGGTGGTTATAAAATTATATAGTTTTAATGCATAAAAACACATATAAATATAAAACCTAAAATATGAAGGAGAAAAAAAAAGTTCACAGTGTGCAAATATATTTATCTAGCATAATACCTGGTTATATTGTATGAACTAATGATCTTGAATAAATATTCCAAATGGATAAAAAATGAATGATTGAGTTACCAATCCACTGATAAACTTTTTTTTATTTTATTTTCATATTTTATGTTTTATATTTATGTGTGTTTAGTTATTAAAACTATATAATTTTATAACCACCGTCTTGTAAACAAATTATCCAGCCAGCGCTGGCACTTATATTATTTCTCTCTTTAGTTTTATTGGGGAGTGACAACCCCGTGCCAGCAGCTGTTTGTGCAACACACACTTTTTCCATTTGTTTTTTCTAAAGCATAGCTACCAGAGGCAGCCATCTTGCTTCACATGCAACCTAATTTTGACCTCTTCTTATATGTGGTAAACATTTTTTTTTTCATCAGAACATACTGGCATGGTTATGTTTTAATGATGGATCTAAATTGATTTACGCTCTATCCAGCCTAATATAAACATGTGAGAGTTTTAAGTGTTAATGTGATATAGTGAATATATTCTAACTTTTTTATGTAATTATAGTGTGGGTCTGGAAACCTATTGAGGCCATAGGCGAATCTAGAATTATGGTAATGGGTGGTCCCAGATCTAGACAGAACAGCAGGGGGACCTTTGCGCGGCAAAAGGGGGCGTGGCCTCATGGGAAGGAGGCGTGGCATCACAAAAAGGGGTGTGGTATTACACTTTAGACCAGGCATGTCCAACGTTGGCCCTCCAGATGTTTTGAAACTACACATCCCAGCATGCTTTGCAATAGTTTTAGCATTCTCTAATAGCAAAACTGTGGCAAAGCATGCTGGGATGTGTAGTTTCACAACATCTGGAGGGCCAACTTTGGACATGCCTGCTTTAGACCATACACAGTAATGCCCATTACACATTTTAGCAAACTCCGTAATACCCATTACACATAAAGCCACACGCCGTAATGCCAATTACACATAAGGCCACACACCATAATGCCAATTACACATAAGGCCACACACCATAATGCCCATTACACATTGTGCCACACATCATGATGCCCATTACATACTATATAACAAACCGTAATGCCCATTACATATTTGCCACATAAGTGCTGCTTACCTACGTGCTCATTGCTAGGGGGTTCTTGCTTGATGGCACCATATTACCCATTACACATGATGCCGCACACCATAGTACCCATTACACATGATGCCGCACACCATAGTACCCGTTACACATGATGCCGCGCACCATAGTACCCATTACACATGATGCTGCACACTTTGGGGGAAATTTACTAAAGGAAATTTGTAAAACATAGGTGTATTTGTATCCAGAAATACACTTATTTTTGACATTTACTATCCCGAAAATACAGCAATTCCTATTCGTATTGATAGCACATCAATACGACTACGAATTGCCATATTTTCGGGATAAAAAATGTCAAAAATGAGTGTATTTCTGGATACAAATACACCTATTTTTTTACAAATTTTCTTTAGTAAATTTCCCCCATAATGTCCCTTACACATGATGCTGCACACATAATGCCGCTTACACATGATGCTGCACACCGTAATGCCCCTTACACATTAAGCCACACATTATGCGTAATGCCCCCACATACCGCCACTTGTAGCATCCCTTAAGCAATGCCCCCAAAAGTGCCACTTACTGTAATTTTCTTCTACGATCCCCATGGCAGCCAAGACCTTGGGATTTCATCCCTCTCCCTTCAGATAGACAGGTTGTTTTTTTCTAGGACCTCCCCCTTCCTGTATAAATGGACTCTCCACCCCTTCATCCTTGTCTTTTTTTCCTGTCTCCTAGTTTTTCAGTTAGACTAGGTAGAATAGGTTTGTTTATTTATAGTGGAGCTTACTATAGTGCAGGGGTTCATTACATGGGGAAGTGCAGTATGGGAGCGTGGCCTTATGAAGGTGTTATCTGCCCATGGAAAATAGCGGTACCTGAGAGGGTGATGTGGAGTCAGCTCAGGGGTCTCAAAGCGGCATTCAGGAGGTTATAAGTCCGCAGGAGACGCTGGAGCAGAGCAGCGTGGAGTAGGACTGAGCGCTGGCTGATTACCTCCTTCTTCCGGACACAAACGCCGCACACGCGGCAACTTGAAGGTTTTAAATCCAGTTTCTCTGGTTTCTTTGCTGCTTTATGGATGGATATCATGATACTAAAATATGTGTGTGGATCATGCAGGTTTGTTGCTGCTTCTGCTATGGATTTGCCTGCCCCCCAAAATTCTGATAATGCCCCTGCGAGGTAAGCTCCAGAAAGTTTTGTGAAATAGAAAGATAGACTAGCGTTATTTTTTAGAATATCATAGTGACGAAAAAATCTTCTTGTTGGATTTCTTATAGTGTGCCTCCTAAGGAGCCTGTTACAGTTCCAAAAAAGAAAACGTCTAAGAAAAATAATCTTGAGGCTATCTGTATGGTCTGTGATACAGCCTTTCCTAGCATGCAAAGGAAAACACTGTGTGGGAAGTGTGAAACTAACACTTCGCCAACTACGGTGCAGCCCAAAATTATTCAGGATCTCATGGATTGGATGAAGAAATCCTTTGTGTCCAAAGAAGAATTTATAGACTCTAACCAAGGGAACAAGAGATCCAGGGATCAAACTGACTTCAGCGAGGATAATGCCTCATCAGAGGAGTTGGTAGTAGAAGTGGAAGATGCTTCGGCAGAAGAAGGAGAGATCAAGGAAGAGACTAGGGTCTTTAACTTTGATAATGTAGAAAAGATATTAAAGGCTATATATAAAACTATGAATGTGAAAGAGCCAGCTGCTTCAGAAGGTGGAGAAAATATATTGTTTGAGGATAGATCAAAGAAGAATCGGCACTTCCCGGTTCATCAGGTGATGAAAGACTTGATATCGAAAGAATGGTCCAATCTTGACAAAAGGCAAGGGAAACTGGCCAGAGTCGAGCGGATGTATCCTTTAAAAGATGAACTGTTTCTGAAATGGTGTGACTTGCCCAAGGTCGATGCCGCAGTGGCAGAGTTGACTTCAAGAACTACGATTCCATTAGAAGACGGGGCTTCTTTCAAAGACTCTATGGACAGAAGAATGGAAGGGTCCCTCAGGAAGCTACATTTTTCCGCAGCAGTGTCCTTGAAGACCGGAGTTTCGGTGGCCTCAGTGGCAAGGGCATTGAGGCTCTGGGGGACGTCGCTACATAGCGATGTTGAAGATAAGATCTCAAGGCAATATCTGCTAAAGAACTTGGAGACGATGCAGAAGGCTATTGAGTTTATCTGCGAGGCCTCACTGGATACAATATCTTTTTCGGCAAGGGCAATGGCGGCTGGAGTTTCAGCGAGAAGAGCGTTATGGCTGAGATCGTGGGCGGCAGACGCCCATTCTAAAAATCGCTTGGTGTCTCTTCCCTTCGAGGGGTCCCAGTTATTTGGCTCAAAACTGGATGCTTTAATCCACAGAATCACGGGTGGAAAATCCCTTAGGCTTCCACAAGAAAAGAAGGCAAGATATCAGTTTCAGGATTCCTCCAAGCAACAGTACAGAGCTTCCAGAAGCTACAGGCCAGGAAGACCTTATAACCAGAGACCTTACAATCAAAGAGGTTCCTTTCAGTCTTCTAAGCAGTCCTTTCGGCAGAACTTCAGAAGAGGCTATAGGCAATGACAATCACAGCGGTCATTGTGTGGGAGCACGTCTGTCTATATTCATCCTCAGTTGGAGAAACACTATTCGGGACAGATGGGTGCTGAAAGTAATTCAGGAAGGTTATGCCATAGAGTTCAGACAAGTTCCGGAAAGAGATTATTTCCGGATATCAAAAAACCCGAAGAATCCATCCGAAAGGAAAGAATTAAAGAGCATTATTTCACAGTTAAAAGAGATCAAGGCCATAGAACCAGTTACACCTCATCAGAAAGCGAAGGGGTTCTACTCGAATGTCTTCCTAGTGAAGAAGAACACAGGAGGTTATCGTATGATCTTGGACCTAAAGAGGTTGAATTCTCATGTAGAATTAAAAAAGTTCAGAATGGAGACTCAGAAGTCCATACTAGCTGAAATAGAGGAAGGGGACTTTCTAGTTTCCTTAGACCTCAAGGATGCATACTACCACATACCAATCAAGTATCAGGACAGAAGATTTCTAAGGTTCTGTGTGATGGGAGAGCATCTCCAGTTTACCTGTCTTCCATTCGGTCTGACCAGTTCGCCACGAGTCTTCACAAAAGTCTTAGTCACACTGATTGCATACATAAGGATGCAGAACATTCGGATTTGGCCATATCTAGACGACCTGTTGATAGCAGCGTCATCAAGAACAAAGCTGTTGCAAGATCTGGCTACCGTAATAAGAATCTTGGAGGAGCACGGGTGGATAGTAAATTACCAAAAGAGTCAACTAGAACCATCAAAGTTAATCCAGTTCCTGGGGTTGCGCATAGACACAGAAAGATTCGAGGTGAGATTGTCAGAGGAAAGGTGTCAAAAGATCCGGTCAAGCTCCAGAGGCATAAGACTGTCAAGAGAAGTGCAGTTAAAGGCATGTTTGAAGCTACTAGGGATGATGATGTCAGCCATTGGGACAATACCCTGGGCTCACTGGAAACTCAGAACCCTGCAGTGGGCAATTCTTCCGTATATAAAGAGAAAGACAGATCCGGATACGAAGATCAAGCTTTCCTTCCAAGTAAAAGATTCTCTTACGTGGTGGACGAGTGCAGAGCTGCTAAGAAGAGCAACGTCCCTGAGGCTCCCGCAGTTTCTGGTAGTCACTACGGATGCAAGTTCGCTGGGCTGGGGAGCCCATATGACCAGTCTGACGACTCAAGGAGTGTGGTCAAAGAGGGAGAGTCAGAAGTCGTCCAATTGGAGGGAGACAGAAGCTGTCTGGAGGACGATCAATTATTTCAAAAAGAGAATAAAAGGAAATCACTTGAGAATATTCCCAGACAATACCACGGTGGTGGCACATCTCAACCACCAAGGTGGTACAAGGAGCAGAGGCTTAATGACGATAATCACAAAGATTATGGTATGGGCGGTAGAAAACGTTCCGTCACTAACAGCGGTATTCGTGCCCGGGAAGGACAATGTCCTAGCAGACTTCTTGAGCAGAACAGAGATCTCGCCAGGCGAATGGGAACTGAATGCGACTATATTCCAAGAAATCGTGAGAAGATTCGGCCTTCCAGATATAGACCTGATGGCCACATCCTCCAACAGGAAGGTCGAAACATTCTTCTCAAGATACTATCTCTACCAGACCTCTGCAGTAGACGCTTTTTCAGTACGTTGGACATGTCGGCTGGGTTACGTATTCCCTCCGTTCCCTCTAATTCACAGGGTTCTGAAGAAAGTCATAGAGGATCAGGTCGAAGTAATTATGATACTCCCCTTTTGGCCAAGGAGATCGTGGTTTCCAACAGTCCTGAAGTTGGCCATACAGGAACCCTGGAATCTACCCATCATTCCGGGGCTCTTACATCAAGGACCAATAGTACATCCAAATCCAGAGATACTATCGTTAAAGGCATGGAGATTGAGAGGGGGATATTGAGGAGTCAAGGTCTGTCAGACCAAGTAGTAAGGCTACTTCTTAATGCGAGGAAAGAGGTCTCATCGTTAGTCTACTATAGAGTGTGGCAGGCTTTCATTCGATGGAGAGGTTCCGATGTGGACATTAGTCTCTCGTCTACGGCCCAAGTACTACAGTTCCTGTATTTAGGATTCGAGTCGGGCTTAGCCAACTCTACTCTGAGAGTTCAAATATCAGCGTTGAGTGTACTACTAAGTAGAAGACTATCAGAAGACGACCTTATAAAGAGATTCTGCAACGCAGTAAAAAGAATGAGACCAACAGTCAGGTTGCTGGTAGCTCCGTGGGATCTGAACTTGTTGCTAAAAGCGCTGACAAAACACCCATTTGAGCCTTTGAATGAAATCTCTCTAAAATATATGAATTGGAAAATTCTGTTCTTAGTGGCTGTCACTTCCGCAAGAAGGATCAGTGAGCTTCAGGCTTTGTACATTGAAGAACCATACCTGAGGATACTCCCAGATAAAGTGGTTTTAAGGACTCATCCTGATTTCCTACCGAAAGTCGTCAGTGCTTTTCACCTTAATCAGGAGATTACTCTTCCTTCGTTCTATCCAGATCCTAAAGGGGAAATAGAAGAAGAGTGGCATACTCTGGACTTAGTGAGAGGTATCACTATTTACCTACACAGATTGGCGGATATAAGAAAATCAAAGAATTTATTTGTGATCTCCGATGGTCCAAGGAAAGGGATGTCACCTTCCAAGCAGACGATGGCGAGATGGATTCGTGATCTTATTACTTATGTTTACCAACAGGAAGGTCAGGAGGTTCCATCTGTTATAAAGGCACACTCCACTAGGGCCATGGCGACGTCGTGGGCGAAGAAGGCTCAAACCTCGATTAAAGATATCTGTAATGCAGCCACTTGGAAGTCGATGCACACTTTCTCCAGGCATTATGCGCTGGATGTGTCGAAGTCATGTTTTGGGGAGCAAGTTCTTAACAGTGCTCTGGTTGATTAAATATATTTTTTTTTCTGGCATGTATTGTGTCCCTCCCTCTTTCTGCTTTGGTATATTGTCCCAAGGTCTTGGCTGCCATGGGGATCGTAGAAGAAAGGTAGAATTATACTCACCGATAATTCCTTTTCTTCCTAGAGATCCCATGGCAGCCATTAGTTGCCCGCCCCTTGTGTTTTTTTTCAGGACCTAAGGAAGGAGACACTCAAAAAGACAAGGATGAAGGGGTGGAGAGTCCATTTATACAGGAAGGGGGAGGTCCTAGAAAAAAACAACCTGTCTATCTGAAGGGAGAGGGATGAAATCCCAAGGTCTTGGCTGCCATGGGATCTCTAGGAAGAAAAGGAATTATCGGTGAGTATAATTCTACCTTTTTATATGAGCCTTCGCTGCTGCTGCAGGGAGAGATGGAGAGCGGTGCAGCTGCTTCTATGGGGAGAGGAGCAGAGTGCAGTGCAGAGCACGCTCCCACTCCCCTCCTGGTGTCCCCTCTAGCCGAGTGGACATTTGAAATATTGTGCGCGCTGTTGTTGTGCGTGACGTCGGGGGAGCACGCCGGGCGCCGGCACCACATGATTAAAGGGGGGGGGGCGGGCTGAGGTGAAAGCGGGGAGAAGAATTGGAGCGGAAGCTGCAGGGGTGACAGTCATTGACAGCTGGGCAGAGAGCAGGGGGCTGCCCGGCTGTATTCAGAGCACTGCAGGTCACGGCTGTTTGAAATAATACCCCTTTCACAACAGAAAATGCAGGGATTTACCCGGGAATATGGTCCCAGGATCATGCAGGGACATTCCCAGGCTGACCCCTTATACACCAGCCTAGTCCCTGCATTTTCTGGTGTGAGAGGGAGAGACAACCACTCCCCTCTCCCTACCCCCCTTTAACCAACAAGCCATATCTTCGGAACCAACTGACCCATTTACATGAGACCACTATCATATTGAAGAACTTTTGAGTTGGCTTTGAATGATTTTGGTCCCGTGAAACTGGGCTGCCCTCAAAGAACATGAACAGTCATGAAATTACATTTAAGAAATGAAAAAAGAAAAACGGTTTAACCTCAATATCCCTGGAATCAATTAACCCATATGGATCCAGCCTGGTATCAGATTGAAGGCCCAGCGTTTTGGGTTCGACTGAAATCAACCTCGAGCTTCAGTGATGCTGAAGGGGGAACTGGCAGCCGTTGAACTGGGTGGGGGTCGGAATTAGCGGGTCCCATGTTATCCTATAGGGAAAACGTTCCAGCTTTGCCTGGCCGTATCTCCGGTTCCCAGGGGGCTAGAGACACGGGGCTGGTCTCGTTGGAAAGCCCCATCCCTCAGCTACAAAATGGGCTAATGGGTGGTCCTGTGCACCCCCGGACCACCCCCTAGATTCGCCTATGATTGAGGCTAGTGTATATGGGTCATTGTGATCTGCCTATCCAGTTTCATTTGTATTGGTGGAAGTCCAGGTGTACTGCACATATGTATTTGATGATGGGAAAAAAGAACATATCCACAATTCTAGCTGCTTCTTAGATGGAACAGTGATACTTAGCGGGAGATGTATCAAGCCTTGGTTGGATACTTTTTCTCTGTCCAATATTTTATACATCTTCCCTCCAGTGTATTAACATCTTTTCATGGTGTATTAGAACACTGTCAAACTTGGTACAATAGAATACCAGTAAAGCAGTATGTCATTCACAGGCTGTGCAAAGTGAAAGTCTCTACTTCAAAATTCATTCATCCTTGAATGTAAAATCTATTCAAAGGAAGGTGATTTTATTTTAAGGAGTACTTTTTGTACTGTGCAATGCGATGCCCGCGGGAGCGCACATCGCATCGCACGCTGCTATCGCAGTGTGTATGGGGGCCTTTACCTGATTTTTATCATTTTTGCTATCTTTAGCGAATTATCATGAAAACTAAATTTCTGGAATTTAAAGTAAAATTTAACCAATGTTATTTTTTTTTGCCTATTTGCTTTGAGGTTTGAAAAGTGTTGTATAGAAATTAAGCATAATTTAAAGGAATAAATAATAACGAGCTCACTTATATCTTTGGATATACAGCTGTGGGACACTGATCAGAAGTACTGTAAAAATACACTTTTTGGTCACTCAGACTATGTCAACCATTGCAGATTTTCACCTGATGATAAGTATTTGGCCAGTTGCTCTATGGATGGCACATTAAAGGTAATTTTTTTTGGAATTTTTATGAGGCTTTTGGAACATTACTTTCATATTTAGGGGGGTATGCAATCTCCGTCGAGCATCTCCCGTGGAGGAGATGCTCGACGGGCCCTATTCAATGCTGTCTTCCCCGACAGCATTGAACAGGGTTTCACTGCAGAACGAGCCCGACATCTCTAGCTGTCGGGCTCGTTCTGCCGAGAACAGCCGGGAAGTGACGAGCTGCCGGCTGCAGCTCGTCACTTCCCGGCCGCAACTCGCGGCCACGCCCCCTTCTCGCCGCTCGGCGGCCGGGACATTGAATCCCGACTGCCGAGCTCCAGGCGAGCTAACCGAGAACGGGACAGGGGCACGGCTGTCGCGCTAGCTCGACAGCCGTGCCCCTGACATTGAATACCCCCCTTAGAATGTAAATATAAGTACACATTTGATTAGTTTTATTACCTTTTTTGTATGTTTTTGGTTTTACTTCGACCGATTTTTGTTTTTGTTCTGGCTAATTACTAGTACAGAATACAGCAATCTAATAGTATTTTCCTCTCTATAGCTCTGGGATGTATCTTCCGCAAATGAATATAAGTCTATTGATGTGACAATGTCTTTCCAAAACAATGATGAGTCCCAGTTCCTGCTGAAATGTTGTTCTTGGTCTAATGACTGCTCCAGAATCATGGTGGCTGCACGTAATTACCTGTATGTAAGTGTGCCTTTACAGCTTACCTATGATGCATATATGAATACACAGATCTGTTTGGAGGACATTCTTTAAACCTGCATAAATAAACTCTAGCCCTAGTTGTTGTTGTTTTTTTTCCATTTTTTAATTTAAGGAATTAGTAATGGAGAAATAGGGGTCTGTCCTTTTAGTTGCGCGTGTGTGTGTGTGTGCATTGCCGCAAAGTTTGAAGGTCGGCAATGGCTTTCAGTACAGTTGCCATGGACTGTCTCCTGACTCCTGATACCCATGTTCCCTATTTTAAGCCACCCACAGCTCTTCTAACAATGTTACTGAGCTGTGATGATCCTCTTGCAATACAATATTTGGTCCATTGTCTATGTACAGTATCAAGGTAGGTATGGGGCCACAGACTGAGACCACAACACGTGTAACCCAGAACTGGCAGACACAGACAGATATAACTTAGAGGTTATACATTCTCCTGTGCAAGCCATAATTAAGTAAAGAAACATTTTTTTAATATTAAACCTTCCTTTATTTGTATTTTGATTAATGTTCCTTTCTCCATTTGCAATGCAAATATAACTGACATATTTTTCACACAATACAGATATTTGACGTTGAAAGCGGTAATCTTGTGTCTGTACTTGAGGCATGTCCGCAGACAACCATATTATACTGTGACTTCTGCACAACCAATCAGATTGTAGCAATGGCCTTGTCACACTATGTTGTCCAGGTAATGTTTCTCTTTTAATCTAATTTGGAATATACAGTATTTAATAAATCATGCTTGAGAAAATGATAACTTGGTGTTTGTGCTAGCCTGGCCTGGCTGTGATGATGCCTCATAGGGCCTTATTCTAGTTTACTCTTAGAGGCAAATTCCTTCTTAAATAGACAAAACCATGTGCACTGCAGGTGGGGCAGATATAACATGTGCAGAGAGAGTTAGATTTGGGTGGGGTTTTACTTCAAAGTGAGATCTATTTTGCAGTGTAGAAATAAAGCAGTCAGTATTTTCCCTGCACGGAAACAAAATAACTCACCCAAATCTAATTCTATCTGCACCTGTTATATCTGCCCCCCCCCCCCTGCAGTGCACATGGTTTTGTCCATCTGAGAAAGAATTTGCCTCTTGAGGTCCATACACACTAGGCGACTATGCCCAGCGTGTATGGACAACGATGATCGCTATCATCGCTGGAGGGGGAAAGCCGCTGAGTGCATACACACTCAGCGGCTTTCCCATTGCCCGGCGCTGACGGAGGGGGGGGGGGGGGGCGTTGCATAGCGCAGCGCTATGCAAAGCCGTCCTGAAAGCCGCTCATCCGCTGGTATAACCAGCAGATGAACGACTTTCCCGGTGATGTTGTGGGAGCGCGCAGCAGCGCTCATCGCTGGGGCATACACACTGGGCGGCTTTGAGCTGAAAGCCGCTCGAACCTCCTGTTTTGAGCGACTTTCAGCTCAAAGTCGCCAAGTGTGTATGGGCCTTAAGAGTGAACTAGAATAAGGCCCTTAGTGACAGATCCGATGCACCATATACCAATACAGACGATGCTATATAAATGTTTTAGTCTGTATTTTATAATTTGCAACTGTAAAAATCAAAAACAAATCCTGAAATGTGAGTACTGCATATGTAACAGCTTATTTATTGCCTGGAGCCAATTTGCTGGATGCTGACTTTGAAGGCAGTGGGTCCAATCACAGGTGTAAATGTGTTCACTAGGAAATTCTAATTACCTGCAGATGCAAAGATCACAAGATTGTACATGTCTACACCAATAGCCTGTGCACCTAGTTTACATCATGTACAATTCTGTGCATGGTTTATAACATATTTTTATATCTTAGTTGGCCATACATCAAAATGACATTGCACCCAATCATACAATCTCAATGCAAGATGGATTGTATGCAGATTGTGTGTACACAATCATACAATCACACAATCTTCCAGCCTCGGGAGATTGGAGGATTGGTCCTCTGATCTGAGGTGCTGCCCTTCAGATCAGTTGGGATTGAGAGCAGATTGCATGTGCTTTTAAGTACATGCAATTTGTCTTTAGATGGCTCATACAACCAGGGTCATGTGACACTCCCTCCCTGACTAGCAGATAAGAGAGGTTCAGCTGGCAGTGAAGATGCTGGGAGACGCAGAAGTTTCCAAGTGGCAGACGGGCGGGCAGGTGAAGAGAGTGTTGGACAATTCTGTCACTACTCTGAAAACCGTTTTCAGAGGATTGCTTCATTAGGGCTATTTAATAATGGCATAACACAGCAGATGTGAGCAAATTGGTAATTGCTGGCAACCTGTAAATAAAAGAACTGTATTTCTGGTACTCCTATCATTTTGATTCTAGTAGGCCAGCCCCCTATTTAAATGAAGCTTCAATCATACAATCATGCAGCAGATGGATTGTATGACAGATTGTAAGTACATTGTGTGTCCAAAAACCACCAAGGACTGCCTGGGAGTTGAAGGGAAATTGGACATAATCATAGTTGTAAGACCGGTCTTTCTGATGTATGGCCACCTTAAATGCAGTTACTTGTAAGGAATCCAATAGTGGGTGATCACGAATTCGCACAAAACTATTCATGGCCACATAGGGCAGCAAAGAAAAATTTGTGAGAATTGTAGCATAGCGCAAGAGATGCTATATGTGGTGCCGTGCCAGCATTTTAATGCCGCTTCCCTTCACTTGTAATTGGATTCCCTCTAAAAAAAGATGAAGCCAAGAAAGTAAAAAGAAAATACAATAACACAATCATATAATATGTGAACAAGTGAATCGTCAGTCAGCCAATTGGAAGCATTTAGCTAATGTTGGTGGCCGTCATTCTCACAGAATCGGCATGAGTTTTCACAAGACTCAGGAATCCACAAGCAATACGGCTTTGACAGACGTAGTTGCGTATCTGTCTTGGTAGGTCTTCATATGTCCATAATTCCCCAAGAATGCCCTATGTATCTTCCGTCCCCATGCAGTTGCAACTGGGCAGCATATTCATATACATCTATGCATCCTATATTTTGAGCATGCAGTTTGTGCAGGTCCCTATATAAAAGTAATATAAGGATCAAGAAAGCAGCCAGAAAGTTGAAACCAAACAGCAAAGTGTTTTTGAAAGTTTATGGTAGGAATATGGCACTTTCAGATGCTGATGGTGAAAATACTCTTAGGGGGATATTCAATCTCCGTCGAGCATCTCCTGTGGGGGAGATGCTCGACGGGCCCTATTCAATGCTGTCTTCCCCGACAGCATTGAACAGGGTTTCCTGGCAGAACGAGCCCAACATCTCTAGCTGTCGGGCTCGTTCTGCCGAGAACAGCCGGGAAGTGACGAGCTGCCGGCTGCATCTCGTCACTTCCCGGCCGCAACTCGCGGACACGCCCCCTTTTCGCTCCCCGGCAGGCGGGACATTGAATCCCGCCTGCGTGTTCTCGGTCGAGCTGACCGAGAATGGGACTGGGTCACGACGGGCGAGCAAGCTCGCCTGCCGTGACCTGAAGATTGAATATCCCCCTAAATCTGTGTGTTTATTCCAATGAGTCAAGGCATAAAAAAGTAAAATTCATATTTGTGCACTGAGCTAAGATATCTTCATTTATGTATTGGAGCAATTAAACCCCCGTTTCGGCAGAAGATACAATTGATCTGTCCAATATCTCACTGTTGTCTGTCACTGATGGGCACTGCAACACTTGGGAGTCTTCATGGAAGTTCTGCTTCACAACTTCCCATTAGTCCTATAATTAAATCCCCATGATGAGGTTATCTGGTAGTGGCAGCTAATCCCATAACTTTGTCCAAGATTATGCAAAAACCTCTATTTAAATGCAACATTTATTATATTTAGTACTGTTTGAATAGTGCACCTGCATTTATTCTGTGTGTGGCACTACAAGTCTCAGCAAGGTAGCACCTCTCATCACATATAGCAGGTTATTCAAGTTCCTTCGGTCCTCCATGAATTTGCATGGGGGACCGATGCTGCCTGTCTGCAAATGCACAGGTGCGTTTGTGCGCATCTGCAGACGTAGGGTGTATGCACCTATGGAAAACTTTTGGTTTGCCGAGTGCACGCACCCATGACGGCGTGAGGGGGCGGAGAAGGGCGGGGGCACCGGGCTGCCCCATTATCATGTGGGAGCGCCCAGCATTCCATGGGCATTCTCATGGTAATGAAGCGGTGACGCGGGAGCAGGGGGCTGGCAGCTGACATCACCGGATGTCAGCTGCCTGCCCATATCCGTCCCAGTATGCATGCATATGTAAGTGACTTAAAAGTCACTTTTCTATGCGTGTACCTTCCACATCTTTCGATGGTCACCGACCATCGAAAGATGTGGGAGGTTACCCGCAGGCATACAAATGGATGTTTATGCTAAACATCCATTCGCAGCCTGTGCGGTCGAACAAGCCCCGCGAGGGGGAGTTCACAGTCTTGCGAATCAACCAGAATAACCCCCATTCTGTGTGCATTCTAACCACTGTGTAAATCAGTTTGGGTATATTGCCCATCACTAATGTATCTTTTAAAGACATTTGAGTGCTACAGTGTTGAGATTTTTTTTATTCCTGTAATTAACAGGAGGACAATCACAGGTAAGAAGTCATTTGAAGGGGGCGTGGTTTGGTCGAGTGCAGGAGCAGACGTGTTTGGCGTGGGCTCTGATATTATCCTGCGATATATCCTGTATTAGGGGCGGTGGATATCCCACTCCCTTACACTTACCCTCCGGAGCCTGCCCTGCCTCCCCTGTGCCCTCCGTGGCTCTCCTGCGTGACCTGAGAGACTTGAACTACAGTAGCTACTTGGGCCCTTTCATCCTTGGCTGCCGGGCGCCATCTTGACTTCCTCTTCTACAGCTGTTCCATGGGCGGCCCTGACCACCGACGGCGCCTGTAGTGCTGCTGAGGCAGTCGTTCCACCGCTGAGAGCCTTCTGCAGTGACTGCGCCTCTCACCGCGCTGGAGATCCATTTCTGCGGCTTGCGCTCGACATACCTGCGTGGACGCCGGGTGCCGGCGCCATCTTGGTGCGGCTCCTGACTTCCATGGACGACGAGCTCCGGAGACCCTGGTGACTGAGCTCCTGCTCTGCCTTTTCCCGAGCATCCGCTCTGTATGAAGGAGGTGAGGACCGCATCCTGCTGCTGTTTCGTGATCCGGTAGCGTCAAGTGCACTGTGACACTTCTGCCGTCGCTGCTCCTCCAACACAGAGACTCCAGCCTAACATCTGGAAAGCGACCCCATCCTGTATGCAGGCTTTAGCTGCCTGTTAAGTGACGGTACTTTAATTCCATATACTCTTTTATACGTGTGCTGCATTTATGGTGCACAATTATAGTTGGTGGTGTGCTAGCCACCACCATCATATTCTGTGGTTAATTTATTACCACTAATTTGTTTATCTGGGTATTTTACATGTGATTATGGAATCTTCTGTACAAGCTATCCTGAATGCAGTACATGCCTCCTCTGCCAGACTCCTCCTTCAGCTGGATAAGACTCGGGAAGGTATCTCATACTCTCCAGCTAATCCTGAACGTTGTGATACAACTGCTGAGGATGTTAATGCTACACCACCTGCCATGAAGCCCCTGTCTATTTCTACACCTGATCCTGATCTGAACGAGTATACCGCTGTGGGAGTGCCCAAATTGAAGAATGCGTACTACAATACTCCTTTGAACATTGACTGTTACCGCTTCCCCTCAGGCTCCTTTTTTGCTGATTGTACCTGCGATACAACACTGGAATTTGACAACATGTATTTGCATATTTTTATATGCCTATGACCGTTGTTTTCCTGATATCCTCGGTGATAGTCCTTTTAGGCCAACCATGCTTCCCCAGGGATCTGAAAAGTGGCCAGATTAGAGCTTTGAAAGGAGACGCAGACTTGGCCTGATTAATGATTACAGCGCCTCTGTCCAATTTCTCCTATCAATATAGTTTCTTGCTCAGCACAGAAGTGTGTATTTGACCTGGCGAATCCATATTGCGGTTATCTTTATTGTAACACTGTGATAATGTCCCCATATACTCTAGACAGGATGATCCTGCTCATTTTAGGGCCATTGACATAGCCCCTGTCAGTTCTCCGATTTGTAATCCGCATTAGTTAGTTAGTTGGGTGGGTGGGTGGGTGGTTGGGGTAAATTAGAGTTTTTGGCAAGGATTAGCTTAACTTTGTGTTAGCTAAAGGCCACTGATTTACTCCCCCCTACAGTATATTGTAGTTAGTGGGGTAACGATTAGTGTTAGGTAGCGTAGCTAGTTGGTGGGGATCCAGGTATACCTAGAGTTGGGGTTAGGTCATACAGGGTGGGGGGATATGGGGAGGTTTAATTTGGGCTTAGTGGGTTGTTAGGGAGATTTGATTCTATGTTTAGGATGTAGTATGTGGCAAGGCAAGCTTTTCATTTGCTTGCAAATTCACTACCCCCTTTGCTTTTTTTCTTGTTTTCCTTTTTTCTTCTCCTCTATGGGTGTGTATATGTAGTGGAGTGGCTGCACCTATACTTTAAATGATCTAAAACTTCAATAAAAATCACTCAATTTAAAAAAAAAAGAAGTCATTTGAAACCAAGCCCAATATCATTCTGAGGATGTGACTGTGGCAGATGATTTTTATTTTACATAGGAATATGGTAACATGCAGAGCTCAGATACTGAGTGAAAGGGAGTATAATCCCCTATAACACTGAGCAAGTTTCTTATTCAATAACCGCCTCAGAGGCAGTAAATTAAATAATACAGCGTCTCTATTTTCTACTACATCTTTTATGTTGCTCTGTAAACGTCCTGCCATGCTGGGAAGACAGTGTTACTGTCTGCAGTGGTGTGTGGTTTTACATTGTCATTTTGGAGATGTGCCGCGGTTTCCGAATGTCATCCTGACATTAATTAGCAATTCACCTGCTAGCGTCCCCATGTTCTATTTGCTGTAGCTTCTGACAATGCAGTTACTCTATGCCAAGGTCAGTTATTGTATGCTTGCTCTCCTGCATAGCAAGCCCAGCGAATAGTCTCTGTGAAAGCCTAGTTGCAAATGGTAAAAAGGCGCACAGTAAGTGTAACAAAGTGGATCCGAATGATATTTAATAAAACTGTTTTGATTTTACAGTTTTTATTTGTTGACATTTTTACATGCTAAAATTGACAATAAAGGTCCTTTTTGGACACAGTTGCAAGAAAAAGTATGTGAACCCTTTGGAATTACCTGGATTTCTGCATAAATTGGTCATAAAATGTGTTCTGATCTTCATCTAAGTCACAGCAATAGACAAACACAGTCTGCTTAAACTAATACCAAACAATTATATGTTCTCGTGCTTTTATTGAACACACCATGTAACATTCACAGTGCAGGGTGGACAAAGTATGTGAACACCTGGATTTAATAACTGATTGACCCGCATTTGGCAGCAATAACCTCAACCAAACATTTAAGGGCCCCTTAAGGTGCCCATACACGTTACAATTATTGTTTACAATATTGTATACAATATTGCATCTCATCCGATCTCGGTTTTGCGATGAGATCAGATGAGATGAGATCTAGTACAAAAAGAATGTGCAGCACATACTTTTTGTACTAGATCTCATCTCATCTGATCTCATTGCAAAACAGAGATGCGATGAGATGCGATATTGTATACAATATTGTATACAATAATTGTAACGTGTATGGGCACCTTTACACTTGTGAGATTTTGTGAGATTTCATCCAATTTGAGTCAATTTATCTGACGAGATCTGATGTGCCGTCTGACAAAATCTTATGTGCCTGATGTGTAGGACACAATCCACAATCCCGTGCCATTGAGTATAACCAAGAGATTGGAAGAGATTGAACCTCCTGCACATAGGATAAATCTCGAGTCAATCAGGTTCAATTTGTTGAGACAATAAGTTGACAAGTGTAAGGGGGCCTTACTCTAGCAGCATATCAGACCTGCACAACGTTCAGGAGGAATTTTGGACCTTTCCTCTTTACAAAACTGTTGCAGTTCAGCAATATTCTTGGGATATGTGGTGTGATTGCTCTCTTGAGGTCATGCCACATGAACTCTATCGGGTTGAGGTCAGGACTCTGACTGGGCCACTGCAGAAGGTGTATTTTCTTCTGTTGGGAGGTACTTTTTCATGCAACTGTACATAGATTTTTATAGTGTAAATATGAGTGTCTGTATTTTGCGTGCAGTTTATATCTAGATTGCTCTCACTCCTTATGAGTGTTGGAACATGTGTGGGCAGTCATAAGCTTAACACGGTGCAGGTGTATTCATGTAAGTATAGTTCACTCCATGAGTTGCAACATGATTGGACACCGGACCCATCCCCATATATGATTCTTAAAATTGGGTACAAATTAGTAGATCAACTGATCTGCAGGTATATCTGCAGACGGGTCGGGCAGTGTGTTCTCTATAAACATAGAAACATAGAATTTTATGGCAGATAATAACCATTTGGCCCATCTAGTCTGCCCCTTTTTTTACCCTTCAGGTAAACTCAACCCTTTTTAATCCTTATTTCTTTGTAAGGATATTCATATGCCTATCCGAAGCATGATTAAATAGTTCGCTTCCCAATCCGTTGGGACTGACATCCCAAATGGGCGGGCGCATTTGCACTGAGCTGTCAATAACTGATGGCTTTTGGCGTGGCTATACAGGCGGTCAGCGGATCGCCTGTACACACAGCACGATGCGCCGATATATCTTTAGATCAGGCTGTGTAGCACAGCCAACGCGATTATGTGAATGATGCCGTTCACAGATATATTGATGGTGTGTAGGCACTTTTTACTTTTGATTGGCTATCTGCATATTGACCTCTTTAGCTGACACCACTTAATTCAGTAGCATTGTGTCTGTATTATATCCAGTTGTGGAAATCTATTCACATTATATATTTGATATACTTGTAAAAAATATAAAAATTGTATAATTTTCTTTTTTATGGGAAATGCAACCCACAATTATTAATTGCTGTAAAGATCTTATTCTCTTGTATATAAAGTGTCATAGGTACTTGTGTATTATCTGGGCGCCCATCGCATCACATTGCATACCACTAATTAAGGTATGCAATGGGACCCGATTTCCGGGCGCACAGACCCGCACTGTGATAAAATATCGCATCGCATCGCATTGCATGCCATTACAAATGTCATGCGATGCGATATTAAATTGTACAGGCACCCTGATGGGTGATTACTTTTGTTAAATGGACCCCCATTGTTAACGCCACCCCCACTATCAACGCCCACCCGAAGCGTGGCAAACGGCGGCGGTACGTGTCCTCCGACCTTTTTCATACCCCCACTATCCACGTCGGTGTGGAGCTGATTTTAGATAGTGTGGCGAGCGCAGCGAGCCACCGGGCCCGAAGCGTGGCGAGCGGACGCGGATTACATGTGAAGTAATCCGCGTCCCCTCGCGGGGCTCGCCACACTATCTAAAATCACGCCGACGTGGATAGTGGGGGTATGAAAAGGTCGGAGGACGCGTACCGCCGCCCCTCTCGGGCTCGCTGCAATCGCCACACTTCGGGTGGGCGTTGATAGTGGGGGTGGCGTTAACAATGGGGGTGCATTTAACATAGTAATCACCCATCAGGGTGCCTGTACAATTAAAAATCTGGTCCAATTTGGTCGCATCGCATGCAATCGGATCGCATGCGATGCAACCAAAACTATGTTGTGCGATGGAAATCTTGGGCGCCCAGATAATACACATTATAACATTATAGTATTGAGCATAGTTATGGTGTGTACACATGGTACAATCCAGCATGAGATTTTGACGATCTAGTCAAAATCGCACAGGGATTGCATGCAGATCGCAGTTGTTTTTTTTTTACCTTGCTCTCCTGGGACAGCACAAATCGAAACCAAGATAGACAGGGCAGCAATGACTATATAGTGGAAATCTAATGCAGATAGCATGAATTGTATGTACTGTAAATAGCACATGAGTTAGCAAAGATTGTATAGCAAAGGAATCTCACCATGTGTACACACCATTAGGGTAAAATACCTCCCAACATGACCCATTCCAGGAGGGACACAATGATCTGTTCCTGGAATTCCCTGTTAATGTAATTTTTAATTGATTTTTTTTTTTTTTTTTTTTTTAAAGTGCTTCAACACAGGTGATAGTAATGAGAAATTAAGAGGGAAACCTAGGAATAGAGTATGTTTTCCCTCCTGGAGAGGGTCATGATGGGAGGTATCGGGTAATGCAATTTTCTCTGCTATATATTTATCCATAAGCATACAAACGTCAACACCTTCTGAATATTAATACTTTTTGAATACTTTTTTTAGTTAGATGCGAGTTACATGTTACACAACATAAACATGTAAATGCACCTAACTCTCAATTACAACCATAGTCTTTACAATGTATATTGAGCCTTGAAAGCTCTTGTACCAGATTCTTCACTTGTGCTAAATCAGCCTAGTAATTACAGTGTGTCTTTTTCAGCTGTGGGACATAGACTCCAGGAAAAAAATAGCAGACTTCAATGCACATTTAAGTTGGGTTCATTGTGTCCGATTCTCTCCTGAGGGGTCTTCATTCTTGACGTCTTCAGATGACCAGACTGTGAAGGTATGTTACCCTATTGAAAGAGTTCATTTTGAATTGTGTGTTGCGTTATTCCAGAACGCTAATATAATTTTGCATTCTAAAAAGTTATCTACCTAAAAATAAAATTGGACCATGTTTAGTTTTCTGAGCTTTTCCCTACCACAGCCAAATGCATTGTTTTATTCAGTAGGCTCCTCTGGTTGTGTTCATGGAACATGGGTAAATGCAGGTTTTCTAGAGGGGGGGTTTCCAAATTACTCATTTTAGTATGAGTGTGTCCAGGCTATTATTTGCCTACAAAGTGTATGTAATTACTCAGGCATATACAGGTAGATTCAGTATGTGTGACTGTCAGATGTTGGCAGTCAAAAGACTGATAGCTGCATCTTGCTGAAGAGAAACACGATGGGCTGGTTAGGTCCGACGTGGGCTGGGTAGGTATGCTTCCCCCTCTTCCCTTACTCTCCTTATCCCTCCCTACCTGCAGCCTAGCCCTAACCCCCATACCGGCATCCTTATCCTAATGCTCCCCGTTAGTCCTTAACCCTCTCCCCTCAGTGCTTAAACCCGTCCCCCTTTTTTAGTGCTTAACCCTAATTTAGCCCCTAACGCTACGACACCCAGCATACTTACAATTGTGATACTGTCTTTGGGGATTCGGGACTCGGGACACTCCACTGATGTCTGAATCCCGGACTGGAGTTTGATTGCAGGCATCCTGATCACCGGCATTGTAACTGCATCCCATACAGGGCCAGATATCATGGTAAAGTGTAAAGGTGCACACTTACAGATTTATCTGTCCAATCTATCTGTTGGGAACAAAAACCTTGAAATGTATGGGAGCAAATGACAATCAAAAATGTGTAATCCCAAACATTGGAAAACAAGATCATTACTCAAACAAATTGTTTACATCCATCTTATATACTAAATGTATCCAAGCATATGTTTTTTTCTGTTTTCCAGCATTTGGGAGTACATGGTCATTTGCTCCCATACATTTTCAGGTTTTTGTTCCAATCAAATAGATTGGACAGATAAATCTGTAGGTATGTACCCAGCTTTAGTTGCTGCAGTTGGGCTAAAGTTTGGTACAATTTTTTTAAACAAAAACTCAAAGTACATCCCTAATAACTAAGATAAAGAGTAATGGGCCCTACACACATAGCGATATTCAGCCACTTTCTAAACGATTTTACATTATTTTACTAAACCGTTCAGAAAGTGTCTGAATATTGCTGTGTGTGTAACCCAGTTTCCACTTGGTTGCACTGTAGCGCCTCCCAGTACCTCACATTACCAAGATGCACAGCACTGATGGATGCACCATCATTATTCTACTGCATCTTCACTTAACTATTTTACTTTTGGTATTTCCTAAATAATATTATAGAACTATATAGGATCGTCAATGTATTGTGCAACCACCAAATTTTCAACTTTAAAGATTCATTCTATCTTTATAAAAAATTCTTTATATGGAAGTCCTACTGATGTAATGTGTAAAAAGGCCTCTATATAACACAAAATATCCATCAGCAATTGTATTTCCTTTTTTTTTTTATAAAAACAGCTCTGGGAAACGAGTAAGGTGTGCAAGCAGTCGGTCACTATCCTAAAGCGGGAATTTGATGTAGCAGTCAGTGAAGATGCAGTATTGGTTTTAGCACCAGACAAGGAAGATCGCTTACTTGTGAGTACTTGGTAATAATAAGATTTATAAACACATATGATATATCTTATCTGAAAAAGAATTGTGTACAAATTTTAAAAAAAGCCAAAAAGAATGTGCTTTATTGCTGCGGGTCAGTGATAAGCATACATAAATTTTTTCCTACAGTTACTTTGAGCAGTTCTGCTAAACAATTTAATGGCAAGAGGTTGGCTGTATACCCAAGTAGTGTGGGAAGATAACCACAATGCTTTCTAAATGTGATTTAGTTTACCAGTAAGCCATAACATTAAAAAACACTGACCAACGGGTGTGTGGACTAGCGGTGTATGGAATAGGAAGTGCCTGTGCTGCCTCCCTGGGCCATTAATCCTGATTACCCTCGTGTACCTGGCTGCGGAGACCCCCGAATCACAGCAGGACACTGGGGCTCCATCTTTGTTGTGGAGCTGTGCCATAGGACCCGCCACTTGCCGATCTTCTGGCTCCTCTCCTACCCGGGCCCTGCTATGGAATTGCTGCTGTTGGCCTCCGGAGTGTGGGACAGAGGTGTGCTCTGTCCCACAGTTCTTGTGCTCCTGCTGCAACCTGATGGCTGGGAACAGGCCGCATCGTGGACGCCGTCGCCATCTTGGATGGGGCATCCTGAACTGCTGCACACTGCCCTCCTGACAGTCTGACTCCTGCTGGGCTCTCTGGACCTGCCTGACCACTGCTTGGATCCTAGTGCCTGCTGCTTGCTGCAGTGAGTGAGTCTTCCCATTGGTAAGCCTATTCTGCCTAGCTGCTGCACCTGCTCCCAATCTGACTGTACCTACACCCTACAGATATCTGCCTACGTTGCTGTGCCTGAGGCAGTTGTGCTTGACTAAGCTGTGTGTTCCTGGGGTCCAGGGGGGACAATGAGAATATTTGTGGACAGGGGAATTTTCCATTGGCGACCCTATCTCTTTGACTCCTGCTGTTCCTTTGTTGGGACTTAGATTAAATTATAGGGCCTCATGGTCGGGAAACATGGCACACCTGCCGTGGCATGGTTGGCAAAGTTTGCACGGGGGGTTCAGACCCCGGCTTCCTCTGCTTCCTCCTCCCCACCTCACCTCTATACTGTACCTCTCCCTCCTTTCCTGAGATTGCTGAACCTCCTGAGGTGACCATGACACAACTTTTACAGGCGGTCACTGATTCTGAAAAGTGTCTGACTGACAAAGTTGCTGAAGTGCACATTGAGATTTATTTTATAAGTCAGGATATGCAGAAATTAAAGGATCGTGTTGGGGACACAGAAAATCGTATATCTACTTTGGAAGATTCATATACACCTCTTCCTAATCGTATATCAACTGTGGAGTCTCAAATGTCGACGTGTCAATCCAAGCAGTCAGTGAAGATGCAGGACAGCTTCGCAGAAATCATGTCCAATTTGCGGGCCTCCCGGAGAAGGCTGAGGGTGCGGAACCAGATCAGTTTCTTGAATCCTGGCTGATATCTTTGTTTGGGAAGGATGCATTTACTCCTCAATACGCCCGTTGCCTCCGGGTGCACAGCCCTGGGCATTAACAGCAATGTTCCTGCATTATAAAGACCGTGATGCTGTTCTCCGTCTTGTTAGGGTGCGGGGTCCTCTGGAGCATGATGACCTTAGATTTGCTGATTTTCAGGACTTCTCTGTGGAGGTCCAGAGGTCCTGTTCTCAATTTACCCATGTCAAGCAACATTTATGTACTCTGCAGTTGGCTTACCCTGCCCAGCTTTATACTCCATGATTTACCCTGCCCAACTTTGGGTGATTGCAGGCAACCATACCCATTTTTTTGATTCATCACAAGCTGCTTCGACATGGAATGATATGCAGCTGGCCCGCATGCTGCTCCCCCTTGAATATGCTCCAATTTGTTTAATACTTTCTTTTCCAATGATTGTCTTCAGTATTTCCTTGTGTTTTATAAACTGTACTTTGCCATTTTTGTTTGTTGCTGATGATAAATGTTTAGTATTAGTAACTATTTTACCCCTTGATTAAGTACAATGCAGAAGATAATGTGTTTTGTTTGCTGCTCTAGGCGTGCTGGTTATGGGGGTTTCTTTTGCTGGCTGTTACTGGGTTTTTTTTTCTCTTCCCTTTGTTGTTTTATGTAGATTGACTCTTTGGGCAGTATTCAATGAGGCCAATTCGCCATGTTTTATGGCAAATTTGAGCTATTTTCGCGTTGGAAGGTGATTTTTTTGTGTCAGAAAGTGAATCACCCTACTCAACGTGCAATTCTCGCCGTCTTTCTAAATGATTTTCGCCGTGTAGCAAATCGCCATTTTTTCATGGTGAAGTGGAATGTGAACTTTTAAAATATTTTAAAAGTTGTAGTTTTTTGGTGTCAAAAAATCAGGAATTTTATTCTGTGAATGGGCATGTTATTTTTATTCATGTGCTTATAGCACATGAATATATGTTTAATTTAAAAATTATTTTTTTTTTTTTTACACATAACAGCCAGCAGGGGGCCCGGAGCCGAGAGCCACTCATTAGATATTCATATATTCACTGCTCCCGTTCATTACATATGCACGATCAGGAGCAGTGAATACCCGGTCCCCTGCTGGCTCTCCCAGGGGGGCAGCTTGTGCTGCCTGGGTCCCGGGGAGCCCTCCTCCCCTCCACATGCGTTCTGGGGCAGGCAGGGAGACTTACATCTCCCTGCCTGCCGCCTTCCCCCGGCTCCCTGCAGGATGCTGCAGGGGTTAAGATTCGCCGTCAGGGGCAGCGAGCCCCTGCGACGTTGAATATGGGGATAGCAGAGGGACAGCGAGGCTCCGGAATACGGCGACAGTGCAGCGAATCCTAAACAGGATTCGCTGCACGCCGCGATTATCTTCATTGAATTCTGCCCTTTATCTGAGTTTGATTTTGCTATGTTAGGGTTCAGGTATACTTTTGTTTGGGTGGGTATATAGGGTGGGATGGAATGGGTTTTATTGTTTTTCTTTTTTGTATCTTCATTTGTATGCATTTCTCATTTTGAATTTGTTCTGTGGGGGTGCCTGGGAGGTGTATTGATGCTGAGCGTTTACGTTAATTTGACATTATGGTCCATTCTGGACCGTTACATCATGAACATCAGAGGCCTTAATGACCGGATTAAGCGCTCTAGGGTCCTGTGGCAATTGAAGGCTCGCTCTCCTGGTTTGGTACTGTATGTCTCTTAGAGACCCATCTCGCTGCCCGGGTGACTGTTAATGACTACACCACTGTCTCCTTTGCTCTGGGGCGGGGGACTAGACAGGGCTGCTCCCTATCTCCTCTGTTGATTGCACTTGCTATAGAGCCGTTGGTCTTGTAAGGGCTCCCCCAGTGGGGAAAGGGTTTAGGATTGGGGATAGAGAGGAGAAAATTGGGTTGTACGTAGGGTGGCCAATCCCGGGATTCCAGGATTGCCCTGCGCATGCGCAAAACTAATGCTGGGCAGCGCTGAGAGACCAGCTCAGACACTGCCTGGCTGCTCCTTATCCTGGTGCGTTGCTGTGACCTGATGGCAGAGGTCACACTGTGCAGGCAGCCTGCTGCTCCACGCCTACCAGCCACACCTCCGCCTGGTTCTCTAGATCACCACCACTGAGTCTTTCGAGCACCGCCACTGGGCCTCCCGACCAAAGCCGCTGGGTCTCCTGAACACCGCCGCCCAGGTACTGTAAGTGACAATGGTTTGGGGGGACAGAGGGGGATTAAAGTTTGTCATTATATTGACAAACTCAATCCCGGGATTAGGCATTTTTCAATCATGACCAGTAAAAAAAAAAAAAAAAACACTGACCAGTAAAGTGAATATCATTGATTGCAGAGAAAAGAACCAGTATGTGATGGGCGCTGGTTTCCTGTTTGCTTCAGTAGTATCTCATATGTGGGAAATATATGAAAAATAAACATACATAAATTAGTGATGTATGTGTATTTGATCAACACAAAGAGAGAGAGAAATTCCCAAATGGATATTGTACCCTCACTCACAGAGTGTAATGGGTGTACAGACACATCAGGGTATCTTTAAACTTCATAGACCACCTCCATGTAAGATAGAGTGACAAAAAATTAGATCGTACCGTACTCACATGTACGATCACAGTTGTAAGCGCGTAAGGGTATCTTTTGGAATCCCACAAACGATAATTGGAGGTTATGTCAAATGTCTACAACCGTCCCAGATCATCAAAAAAAGAAAGAAAACATTCTCTCTTATTAAAAGTTTTATTGTGGATAAAACATAGATGATGTGCAGGGTGCAACCTGTACCCAATAGGTGTGTTCACTGCACAGCTCCTCTTTACCAACGCGTTTAGTGTCTTGCAAATACGACCTATTACTGACCACAAGAGGTTGTAAGTGGTGGTCAATAAAAAACGACAAGTTCGACGTTATGGAGTTGGTCCCAGCGATAATGGGGCGACCCGGGGGCTCTGTGAGACTTTTATGTACTTTTGGTAATAAATAAATTACCGGCACAGAGTAATCCTCTTTTATTAAAAAATCTGCTACCTCGTTAGACAAGGTCCCCGTTTCAGTATACGTTTCAGTGTACGTGGAAATAAGGTTTTTTAGGTTTTTCAGTACCTTTTGAGAGGGATCGGTTCTCAATTTTTTGTAAGTTTTACCGTCAATTGTCTGAATACCTCCTCCATATATTTGGCTCTATCTAAAATAACCCCCCCCCCCCCCGCGCCTTTATCGGCGGGTTTAATGATGATCTCAATATTTTTTTCGAGACCTTTCGTTCTTTGGTGGACAGATTGTGCTTGTGGGCTGGGAGGTTGTCTTTGGGCAGTATTCAATGAGAAAAGTTCTCCGTGTTTTGTGGAGAATTTGTGCTTTGTTCGCCTTGGACGGAGCATTTTGCTCTCCAAAAGCGAGCAACCCTATTCAATGTGAAATATTCTTTCTAAGTGATTTTCTCCGTGTCTCTCCGTGTAGCAATTCTCCATCTTTTGATGGGGAGCTGGAATGTGAACTTTTAAACTAAAAGGTTTTTTTTTTATTTTGGTGTCAAAAAATCAGTTTTTTTTTCTGTGAAGGGGCATGTTATTTTTATTCATGTGCTTATAGCACATGAATATATATTTAATTTTAAAAACACAGTGCAGCCAGCAGGGGGCCGGAGCGCTCGAGCCGCTCATTACATATTCATATATTCACTGCACCCGATCGTTAATATGCACGATCGGGTGCAGTGAATACTGGGTCCCCCGCTGGCTATAGGGGGGGGCAGCCTGTGCTGCCTGGGTCCCGGAGAGCCCCCCTCCCCTCCACATTCCTCTGGAGCAGCCAGGGAGACTATAATCTCTCTGGCTGCTTCCGTCCCCCGGCTCCCTGCCAGCTCCCTGCCGCGGACGCTCGTCCGCTGCAGGGGTTAAGATTCGCCGCGAGTGGCGGCGAGTCTTCAATACATTGAATAGTGGGAGCAGGAGGCTCCGGAACATGGAGAGTGCAAGGAGAGCGAAATAAAACGCTCTCCATGCACGGAGAACTTTTTCATTGAATACTGCCCTTTGAGAGAACGAATCTCATCATTGACAAAAAGGATAACGGAAGTGACGTTCCGCACATTAATGCGGGTCACTCGCATCCTTAGGCTAACTTCTAGCGGCGGAAATGACGCACTGTGAGTGGCGAGGGGGAAGCGGCGGAAGTGACGTTTGCATCTCAGATGCGTGTCACCCGCCGCTTCCTGATAAAGAATGCAGCTTTTCCTTGGTTTCCTACTATATAGCGCAAGTGCCGAATCCCCCCTAAAATGGAGGAGTTAAAGTGAACATATACAATGTGATCATATTATTAGTATTTGTTTGTAAAGCCTTATATACCGATTCCCAGTGGTATACTGGGACTTCCGGTTGGACGCCATCCCCTTTACTGGGAGGGACCAACATGATTAAGCCATTGGTATAAATACCAGCACTAAGCACAACTGCTCTCCAGCCTTGAGAAAGACAGCTCACCTATCGAAACGCGTTGGTGGAGAGGAGCTGTGAAGTGAACATACCTGTAACACCTGATTGGCAGTGGATGGCCATACTCTGCCTATTCAGGTATGATTCCTTTTCTGTTTTGTAACACCTATTGGGTACAGGTTGCACCCTGCACATCATCTATGTTTTATCCACAATAAAACTTTTAATAAGAGAGAACGTTTTCTTTCTTTTTTTTGATGATCTGGGACGGTTGGAGACATTTGACATAACCTCCAATTATTGTTTGTGGGATTCCAAAAGATACCCGTATGTGCTTACAACTGTGATCGTACATGTGAGTACGGTACAACCTCATTTTTGTCACTCTATCTTACACGGAGGTGGTCTATGAAGTTTAAAGATACCCTGCTGTGTCTGTACACCCATTACTTTGTGTGAGTGAGGGTACGATATCCATTTGGGAATTTCTCTCTCGCTTTGTGTTGATCAAATACACATACATCACTAATTTATGTATGTTTATTTTTCATATATTTCCCACATATGAGATACTACTGAAGCAAACAGGAAACCAGCGCCCATCACATACTGGTTCTTTTCTCTGCAATCTTGTCTACAAGAGGCTCCCGGTGAACCTCTTTTTCCAGTGTACGGCTGCAGAATTGCGGCTTTGCGTCTTGGGACTATTTCATCCTTTCTTTTGCATATTGAATACCATTGATTATCTTGTTACACTGGCACCAGTCAAGGGGTGGGATATACAGTATTATGTAAGGAACAGTTCATTCTTGGAGTTAA
Source organism: Crinia signifera (assembly GCF_055691185.1). NCBI lineage: Eukaryota > Metazoa > Chordata > Amphibia > Anura > Myobatrachidae > Crinia > Crinia signifera. The sequence goes on along the minus strand of NC_139220.1, from coordinate 109,451,261 downwards.
TGTGTTGAAAGCAGGAAACAGGGGCAAGTGTAAGGATATGAGCGACTTTGACAAGGACTATATTGTAATAGCTAGACAACTGGGTCATAGCATTTCCCATACACAACAGGTGTTCTCAGTATGCAGGGGTTAGTAAATACCAGAAGAGGTCCAAGGAACTACAACTGGTGAACTAGCAACTGGGTTTTGTGTGCGCAAGGCTTATTGTTGCATATGGGAAGCAAAGGCTAACCCATCTTGTCCTATCCCTAGCTACTGTAACACAAACTGCTGAAAACCTTAGTGCTGTTTGTGATAGAAAGGTAAAAAAGCTTGATATTTATTTATATGATAGACAGGTGTCAACACATACGATGCTTGCAGAGCGCTGCATAGGCACAGACCGGTGAGACTGTCAATTCTGATCTCCGCCCCCCTCTTTAAAAGCCTACTATTATGGGCACGTGAGTATTAGAACAAAACCATGGAGCAAATGGAAGAAGATGACCTTCTGTTGAATGATTTTATGTTTTACATCCTGTGGACAGCCTGGAGCTGATGGTAGTGACCTCTTTCAGCAAGATAATTATTTTGTTTCTCATGGTCTGAGAGTCCTTCTGATGCATTTTGGCAAGCTCCAGGCCAGCTGCCATGTGCTTTTTACGAAGGAGTAGCTTCTGTCTGGCCACTCTGTGGCTTTGACAGAGTGACCATCGCTTCTTGATCACCTCCCCCAATCGTTCAGTTTAGAGGGCCGGCCAGCTCTAAGTCCTGTTGGTTCTGAACTTCTTCCATTCATGGATGATGGAGGCCACTGTGCTCATTGGGAGCTTCAAAGCAGCAGATATTTTTCTGTACCCTTCCCCAATTTGTGCCTCGAGACAATCAGTCATTAGGGGGTATTGTGTGTAGAATTATGAGTGAAAAATGAATTTATTCCATATTGGAATAAGGCTGTAACATAACAAAATGTGGAAAAAGTGAAGCGCTAACATTCCGGATGCACTGTAAGCACGAGCCATTGAGGTGGGGACCTCCCAACTTAAAGGATCTATTGCTATTGTCTTGGTGTCATTACCACAGGACACCTTTTGGAGGTCCCATTGGAGTCTATGGCTTGACTGCACAAGGGACCTGATTCTGGTTCACTTGCAAATGCAAATTATCTCTCCCTCATGGACAAAACCATGTGCACTGCAGGTGGGGCAGATGTAAAATGTGCAGATAAAGTTAGATTTGGGTGAGTTATTTATTTCTGTGCAAGGAAAATGCTAGCTGCTTTATTTTTACACTGCAATATAGCTATCAGTTTATAAAAACTTCACCCAAATGCAACTCTCTGTACATGTTACATTTTGTTGCTAGTGAACCAGAATCCCACCCAAGGTGAGGCAAGGGGGATCTACACAATATTAGTCGGGTGCTTTTAATGTTATGGCTGATGGTTTTTCTATTTATGAAGTCTCAAATGTACACCCATGACACATATCCCTCTGCCACCCCCACTCTTCCAAAAAAAAGTCCACAATATTTAGTTGTGACAGTAGTTCCTGCATACTAATGGTTCTCAACTTCACTCCTCGATTACCACTAAACAGGTCTTGTTTTCAAGATTTCTGTCGGTGGGATAATTACTGACCTAGTACAAATGACAAATTGTGTATGATTAAGGAAATCCAGAAAACATGACCGATTTGGGGTACCTCAGACTGCAGTTGAGAGCTGTTTACCATTTTCTGACCAATTAGTTAATGTATTTGTACTTGTCATGCAAATTGTTAACAAAATATTAACAATTTAAATTTGAAACTTATAGAGAGATGCTTCTTTTTCTCAATTTAGTGATCCATTCTGAATTAGGCCCAAAGTTTAATACTAATATTTTCCCCAAGCTACTCTCTATATCCTTGTTCATTGGTTACTAGTTTTGAAGAATAAAAGCAATTGGAGCTCTGACTCGGGTGTCTGAAAACCTTTTCATTTTTTTATATAATTTGCGAATCTTGGTACAGCCAGCCTTCTGTATGTGCGTTGTACAAATCCGAGTCTCTGAAAAGCTATAATCACATTTCCATAAATTGTAGCACTAACTGAAAAGTACTGAATGTGTGACACGATGGCTAAGTGGATAATCTTGTGGCTCTTATTTATGCCTGCTAACATATATTCATACTGTACATATATTTGTCGTAGAAATGGAAGGATGTAAGATTGTTATAACGGATATGTCTTCACCCTGGGTATTTTTATATTATTACCTTGTGATTTTTTTTTTTTCTTCTTGCTTACATTTACAAAACATAAATTTTGTAATTGATCATGCCTAGCAAGGAGGTAACTGATCTGTCTAATAATATTTTTTTTATATATTGTCAGTTAATTGATGGAAAAACTGGAGATGTTGTTTGTCAAAGCAGCAGACAGGAGTCCAACTTAACATGTTGCTGCATGAGTTCTGACCAGCACCTGGCAGCTGTTGGTAGAGAAGATGGGTGTGTCCAGGTAGGTCCGCTCTCTGAGCATGTGTGTTTATTAAGCAGATGTTCTATCTGGGGGAAGTGTTGGAGAGGGCCTGTGTGCAGACTATGGCCCTTATTCTGATCGGTGCGGATATATCCGCGTGCGTTCGGCCCGCCGATGTTTTGTGTCTGCGCATGTGCAGAGGCGTCTCTGCGCATGTGCGAGCGGGGCGTACGGCCAAATCCCGCATGATATGTGAACACTCCGAACAGGGGGTGGAGAGGGGCGTGAAGGGCTATTTGGGCTCATTACCATATGCATACGCCCCGCGTTTCATGGGAGTTCCCATGAAAACGCTGGGCGTACGTATGGTAATGCGGCCGTGACGCACGTGTAGGGGGCAGACATATGACATCGTCGGATGTCAGCTGCCCGCCCAGATCCCTGCTTTTGCACGGAAAAATGTCCGTGTGGTCTGAGGTTGCGGGTGCTGGTGGAGCACACGGTCCTGCATTCGATGGTCTGCGACCATCGAATGATGGGGGAGGTTCCCTTAGATGGAGGAGGCGTATTCCGTGAAAAATACACGTGCGGTCCGTTCGGACAGCTTCTTACCGCATACGGACGGAGTTGGCGATCCGTATGGAAGGCGGGGTTTCGCACGCACGGTCCTGGCCGCATAATCGGCTCCGGCCGCACCGATCAGAATAAGGGCCTATGTGTGGGCCCCCTCCTCTTTGGTAGCAAGTAGACAAGCATGTGTAAAGCACCGGTAAAATGGCCACGGCAGCCATTTTTCCATTGATTTATGTCTGCAGTGCCACCCACCACCGCCTGACTCTAGAGGGGTAAGTGTAACTCTACTAGTTACCAGTCCATAAAAATGATGGAACAGAACAGTAGTGTAGGTGGCTGTACGCAGCCAAACAATGTAGCGCTTGTATTGCTCTGTCAGGCATCTGTGGCCGTCAGCATACAAAACACTTTCATTTCCCCCATAGAGGTGAGTAGAAGAGTTGGCATTTTAGTATGTAGGATGCGTTCAAGATATGCAGTGTATGAGTGCTGCAGATCAGTAATATGAACACTACAGGAAATTAGCATCAATACACCACACCGCTCGAGTCAGGCGCTGGCGTTCTCAATCTTTTTTTGCCACAAATGTATCTTCATGGCAATTATGACACACCAGGAGATCCTCCTGATTTGATACGTGACACTTGTATATTTTGTGTGTCTGAATCTGTATAAGAGGCACAACAGAAGTTGGCATGGAAAAAAGCCACGGTCACTACATCGTAGCACATTATGTTGTATATAGAGTCAAATGCTCCATCGCACACAGATTTACAAGTGTCGCATATGAAAGTAATCCGCACAGTCTCCTGGTGTGTCCTAGTCACATCACATTGCCACTCAGATACAGTTCTGGCTAAAAAGTCAACTGACCCTAGCAGAGTCTTACTGTACCTGGTACCTCTGTATAACCGAGATACTTTTCTCAGTTCTTTGGCACTACCAATGTGTACACTTTTGTGTGATCTGTATTGTGCTATTACCTTCATTCACATCAAATATTTTCACTACCATAGGCATAATGTAGACTTCATAAAATGTTCTGGTGTGAGGATTAGAACCAGCCCAAAAAACCTGGGTTTTTGCTGGATCGACCCAGGGCACTATGTGGTGTAAAGGGGCTTTTTGGAAAATCCCAGATCCAGCAATCAGACCCGGTTTGAAAGAAGGGTTTTATCCGGGTTGCTGTGCAGTGTTAACGGGAAACCCGGGTCGAGCAACGCATCCCCCTGATGTGCCACTGCTTTTCCCTGCCCCCAATGATGTCAGCGGCCTGACTTATTGCTGGATCGCTGCGGGGAGCTTCACCTCGCTAATGCCGGGTTTCTCCTTTCAACTCATGTCAGATAAAGTATATTTATAACTAACTGCTGCTGTCCAGCAAATTCTGCTGCCATATGGTAAATCTGCATTTAGAGGCTCTACACAACACCAGTATATGTTGATAAGTGTCCGTGCGGAAATCTGCCGGTTATTAGGCCATAAAAATAGTGTACAGATCTGTGACCCCACTATGGGGCCATGCTGATCAAGCACCTGATCCTGCTTGGATGCTACTGTGTTCTAATTTCATCCCAGTTATAGAACAAAGACTTTCTGTCCAAAATCTATTGTACTGTAATAAATGCTTTCAGCCACACAACTCCACTCTATTCCAAAACATCTACTAAAATTGTAATTATGTCAGTGGTATGGACACTTGTCACAGGACAATAACCACCTGCTTAGGGAAAAAAAAAAAAAAAACAACAAAAAATACCTTCTTGCAGTTGTTTTTAATTCCCTTTAAAACCCCACTTTTATAACTCAGCATGGTGGCATTTCTCCTGCCATAATCTTTCCTTTTCTGTAACCAATTTGTTCTTTCTGCTTGAATAATACAGTGTGTATTTAAAGGATAATGTAACTGAAATAGGTTCATAGCTATTTCTAGTAAACCTGAAATCACAGCCAATGCATGTCACATTCATATTGAGATTAAACTTGCTTTTGGGAGAGATTTCTCTAATTTGGTTTATGTTTGATGCTACAGGGATTGACTGAATGCTTTTCGATTGTTACAATATTGTATATGTATTATAGTAATACTGTAACCTTTCATTTGGTCAGTAGCTGCCTAACAATCTCTTGTCTCTAGGAAGAGTAGAAAAACCTTAACCCTTTGAGTGCCAAAATCTCTGTGAGAGAGGTGCAAAATATCAACTTAAAATGCCAGCGTCGCTCACATTTGTTAATAAAAAATGTTGTGTTAAAAAAAAGATTATATTTCTTATATAAGGTTCCAGGTCATAAAAAAAAATTAAAATATTTGCTTGTCAATTTTCACACCAATTTTGACAAATTCACTTGGCACTCAAAGGGTTAATGTGATACTCATTGTAGATGTAAGTAAGCATGTACTTGCAGAATGTTCATTCTTTGGGGCATATCCAATTATCCCCGATGCAGTTCCGGTTGTTAAAAATTATTGATGCTCATTATTGCAGTATCGAATTAGATCTAAAGTGTAAAGTGGACCCAGGATCACATGAAAACATAGGGGATTGGGGATGACTCCTTAATCCTATGTGTTATCATGGTGCACACAAAGGGTAATCCCAGATAAGTGCGAGTATCTTGAGATACAGACACAGGCATCAGGAATAATTGGATAGCCTTTGGCAAATTAGTACTTATTTCCTAGCACGGCGCCTGCGATTTTAATTGTATCCATCGGGTCCCAAAAAATCGCGTCAATCGCATTCAACCAAATCGCATGCGATGTGATTTTTAAATTGGAACCAAAGTAAAATGGTCCCCGAGACCCAATTTTACATTGGGCCCAATGTTACATGCCCCCCAAACCCCAATTTTCATTGTATGCCCCCCCATTGTTAACGCCACCCCACGATGAACGCCAACCCGAATCGTGGCGAGCGCAGCTAGCCCGCGATGGGCGGCGGTATGCGTCCCTTGACCTTTTCATACCCCCACTATCCACGTCGGCGGGGAGTAGTGCAGCGAGCCACCGAGCCCGAAGCGTGGCGAGCATTACTTCACAGGTATTACGCATCCCCTTCCTGTGCTCGCCATGCTTCGGGCTCGGTGGCTCACTGCGCTCGCCACACTATATAAAATCAACTCCACGCCGACGTGGATAGTGGGGGTATGAAAAGGTCGGAGGACCTCGGGTGGGTGTTCATCGTGGGGTGGCGTTAACAATGGGGGTCCATTGCCCCATTTAACATTGTTCCCTATGTAAAATCGCGTCCATCGCATCATGCGATGGACACGATTTTTTAATTGTCGTGGAAAAGGCTGAAATCGCATCGGTCGCGTCCATCGCATACCTTAACTTAAGGTATGCGATCACCTACGACGGGCGCCGTGCTAGGAAACAAGTACCGGCAAATCTATTACCCACAGTCATAATTGGATTATTTATTATTTATTAACAGTTTCTTATATAGTGCAGACATATTCCGCAGCGCTTTATAGAGAATATTTGAACATTCACATCAGTCCCTGCCCCCAGTGGAATTTACCATCTATATTCCCTACCAAATGTACATGCACACAGACATTCTAGGGTTAATTTTGTTGGAAGCCAATTAACCTACCTGTATATTTTTTGGATTGTGGGAGGAAACCAGAGTACCCGGATTAAGCCCACGCAAGTACGGGGAGAATATAAAAACACTGCACAGTTAGGGCCGTGGTGGGGTGTGAACCCATGACCTCAGCGCTGTGAGGCAGTAATGCTAAGCATTACATCATCCCTGCTTATTACTATTACTACTTCATCTTCAGTCTCCTCGACAATTTCCACACCTACTTCAGAACTGATGCGGATTTTAGCTCTACCAGCTATACCCCTATTTATGCTGTATTTTATCAACACACCCTGTACGTTACCTTGTAATTTGTTTTTTGTTTGCTATGTACGGCGCTGCAACACTTTGTGGCACCTTATAAATAAACGTACTACGACTACTATTCCCTGCAGATGGTTGGTTACTTTAATATATATATCTACACACACTGCTACTCATTTCTGTCTCTCTTTGGGGATAGGTGTTTGACTTAGCCACTGGCACATTTGTGCAGCACTTAAAGGGTCACACTGGGACTGTCCAGCACTGTCAGTTTACATCGGATGGGAAAACACTTGTCTCATGCTCAGATGATGCCACAATCAGGGTAAGTTTGCTGTCTCACATTTGTTTATCACTAACGTAGTCCTTTTATACAGTATTCATCCGTCCTATTTATTAGTGGGACAAAAAAGTGTTTTTTTATTTCTAAAAAAGCTTGTGCCTTCAGTCATTACAGGAACTATATTACAGGATCAGTCACATTTCTCTTAGGGGTAAATTTACTACAGCTTCTAAAACTAAAAATTGGGGATGTTGCCCATATCAACCAATCAGATTCAGTCTATGATTTTCTAGGATGCAATAGAGAAATGATAGCTACAGTAGAACCTGATTAGTTGTTATGGGCAACATCCCCACTTTTCACTTCTAGTAGCTTTAGTACATTTACTCAGTGTCCGGAATAATTGGAATGTAATTGTTTTTAGGATGTGATTCTATATGTAAGGCACAGGTGTCTTCCACCCTATGGCTGATAGATTACATCACAGAAAAGATGAGAGCTAGCTGATATGGGAGCAGGGCTGTATGTAGGACTTCTGCTGGCCAGGTCGGTCAAAGCAGTAGTTTGTTGTAGCCCCCCTCCTTCCGGATCCCGGTCATGTGACCCATACTCGTGCCCCTACCTATGCCCTGATCAGAGCATAGGTGAGCTTCATAGATTACATTGTTCTGGTTAGTTCACAGTATTAAAAATAAAACATGGCCAATGTGAAGGCCCCCATACACTATGAGGCTTCTCCGAGGGGAGTCGCATATGATGCCCCTTGAACAGGGACACATACGATACATCGGCCATCTTTCTGCATACAGTATATCACATGCTATCCCTTCCACACTGACGTGAGGGGGGCCGAGTCGGAGGTTAGACGTGCAGCAGGTCTGACCTTCAACTGTGATCTGATGTGCACGGGGCCGCGCATCGGATGTCAAACACCTTCGTTTTGGCTACTTTTCACCCGATTTCTCGTCTCCAATGTGTCGGAATCTGGTGGAAAGAGGTCAAAAGAGTTGGGGGCCTTAAGTTTTCATGTCTTATAATGGAGTCAGTTCAATGAACTCTCCCCCATGAGTTCAGTTGAGTGCTGCTCTATGCTGCACTTATGGTAGCTCTGGAATCTGGGTTGAGGTAGGGCCACAAGAGGGGAGACACAAGGTGCCAGTGTTTCCATGCTGTTGCAACAGCAGCTAGTCCCCTTTTGTAGCCAATGTGTCAAGATTTTGGGATCTTCAGTTTAAATATATAAACCTTGTAAAATATACCGTGAAATAATTTTCTTCATTTCATATGAAGTCCTGTATGTTTACTGTATCATGTGATGCTCAGATTCCTTTTTTTTCTTCTTCTTAATGCATAGTATTGTTCAGTAAATAAGAGTTATGTGTGTGACCTGTATGTGTATATCTTAGGGTGTGACAGGATATGTTAATGTTGCAGGTTTGGGACTGGATTTCTGGGGGTTGCCTTATACTACAAAGACACAAAGAAGCTGTGAAGTGCTTTAGAATTTTACCGAATTCAAAACTCTTGTCCTGGTCTTTTGATGGGACAGTGAGGGTAAGAAACACATGATTTATCTGTGAAAATGTCCTATAACTGATCTTCTTGCCAGGCTCTGATTTGTTTCTTCTGTTTAGTGTGTGTGATGTTATTATATAAACTATGTTTTATTATACCAGAGTTAAAAGGGAAACTGTTAAATACACTCCTTGTACTTTTAACGAGAAAAACTGGATCTTTAAAGGACAACATAAACTGACAGTAAAATAAATCATACTGCTGTCACCTTTCATTTGCCAAGTAGCAACAGAGAGCATTGTTCTACTTATTGTGTGGGTGTTCTTGGTTTTATTGTGCAGCAGTCATACCTGTGTTAATGGGTGCTAACAACAGAGAGCTAACGTGTGGCTGTCCAGTTCTCTATTTTATTGTGCATGGCTATAGCCATAAGGCATACAGGGCCTGGTTCAGGTTAGGGGATGCAGTTAAAATCCCGGCGTTCAGAATCCCGACCGCCGAAATCCCGACACTTTCTCCCTCCGTGGGTGTCCGCGACACCCCTGGAGGGAGAATAAATTAGCGTGCTGAGCGTAGCGAGGCACCGGGCCCGCTGCGTGGCGAGCGCAGCGAGCCTACAAGGGGGGGGCGTCCCCCCCCCTTGTCGGGATTTCGGCGGTCGGGATTCCAGCGTCGGGATTTTGAACGCCGGGATCCCGAACGCCGGGATTTCATACTGAATCCCAGGTTAGTGCATAAACCCAAATATAAAAGAAAGAAGAAAAGCTATGCGCTACAGGCCAGAGCGTGATGAACCAAAGAAGTTTGCTAAATATATACATAGTCTACATCCTTTATTTAAGCAATACACAAAAATACACATACAGTACACAATATGAAAAAACTTTTCTTTGGTAGTACGTACCAGCCGGTATATTTAACACTCTTCCATGTAAATATCTAAAAAAAAAAAAAACGTACAAATTGGTGGTTATATCCGTTGGTGTTTATGTAATTCGTAAAATGAGAATAGAAAAAAATATTAATGTCTCTGAAGTTATTCAGATGTTAGTAGGGTAGGTGTTAGAAGGTAAAGCTGTAATTTCTTCTTGTTAGGATCTGAAAATAGATATACACAGTACTGGCAGATAGAGACTTTACAGAGTTAAGCTGGGTACACATATATACAATCCTTATTTTTTGCAACCGTTCGGCCGACCGTACTCCCGTTGGACCGTCCACAAACAACAGCCGACACGCGCGTACACACCTCGTACACACCTGTACAATTTACTTGCGACGTCTGATGTACTCCCGTCCAAACAGTCGCAAGAAAAAGATTGTACCACCGTACACACTCTCCCGATTTGGGCTTTTGACACGATATATATAAACATAATTATCATAATGGGCTGGGTTAAGGGCATACCAAAACAAAGCGGCGTGATTACAGAACGTAAACAGAAGTGATTTTCTTTTTTACATCAGTGCTGGCTGTGCAGAGAACACGTACGTTCGTTCATTCGTTCCGTTGTTTTCTAACACTTTCATCATGAGCTTGATGAAAAGAAAGGCTCGGGCTGGCATTCTTGCTGCTATGGCCACTACATTGCTGTCTCTAAATAAAAAAAAGAGGAGCAAGAATCGAAGCTGCTGGACAAGAGACTGGCTACTGAGGCGAGACACCTTCTCTCATATGCCGTTGGTACAGGAGATACGGGAGAAAAACCCTGATGACTTCCGGAATTATCTACGTATGGCTGTTAGTTGATATTGGTATAATTACTACTCCTGCTGCAACCAGTATTGGTATAGTGACCACTACACTGTATAAAGCTGAGTAAATGTTGTGTCAAAAGGGGCCATACAGGTGTAGATTCCCTATACGATGGCTCCCGACTGGCCAGCCCTCCACCGCACCTTTTCTGGAGCGCGTACTTGCAATGTTTCACCACAGATGGTATGATCATGAATCCTGGTAGAGAGGAAGCCGCAGAGAAATGTGTAAGAGCCTATTTGGTGTCTGGTTAACAGTATTTTACAGCTTCTCCCATGTGTCTGTGCAAAAAGTAGTGCAGACATTCCCAAATAATTTGTCTGATTTTCATACAGGCATGTTATTTGAAGTGCCAAAACAGCACAGAAAAGGCAATTTACAGAATTGGGACAAGATCATTTCCAATACACAGACACCCGTTAAGTGCAGGGGTGGTACCTAATGATTACGACAGTGAGTCTGCCATAAAGTCCTGATAGTTTAGGTTATTGTATTAGTTATTTTTTGCCCTGTCCATGGCTTTGTTATGTAGCGATACACAAGTGTGCGGTCTGTCAGTATATCCACAATGCTCCTTCTCTAACAGAAAACACTTTGATACACTTCTTTCTTTAGTTACGCTTTCTTTAGTGTCTTTAGTTTTTTTATTTTTGTTTTGTTTGTCCTTTCAAGTTTTAGAATTGGTTGATTTAGATGAATTATTTAATATGTTGCAGATATGGGACCTTCTGAATGTGAGTAAAGAAGAGGAATTTAAGTGTCATTCTGGTGCGGTTCTTTCTTGTGATGTTTCCCCTGACTTGTTAACATTTGCATCTACTTCAGCTGACAAGACTGCAAAGGTACGGTACATCGCCTCGGTTATAGTGTACAAAGCACAGATTAGGGTAAAGGGCACTAGCAACCAGCAAAAAGTGACAAGTCAGCAGCTTTATTTGTCCTCCAAAACATATTTGGGGCTTAGCCAGTAGTGTATGTAGGAGGGTCCGCAGCAGGGACTGCTGCTATCCACCGGCAACCGCATCCCACATAGGTTTCTTTAGGGAATGTGATGCTAATAGATGTATCAATATGCCCAATTCAGAGCATTCCCGATATTGGCCTCCACATGTGGAAGCCCATTATAGCCCATGGGCTACACTTTGTATTTGTAGCCAACAGAGGGAGCCTTCCTGGACGTAGGCACTGTGCATGTGTCATCAGCCCTGGCACCACACTCAGCACATCACAGGAACGGGGTTTCTTTCTAAACATGTGCCGGATTAATGTACAGAAATGACAGCCAAGTTTAGTGGCCAGGATAGAGTTGGACTAAGGTGGAGAAAGTAATGGCGTGCATCTTTAACACTTCAAATGCAAATCAGCTTTGACTTCTGGCCGTATTTTTGAAGCAGGAAGGGTCCAAATTTTTTTAAGACTAATGGGAATGTTTCATAGTAGAACAGGTGCAAGCCAAGGTGTAATGGAAGCCGAGTTAGAGAGTTCACACCAAACAGCTCTATAAATATAGCGGTTTTCTTTTTTTTGCATATTATTTTAATCAACAGAAGCGGCTTGTGCATTCAATTTATATATTTATTTATTTATATATATATATATATATATAATGTGCATAAGATGCATTCGATGGGGGGAAAAAGGCAAAAATTACATGCACAGTTTGACCTATTTTGACAGATCAAAGTACATTTTGCATTTTTTAAGTTAGAAATAAAAATGTATTTTTGTTGTAAATATGCTGTAATTGTGCGCTTGGAATTTAAAAACTGCCAGTTACTTCGGATGAGTTGTATTTTTAACATGGGGAAAGCATCTAGACCTGTCTTTTTACCAGCAGCTCTTATTCGGAGCCAAAAGAATCCGACTTTTAATTACCTCAGACGCTATTACAATTCCTGACTTTTTGTAAAATGACCAGCTTTTAACGAAACATCAGACATTCCACATAGCTCTGAATTATAGTACAGGTTGAGTATCTCGTATCTAAAATGCTCGGGACCAGGAGAATTTTGGATAAAGGATTATTCCGTGTTTCGGAATATTTTAATATTTCAATGATGTATTTTGAAGTATCTTGCATTTATGCTGTATAAACACATCAACCACATGAAATGCACACAAATATATTTTATTTTTTCAAAAAACAAGGTTTCAAAAACATGAAACAAATTTTGTGTACTATCTCAGATACTGAATTTGAATGTCAAGCAATCCTTTTCTTGTACATATAATGGCAGTTACATATCATTTCCTCAGTAGTGTTGGCACAGATGTCCTCAGTAGTGCCAGTTACATATCATGTCCTCAGTAGTGCTGTTACAGATATCCCCAGTGAGATTTTAGCAAAAAAAAAAATTTTTATCCACTTTCTGGAATGTATGGTTTTCGTAATAATTCAGATAACGGATATTCGTATACGGGATACAGAAGTACAGAAGAGTTTGGTACAATCTAGATTGCTATGATACACTATACAAATGAAAGATCCGTGCACCAAGATACAATACAGAGTGCTTTTGTACATATGATATGAAGATCAATATTTCCCCCGTGACAGAATACAGTTGCTGACCATAATAGAGCTTACATACACTAGTTAAATATGCAAAGCATCAATTGTGCCTTTTGCGTAAGTAACTTATTAAACCTAACAAAATGTTTCAAGGCGAGTCTCTATTATAGTACCTTTTCTATATTCAAGGTGGGTGGGTAGTTGCTAACCAAGTGTTAATGTTAAATGTATGTATGCTACAGAGAAAGGAAAGTTTTATGCTCGCTTTATTAAGAACTGATTTGTTTGATCCTAATTGGGTAAAACGGGTAATACGGATTATTTTAACACAGAAATGTAATATACAGGTCTGTCAGGTATACGGTCACTTGGTCGACGTACATTAGGTTGACCACTAAAGGTCGACAGGCCTTAGGTCGAAACACTCAAAAGGTCATCATAGCTTTAGGTCGACAGGGTCATTAGGTCGACACAAGCATATGGTTGACAGTCAAAAGGTCGACATGAGTTTTTCACTTTTTTTGTCGACATGAGCCGACAGGTGGAATATCATGCCCTACCATCCACTAGGGTTTGGAGGGAGAATAGAAGTGTGCCGAGTGGAGCCATGTGAGGGGACGCAGCGCACCGATACAGTGTCCATGTTGACATTTGGAACAAAAAAAAACATGAAAAATCCATGTCTGACTGCCAACATAAAGCCATGTCAGCCTTCAGTGGTCGACTTAATGCATGTTGTCCTTGCTGTGGTCGACCTAACGATCCACACCCATCTGTCACTATTTTCAAGTTCTTTATTGTGCTTTTAAAGAATTCCCACTAGGGGGGGCAATACTCACAGAGCTAATTCATTTTACATTACATACCTGGCTGAGCTGAAATATGACATAAGAGCTGTCTATTATTTATATAATATATCATTTATTTATAAAGCCACTGAGCGGTTTCCTAGTTCTGTACAGTTGTAGAGACTGAACATTCACAAACTGCTTCAAACTGTAGAGAGGTCTCTGCCGTGAGAGCTTACAATCTACATGATATATTATAAGTGATGAAAATAATATAACACTATAACGCATACTTACATTTAATTAGCAATAGGTTTACTAATGATACAATTACTGGAGGACACTAACCTGCTGGTAAAGCATATGCCTATGATATTTACCCACCAGTGATGTCATACTTTTGTATCCAATTGAATGACACATCTGCATGAATATTGGTTTAGCTCGCACACTCACAGTCTCCACTTCAGCAGCTCCACACAATATGTTATCATCTGCAAATAGAAAAATACAAAAGTATAGCATTGTAAAGTTTGTTTGTCGTATTTTAGATTTGGAGATTTGCTGGCTCTTCTCTTCTCCATGAACTGAAAGGTCACCAGAGCTGTGTGCGATGCTGCAACTTTTCTTCTGACAACAGCTATTTAGTAACCGGTGACGACAACGGTGAAATAATGGTACGCTTCATAAGGTTTTTATTTTTTAGAAATAGGAGATTTTACAGTTAATCAGGAGTCACTTTAAGATACGTGTAACATGAATAATATGTGTTTTTTATACTTTCCCTTACTATATCCATTACTTACCAGTTTAAAAGATTCCCATCCTCTATTCTACATGACCAGTAGGATCTCGCTCTACTCCTGCTCACACATTAGGGCTAATTTAGACCTGGTGGCATGGCCGCAAATTCATATCAGACAGCGTTCAGGTAAACGCCGCCCTGCCAGAGTGAAATCCCACCTTGCAAATGAATGTGCTCTCTGTACGAATGGATGTGTATGGCTACAAATGTATTTGTAGCCGTGCGAATATGTCCAAAATCCATCGTAGCAGGCTCACCAACTAATGCTTTTTACACTGGGCACAAGTCATCGCAGGCTCAGAGTAGCCAGATCCTTACTCGGCGGTGCAATGAAAAAAGACATATCCGGCCTGATCATAACATCAGACCCTCCCCTAAAATTCTCAGGCATGCCTAGCGTTTTCCCGGACACTACCAGCGGCACGTCTGCAGTTTTCTTAGCACTCCCACTAAACAGAGGATTTCCACCCCCAGATGCCAACTTCCTGTCAATCACCTTACGAATGGATTCAGAATAGAAAAAAGTAGTCAGATTTTGTCGCAGCATGGCCGCACGCATGTGTAATACAGGCCATACACATGCGATAATCAGCCACCGGACGAATTTCCAGCTGTGCGATCAGATCTGCAGTTGCAGAAGTTCTTTTTTGGTTCGAGCACTTACAAGGCACATCATTGGCTGATGGAGTTTTGTAAGTGACTGCCCCTTTAAAAAACTTAGATGTTTTTAGATTTAGCAGCATATCCTTTTTTTTTTTTTTAATTTAAATTTTTATTGAATGTCACATATCAAAATAAACAATAATAACCATTCAAGCATTTGTTATGACAGTCTGATTTTTTTCTGGGAAAGGGTACAAAATAAAGACAGGGGTGGGGTACGGTAATAATACAGTAATACAATAGAGTGGTCATAGTCAGTGAATACATACAATGTCTATATCCTACATTGCTAGATCCGATTTATAATCCATCCAAGTCAGCCATAACTTAGTTGCGGAAGGTGATGGCGATGAATTAAAAGATATGCCAGCTGTTTCTAATTCAAAGTGAGATTGTACCACCTCTTCTATCTCTATAAGAAGCATATCCTTTTTTTTTTTTTTATTGGATCAGCAACCCTTATGTAATAATGTCAGCACCTGCATTGTGTCCTTATGACACATGGCATTTTATTATATCATTTTGCATGTTTGCATTATATCATTTTGTGGACATCTAATAAATACATATAATATGTTATCTATCTGTTTGGCAGATTTGGAACGTGCAGAGTGGAGAACTGCTCCAACAGTGTCGCGAAATATCTGTGAATAAAGAGGATGGCTGGGTGACAGATATTCACTTCTCTCCCGACAGTAAACTGATTGTATCCTCTGGAGCATATGTAAAGGTAAGCAGTATGTCTATGATACACAGCCATGCTGGGGGTGATTGTCTTATGTATAGAAACCATTATGGGAAGTCACCCTTATGCCTGGTACACACCAGAACGATTGAGATCGGGAGCAAGATAGTAAGACGATCGTACGATCGTCCCGCGATCTGTTAAAGCACACAAACTGCATACGATCTGCTCCCGATCAGCACCCATTTGACGGGGTCATTTCAAATCCTACCTGCTGCAGGTAGGATCTGAAAAACAACCAAACAACCCACAGGGCCACGCATCGGATCGGAATCTGCTCGGGAATTGCCCACAACATGCCCAATTTACTTACAATCGGTCGAGATTGTATCCAAATCGGGTGTGTTGAGGCCACATAGTTCTGGTTTGTAGCCTATATTAGAGTAGTTTTTAACCAACACTCATACCCATGTCAGCTAGATAACCCATAGATATTACAAGCCAGTATCCCTATAGTTCTTAGAGCCCTCATCAGTGTGAACTGGTTGTGGGGGCCACAACCAAGACCAGCAGAAGAGGGAGTTTCATAGAGCAATATGTAAATATCTCACATTTATTATTCCTTGTCGCTCAAGATATTCTTTGTAATCAGGCCAGTATTTGAGGACAGGGAAAAGATGCCTGGCAGTAAGGATTAGTAAGGATCAGCCATTTTTCTGTGTGTATGCACTATGTTAATTATCGCAACACTTCCATTCCATAGACAAAAAGTTGAGATAAGTCATTGTGCTATGAACCCAGTCGTGCTACTGGGACCTGAAAGTTTTTATATAGAGTTGCTGCAGGGTTTATTGTTAATGGGATAAAGTAGGTAACAATGCTGCCGCTTGAACAGTGCCAGCTGCATATACAAGCTTACATTGCACAGTATTAATGTGTGTGACCATATATAAACATGGGTTTGTATTGCTTTAACCATATGCTGAAGAGCTAAAATGATAAGAAAAAGCAAAATAACATTTGAAGCAATTGGTAAATTCTGTGGATCAGAGCATTAGATGCACATGTAGGTTCATCAGGGTTAAGTAGACAAACTTCACGTTAAAATCCATAAATAATAAACACATATTCCCTTGCATGATGGCCCTCAATTCTCATAAAGAAATGTACTGGTAGGCAGTATTGTACCAACAATGCAAATGGAAAACTATTATAATATCTTTTTTTTCTTTTTTTCAGTGGTGGGATGTGGACACGGGGACTTGCAAACAGACGTTTTACACAAATGGCACAAACTTGAAGTCGATACATCCGTTTTCCTCTTTTAGAACTTTTGTAACCATTGACAATCTTGGAATTCTGTATGTGCTTCAGCTGGTAGAGTGACAATGACGCCGCGTGCATTAAATATGCTGCTCCATTAGGTTCTTTTGATAATTTACCTTGTATAACAGGAAGCACACTGAGAGCAAACCTACAGGGAACTTGTACACATCTTGGCTTAGCAAAGCTCTCAAATACAACACGCTGGGTTCTTTTTCAATTACCACTTGGTGGTAGGCGGGGCAGAATAACTCCTGAATGTCTCTTAATCACCCTATTGTATGTATGTTATCTTAAAGCTGCAGAGCCAGTAAAGCAAACACAGTACAAAGTGTGTCGCTTGGAACGTAGCCATTTCATATCTTCTGACCTGTTTAATGGCTAATATTTTTACACAATTACACAACATGCTTATTTCCTTTATACACATTCATTATGTAAGCTGTGAAATAAATCTGGGGCAAAAAAAACACAAAACACATTGATAAATAGGCTTTATGTTGTAGCAATATAGCATTTGCCCTTTTGCACTAAATTATACTTTGAGAACCATTCCTTTCTATTCGAAACCATATGCGTATTAAACATCTCACCATGCCTTAAGTGCCCTGTGGCCAGAGATAATTACCCACACTAGTCATTACAGAAAGAACTACCCCATCTACCTTCCTGACTGTGACCTGGTTCTAGCCTTATTTATGGGGAGCTACACATTGCGACTAAAGGTGCTAACTGAGCTCTATACACTGTTCCCTTTGTCATTTACATACTGGAAGGAATAGATTAGTGCACGCTTCTTCTTCCCCAAACGGCCGTCCGTGTGTGCGCTACACAAGTGATTCATGAGCCCACAGCTTGCTAGTGTGAACACCAATTCAGTCATTGAGGACAGAGCCCTTAATGGTCGCTAAATGTAATTAAAATCAAATGTAAAAAAAAAAAAAAACAGTTTCAGGCTTTCGATTGGTTATGCAGAATAGTTGGGGCTTATTTTATCGTAATAAGAGGTCTTCTGGCATTGGCTTCTCATTACATTGCAGGGAGAGCCACCCAGTGACCATTCGTCTGCTTTACTTCTCTATCTGGTTTTCAGGATAGCTGATTTCTAGTAAATAATTTCACTGGTGTTTTTGATTAGTTAGAATATAAAGATTTGTCTGTGTAAATAATACATTAGACATACCATGCTGTCTCATCAAGTGTCACCCCACTCTTTCAGTCATCTAGCTTCTAGTGGCTTCCCCAGTAACATGGCCATTAAAGTACAAGTCAAGTACATGGGGGTTTTTAGTTGGATTTTAATACCCAGTATAAGCCTCTTGTGAGTGTGGATAGCAAGGTGAATAATTACATGTGAAATTGATTTGAAATAAAATAAAATCACTCTTATTCAGAGAAAGTAACTGTACACCTGGACAAACCGGATTCAGTGCAAAACTCCTTAAAAAATGGATACAGATTTTTTTGCATGAAGGGTAATGCTGTCTACTTTTGCTGTTACTACATGTGCCGGGCTTTTTACCCTGCAGTTTAGATTTGAGTTTGGGTCCGCCTCACAATCCAAATCTCTCTGCACGTTACATCTGCCCCATTTGCACTGCAACATGGTTTTACCACAGTTATTTGCTCTTTCTTACTTAATTCCCAAATCAGGATCAGGCCCACGGTGAAGTAGAAAAATGTGATTGTTGTTTTTCATAATTCAATAAATTGCGTCCACTTTCCTCAGGAAGAATACTGTGAAGGCTGCAAACTAGTCATTGGTTATATGTAATACATCTGTTAGAAAAATTAAATCATGTCCCATATTCCAGTGGGTCTTGCAGAATTTCTCAGGAGTTTATAAGGAGCTATAAATGAAGAGGATTCTCCTTTCACCTGCCAAAGACTTCTGGTCATTCTGTACTATTACTTGATGTTTTTATACAAACAATGTTTGTTCTTTTGCATGTTAAGTAGCACTTAAATTTTCCTTCATCAGTGCTCGCATATATTTGCAAATTGTTTAGACCTCATTATTCGTTGAAAGGTGTTTTTTCTTTTATATGTTGACCACATGAATAGTTTTCTTTGTGTTCTATGCAATACTCTTTTCTAAATAAAGTTTTTCAATCTATAAAAATCTGTCAGAACCACGGCAACAAGAGCATTATTACACAGCCAGTTTCGATATTTTCTAGGTTGTTTTTTTTCTTCATCTAAACACTTAAAATATGTACTGAATGTTTATGTAATTTTCTGTTCCAGTAACCATCACTTATTTTAGCCTCTATTTACAATCTGCAACACTTTACCAGCTAATTGTGCCGGGCATTGTCCCCTTTCTACTGGGATTTCATGTAGTTGTTTTGAACTACTTGCAATCAGCAAAACTGATGGAATAAGGAATTACAGTTGTGATTTGCCACAATTGCAGGTGCAATACTGAATACCAAATAATGCTAATCCATACGTACCTTTTATTTACTTATCTATTCTTATTCTGATGCCTCACTAAGTAGGCGAGTTGGGTACTAAACATCTTTATCTATTTTCTTGTTAATATAGTAGCTTATATTAGACATACTGCTTATGTGTAATGGTGGGTACACACCAGAACGATTTGGGCTCGATTTCCCCCAATTTCGACCGATTGCATGTAAAAAGAGAAGATTTGGGCCTCTTTTCAAGTCACTTTGGAGATTTTACCTGCTGCACTAAAGATTTGTCATCTACATTTGAGTGCCGAAGCGGCAGGAGGAAGCTGGGAGGAGGGCCGAGCACAGGATGCAGCATCTCCCGGCTGGAGGTGGGCAGCGTTGTAGCCCCCGGCAGCAGATCGATCACTCAGCACCCCCGGCAGCCCCATCGACTCCCTCCTGTGGAGGGCCCGGCAAATGTCAGGTCAGGACCAGCTCACTCGACCCCCGGCCAGGACTGGAGGCACATTGGCCATGGGGCCCCCAGCATGACACCCGGAGACAAGTAGGATCACCCCTCCCTACCCCCGCACCAGCTCCGGGTTAGCTCAGCGACACCCCCCCTGGCCCATTTGACTCTCCCCCAGATTCACTGACTCCCCCCCCGAATGCTACCAACGCTGGCCCTCCCTACAGGAAGTTGGCGCTGCAAATGGCTGCCTTGGAACTGTGCACTCAGCCATATGTACCCCAGTGTCTCCTGTGTGATAACTGTACTATCTCTGCTATAAATGTGCTGTCTTTGCACATACTGTTACCTACCTGGCTGCTGCAACGACCAGTGGCACTGCTGATGGCTGCCTAGGCGCAGTGCAGCTGGGAGAGTATGTGCTCCCTGTGTGATAAGCTGTACTGTCTCTGCTTATAGTGTCACCTACCTGGCTGCTGCAATGAACAGTGGCGCCAATGATGGCTGCCTAGGCGCTGTGCAGCTCGGCGGGTATGTGTTCCCTGTGTGATCAACTGTACTGTTCCTGCTTACAATGTCACCTACCTGGGTGCTGCAACGTCCAGTGGCGCCGCTGTGCATCTCGGCGGGCATGTGTTCCACGCATGTAATGTCTTAATGTAATGTACGAAATGTCTCCCCCCCCTTCATCCCTGCTTGATGCTGCACTGTAATCCACTAAAAATTCCTAGTGTGCGCAAGCATACATGGCCAATGAAGTTGATTCTATTCATTTGATTGGGTACAAACCGTGAGCAGATCATTTGCAGATAATGTGCTCAAACAGATCATGTGACCATCGTACGATTTCAAGGAAATAATTGCACGATCATGGTCGTTCTGCTGTGTACCCTAAATTAGATGATATTGCATTGGAATGTTTTTGATAAACATTTTGTGCCAGATTACTAATAATGATCTTTACGTGGGATACCGAAGGACTATAAAACAAGCTAATTAGCAAAAACTAATTTGCTGCAGCACCTCACAATCGAGACGGCCAGTGCCTGTTGCCTGAACAATGCAGAACATGATAAGGCCACTCTACAAGCATTAGGTCGACAGTCACTGGTCGACACAAGCATTAGGTCAACATGAGAAAGGTTGACATGAGTTTTCCCTAAAAAAGGTGGTTTTTCATACTTTACCATCGAACTGGGCATAGAGTGAGAATATAACAGTGTGCTGAGCGTGGCGAGGCACCGTGTCCGAAGTATGGCGAGCAAATTTATACACTTATATGGTGTCCATGTCCATTTAAATTGACAGACACAAAAAAATAATAATGAAAACTCATGTTGACCTTTTTCATGTCGACCTAGTGACTGTTGACCTATAGTGGTTGACCTAATAACTGTCAACCTAAGTTCTGCTGACCCTATGACCCATACCTAATGATGAGAAGCATCTTCAGTGCCATTTTAATGAATTCGCTATTTACATGAAGATGCAAACCACAAGTTGATTTTCTTTGCTGAATCAAATGTTTTTCTATGTAAGTCAAGAAAAAAAAAACTCCTTCAACTTGAAAACAATAAAGTGTTACAATAATATATTTTTTCAAAAACATACAGTTTGTGGGTTTTCTTGACTAGGTTGATCAATACTTATCTAGCATTTTGAATACCAAAACCCATAATGTGGTAGTTCCAATGTCGAAGGCTAGTTTTGCCAATTAAGTGTGTACAGCTAAGTAATGTTATTAATGTGCAATTAAATCAGTCATTTTCTGTGTTTGTTTAAAAAGACAAAAAAATGATATTGAGCAGAATGTATTATAGTGTGAGTTTGTTACAATTTAATTGAGGCTAAATTGCTGTGAAATCACAAGAGAGAAACCTTTTCCAAACAGAGGTTGCTGATTTGCTCAGTGTTGCACACACAAATTTGTGAATATAAGCACCGAGATCACAAGTCCCCTAGTTCTAAAAACACTGCACAAGAAAGGTGATATAGGGTATGCCCTCTTCGCTAATAGAACTGTTCTTATTCAGCAATGGGAACGCTCACCTAGGGCATTGTGCAAACAAACGTGGGTCCCTACCTATGGTTAACCGACCTGAAGCTTAAAAGCACTTCCTGGGTACCAGGGAAATTATTAATAAAAGTGTGCCCCCTTTTATAACTATCCATAGAATCTGGTGCCTTTTTAAAGAGGAAGTACAATTATTGCCTTCTTTTTTTCTATTTTAATAAAGTGCTCCAAATAAAAAAAAATTATATATATATATATATATATATATTATACATACAGAGGGTGTAGAACCGGGGTACTTATGTATTATCTGGGCTCCCATGTTAAATGCACCCCATTTTTTTATACCCCTACTATCCAACTACGCATGGAGTTGATTTTATATAGTGTGGCGAGCGCAGCGAGCCACCGTGCCCGAAGCGTGGCGAGCGGACGCGGTCTCATAAGAAAAACGGGAGCCCAGATATTACATAAGTACCAGAACCGGCACTCTTCACTCCATGAACTGTGCCCTGGGTGCCTTCGGTGAAGGTATGGATAGATGGGTACAGAATCCATGTCACTCCAAGGGACTTTAAGAAGATTTATTCAATATATGCAAATATCAGAAAGATACCATGTCGTCTGGGTCGACGTTTCAATACACACTGGTATTTTCCTCAAGACCATACATGGCAAGGTAATAATATGCTCGCACGGCGGCGAGATAACACTAGTATTATCTCGCCGCCGTGCGAGCATATTATTATCTTGCCATGTATGGTCTTGAGGAAAATACCAGTGTGTATTGAAACGTCGACCCAGACGACATGGTATCTTTCTGATATTTGCATATATTGAATAAATCTTCTTAAAGTCCCTTGGAGTGACGCGGATTCTGTACCCATCTATATATATATATATATATAAAATTTTATTTATATACCGGGCGCAGTTTTAGATCATTTCAAGTGCAGCTACAGATGAGAAAGAAACATTGCTGTGATACTGGTACAGTGTGTAGTGAGAAGATCTAGGTCATTCTCCAATGAAATGCAGAATTCTTAGTAGCACTGCATGTCTCTCTCTGGTGTGCCTGCAAATCTCTAGTGGATCTTGTAGTTTTGAATATCTGCTCCACTTCTCCCTCCACCCTCTCAGCTGATTTTTGCATTGCTCCATGTGTAAGCAGTACTGGGCAGGGATTGTCAAAAAAATTAAGTATGATTAAGACGGAAGCAATTATTTTTCCTAACCACTGAAGTATGTATATGTTATTTTGTCTTGGTATCTGTAGCCAAGATAAGTTTGAAGCATACACACTGTGCTTAAAAATAAAAATGTTTTGTTTATTATCATATCTTTATTTTTTTCGCTTTAAGTGTAAAACTATCTTTGCAATGCAAATTATTTTGCTATGAAAGTATATGGTCGGGTGCAAAGAGTGCACCCAATTACAATATTTTTTTTGGTACTTGTTTCCTAGCACGGCGCCCATAGCATTGTATACCATAAGCCTTACAATGGTATGCGATGCGACGTGATGGCACCCGATGTTATACAATGCGATGGTATACGATTTTAAATTGTATAAGCACCCTAATGGGTTTTTTCAATTTTAAATGGCCCCATATAAGATTATTAATTGTATAAGCACCGTAATGGGTGCTTACAATGTTAAAAGCACCCCCACGCCACCCCCAGTATCAATGCCAAGCCGAAGCGAGGCAAGCACAGCGGTACGCGTCCTCCGACCTTTTCATACCCCCACTATCCACGTTGGCGTGGAGTTGATTTTATATAGTGGGGCAAGCGCAGCGAGCCACCGAGCCCGAAGCGTGGCGAGGGGATGCGCAATACATGTAAAGTAATACGCGTCCCCTTGCGGGGCACACTGCGCTCGCCACGCTTCGGGCTCGGTGGCTCGCTGCACCCGCCACACTATCTGAAAGCAACTCCACACCAACATGGATAGTGGGGGTATGAATAGGTCGGAGGACGCGTACCGCCGCCCCTCGCGGGCTCGCTGCGCTCACCACGCTTCGGGTTGGCATTCATAGTGGGGGTGGCGTGGGGGTGCATTTAACATTGTAAGCACCCATTAGGGTGCTTATACAATTAAAAATAGTATAGGGGGGCCATTTTACATTGAAAACACCCATTAGGGTGCTTTTACAATTTAAAATCACATCGCATGTGGCTATATGGCATGCGATGCGATACAATGCATAAGATGCCATACGATTGAAAATCGTGGGCGCCGTGCTAGGAAACAAGTACCTTTTTTTTTTTTTTAACATAAACGTAATTGAAAATGATCTAGTTCTGAAACTTATTTGTATCAAAAATACAGATTTTACTTTATGTACACACATACCAATGGTATGTACAGCTCTTCAAAATATTTCAGTGATACTACACACTCTTGTGTGTATCATTATACTATCTGATGCGGTGGTAGTGTCAGCTGTCATCTATGGGTGAAATTTACTATCTATTGAAGATGAGATGTTACCCATCGCAACCAATCAGAAATGTTTTCTAATTTAACACCTTCTAGAACATAATATATATAATCTCATTGGTTGCTATGGGCAACATCCCATCTTCAATAGAACTCCCATCTCATTCATGAGTTAGATTGGTGGGAGTTATTTTTTTTCTGTCCTGGAAAAATACTGGCTGCTTTATTCTTACACTGCAATATAGATCTCAGTTTGAAGTAAAAACCCCACCCAAATCTAACTCTCTCTGCACATTACATCTTCCCCACCTGCAATGCACATGGTTTTGTCCATTAGAGAGAGAATTTGCTTTTGCAAGTGAACCAGAATCAGGCCCACAGTTACACATTAAACCACTACCAGATTTGCAGATTTGCAGATTTGCATAGCTATCTAAATAATGGAGGTGAAAATGCAGACAAATGCAAAATGCTAGAATTCTGTGGTAATTGGAAGAACAAGAGCTACATTATGTTGTCATTTAGACTGCAGGAGATACTGTTGAGGATACAGGTTCCCCAATCATTCAAACACCGAGCAGATGAAACCAAAATAACGGTTTATTTTCCACAGCACTCACAAATAGATAAAAACAGGAACAAGAGGCAAATGTAGTGTAGAAACTTCCAGGTAGCAGTCCAAACAGGCAGTCCTTGTAGCGTCACTGTTCCAAACCAATTCCCCAGAGTAAAACTATTGTTTATCCACACAGCAGTGATAGCAGATTGGTCCTCCGAATTCCACAGAGATCACCACCGCAACCCTATCACGTATTTCACACAGCCGTGATAGTGCAGCAAACCTGTATAGTCCACACCGCACTAGACACTCCACACAGGAGTATAGTTGGGCCCACCCAGGGCAGATGATGCGTTCCACAAGATACCTAGGCAGAGTATTACCTCTTAGCCCAAGCCAGTGACCAACATGAGGAGTTGGCACCAAATTCCCACGGTGCTTGCACCATCCGTGGGGTTTGCCCAGCTTCCTAATTGGTGGGTTCAAGCATCAGGTATATCCCTCCTTCAATCTACAGCTGTCAATTTGCTGCTGCCCACCTGCTGTGTCAGGCTCCACAATGTCTGTTAGGGTTCAGGAAGGCACAAAGAAGTGCAAATAGAAGGAACAATCACAGGGTAATTGGGTTATGACCTGATCACCCCCTGAGTAGATTGCCTTTTGGTGATATTACTGTAGTTTCTTCTGGCATCCTTCCTGTATGACGATATAAGGGTAGCACCATATGATGTACAGGCTAATACTATAGTTCTGGAAATACACACACACATGGGGGGGGTGGTGACATAAGCATGATGGACATAGGTACAGATGGACTAAAAAGTACATGAATCACTACACATAATAAAATACCATAATTACAGTTTTACTCAGTCGAATAACCTCACAACTGTCATAATTCTATCTTCATTGGAGGAGGTCATGGCCACAGACACGCAGGCATTTCCAGTCAGGAGTTTAAAGGTGCCCACACACTAGAAAGATCTGCGATCATAAGATGTGCGCATAAATTAGTCTTCAAATCTTTTGTCCGATCTGGACAAAAGATTTCAGGCAAGCGCACATCTTTACCAAAGATTTTTCTTAAGATCCCGTGTGCGTTCCTATGGATCTTTTGTTAAATCTTCTGATCTTTTGTGCAGCACGTAAGATCAGAAGATTTAGCAAAAGATCCACGGGAGCGAGCATCGGCCGATTTTCGACCGATTATCGGTAAATATCTGACGATATATCGGCCGATTTATCGAAAATCGGCCAATCGGCCCAAAAATCGTTCTAGTGTGTGGGCACCTTTAGATCCACATCCTGATGAGACTCAAGGATTATCACACAATCTCTTTGAGAAGCATTTCATGCACAAAATGAGTAGGTTAGTGTTTAGGGTATCATTACTGGTGCCCAATTTCCCATAAGATTGCAGGGTTTGCAACTGGGGGTTTATGGGGAGAGTCCTATAGAAACTCCCGTGGGGAAAAAATCACTGCGTAAACACCGTTTCAGTGAAATTGTGTGTTTTTGCAGTTGCAGACCTGTTTTTGCAAAAAATGCTGCTGCTTTCAAGGTGTTTCGCCTATCTGAGGCATGTGGACCAAAATCCCGATAAGCCACGGCTCGCAAATGATTTTCGGGGCTATTTGGATAACTCCCAATAATTCAATTACCTTTGGTAAATCAATGCAGATAATTGCCTTTTAGATGCTGATCTAAACAGTCATGAAGTGCTACCTGACTGGTGAAAACAGTGATAAGCAACCTAATACAGGGGTTACAGTGGTTCTCTAACCTGCTGAGTCTAACTGTAATAACAAGCTATAACAACAAACATCTGCCAATAAATCAAGACTTAGCTCGGGGACACAAATGAAGACTTGGAGGGCCACATGCACACCATCTCTGGGCTGCACTCAATAACTGATTTAGGGCCAGATGCATCAAGCTTCAAAAAGTGATAAAATGAAAAGTGATAAACAACCAGCCAATCAGCTTCTACCTGCCATGTTACAGGCTGGGTTTGAAAAATTACAGGTAGGATCTGATTGGCTGGTGGTTTTTCACTCTCCATTTTATCACTTTTTGAAGCTTGATACATTTGGCCATAGGGCGAGATTTACAGCTCCTACCGGTCATTTTTCAAACAGATTGTGACATGGCATGTAGGAGCTGATTGGCTGGTGGTTTATCACTCTCCATTTTATCAATTTTCAAGCTTAGTACATCTAGCCCATAAGCTTCAGTCATTGGAAAGTAGTTTCACCGACATTCTGGCAATAACAAAAACAGCAAATTATATTTTATGTTTAGTTTATTTTACCAAACAACACTAGAGTCTCTGTTTACCTCACTTTTGGAGGTGAACCGAAATGGATATCGCCATTGCATGTATCTTCTATGTGTATTTATCTATTATATATATGGGGTTATGTCACTCTTCCATATTCCGAGCAAGGTAGTGAATCCATTTCTATACAGCTTTAAGTACATTACTGGTGCTTAGTTGCTATAGCAACAAATGTAATCTCCACAATCACAAAAGATCAGTATTAAAAATAAATGGCAAGCTGATTTTAGAACAATTTTGTAATAAAAGGGCTCCACATGACAATGGTGGTTAAATATTCTGTCAAATGTGAATAATTGACTTTCTAATTAGACTATATTATGCATCCTAAGCTTTATTCGTTAAGATTTAGACATAGTTGGAATTGACTGTAAATTGTCAGTATAGTCAGAAGTGGAAAGTCTATATCTATTGGTTAGCTATACCCAGGCGTTCTTTAACAGACACCACACAAGTCTGTATTTTCTCAATTTCAATAAGTTACAGTTTAAACAAAGGATTCTGTACTTGGACACATGTTCTACAAAGGGTTTATTTCTGCTTATTTATCCCACATTCGTTTCCCAATGATGGTGTCAGCTGTTCTATATTTT
Source organism: Crinia signifera (assembly GCF_055691185.1). Taxonomy (NCBI): domain Eukaryota; kingdom Metazoa; phylum Chordata; class Amphibia; order Anura; family Myobatrachidae; genus Crinia; species Crinia signifera. The sequence continues at coordinate 109,423,247 of NC_139220.1, read as the reverse complement.
CCATTTCTCTGTTGGTTTCCTTGAATAGTCACCATGAATTGTATGGATGTCCCGTTGGAGGCTTGGAGGTCCCTGGCAAACTCTCAAGGTGGGCCTCCCAGTAGTTGATTTCTATAATCCCTTAGGTCTAAATGCTTTATAGTACCCAAATAAGTTCTGTATCATGCATATTATGTGAGGCGGTCCTACAAAATAGTGCCAAAGTATAGTGGCTCTGCTTAGCCATCCATGTAATATGTGTGAAGGCTGCATGACCCCTCGGAACAGCCACTGCAGCATTTGGGTTGCTGCACCCAGTTCTCCTTCCTTTATACTCCCAACCCAGACTCCTATTGGGTGGTTACACCCCTCAGTGTGGGGGCAGGTTTCTACAGGAAGGAGAGGTGGAGTGCTGCAGCTTCCCGAGTGAAGCTGCAGCCGTGACACACACCGCACTACTGGTCCCCAGGGCCATCATTGTATGTTATTAGATCATATATAGATAGATAATCAGGGACACATTTGCTCATCAATTCTTCAAATCCTGGTACTGGTCCTGGAAACTGGTAATTGGCAGCTGTGTGCTATGCACATATTGTAACACACATTTGGTTATTAAATGTCTTCTCAATCCTTCAATCAGATATTACAGTTGCTATAGCAACAACATATGTTTCTATTATCAGTAACTATTAAAATAAATTTAAATGTATTGGCAAATATTCTGATGAGACGTTTCTCTGTAAGGATGGAGACAAACTGGCACTTTTCATCTTATCAAGCACTTCTGCCTATTTATATATTAATGTATTTATTAATGTTTATTTCTACAGAGCAAGCATACTCCACAGCGCATCACAGCATGTTTATAACAGCTGAAATTGGCCTGGGATGTTGCAGCACACAGCTTATAATGAGCCATAGGGTCTGCTCCAATATAATGCCTTCTGTTGGGGAGCGTTAGCATTGAACACTTTCAACATTTATCTGTAATGCTGATGTTTGCTTTGTAATTACTTGAGTGATTATGGGCTGTATTTAATAAGATCTGAAAAGCATTTGCACCAATGAAACCATGCTCCAGATATGAAATAAAATCCAAAATCTATGTAACTTTGACATATGAACTGTCCTTATTGTTCAGCATATATTTTTTAAGTATATATTAGCCCAAATGAAAAATGGTCCTGAAAACTTTCCGAAGAGTTAGCCACTGACTTTAGGGCCATGGTCTTTACAAAGACGAATGTGTTTATTTACTAACCCCCCCCCCCCCCCTCTTCGCTGTGGAGGATGAGTGGGGTTTGTTTTCCCTAGATATTACTAAACTAATCCATCTCCCCTACACAGAAATGGAGGAATGAAATGAATGTGAGAATTTTAGTCCCTATATCTCCCCAAGTTCGGTACCTAGAGTGATTGGGATGCTTTCATTCGAGGAAGGAAGTCTCCTCTTTCAAACTGGTTGTGCCCATAAAATCTAATGTCTACTGATCAGTGTGGTCACCCGGTCCTTAAATGAGGGTGCACCCATACAGGATTCCAAAAGCTATGGGAGTGTCTTGTCCAAATGGCCAGCCAATCAATGCAGAGTGGAGCGTTACGAAGGACTAGGGACTTCAAGTCTCAGAAATAAAAGTTTAGATAGGAAATAACAATTGTGCTGAGTCCTGTCACTGTGCAGCTATGGTCAGAGGAAACCAGACAGGGGACAATGCACCAGGAGACTAATAGAAGTGAGAGTTATGTACTGGCCACATTACACCAGTATTATCCATAGGGCTATAATCTAGCATATGACAATATACGCATATGACTATATTCCAGCATTGGTACGTATGCCAGTTTGGTATATATATGTCAGTAGAGGTTCCCTGTTATGCCTTTCCCAGCCATATGAATCTTTACTCTGCCATCCGAAACATCTATGTTTCATCAACAAGGCCCATATCATTAAATGTCAGCAGAGGAGAACATGTTATGCCTGACATGTCCTGTACCCTCCCTTATATACCACCCATAAATTCAGGGTTGCTTGAACCTGCAAATAAGTCTGAGACTGTAGTTGCCTATTCCTCTTATCGCAAGCATCACCTTTCATTTCTTTTGGTAGTTCACTTTTTAGTGGCTTATTTTCCATTTCAAAGATGGCAAGCATGACTGGGACTGTGTAGGTGGGTCTTACACTGTGACCCCAAGCACTGAAGCCACAGAGTGCAGTGCTGGCGAGCTAGCAACATCACTTTCAGCTGCATTATTAGGCAGCACTGTGAGGTAAGCTGTGCTGCTTCGGTTGGCTACTAAAAAGCATCTAAATAAGAAAATCACTTAATAAATAATGCAGATTCCTGTGCTTAATTGCTTTGCCCGTGATTCTGTCCCACAAAGCATCAGTCAAGAAGGTGACTGCGATGGCTCTGAGATGGCAAATGCATTGAATTCTAATTGATCCGTGTGTCCACACAAACTCACACAATCCCTGTCCTGCTTCCATGGGATTAGGAAATGTATCTCCTGAATTACTCTGTGCTGCTGTGAACATTTTACTGATAAGTGGATGTAGTTTGTTTAATGCCTGTTCTCTTAAATAATGACGACTGCATAGTTTAGCAATAGTTTGCTATTGAATATAATACAATGATTAATCTGGAAGTTTTCTTTAATGTTTTTCATCATATAAAGTTAAATTAGTACAGCTATAAGTAGGTTACATTTTCATTTTAATATTTCTGAAATAGCTGTTGTTGTGTAGGTGAGATGCAGCTAGTACATTAAAAGCTTAATTAATTAGTTACTGCTCAATGAAGTGTGAAATGAATATGTTACATATTCATAATTACCATTGATATGGTTATTGGCGCTATACAGTACAATTTCCCTTAGTTGTAACCTGAAACACTTTGCAATAGGATGTTTTTCCTTTCTTCTACTATTTACAAGACTCTAGTGGGCCTATTCATTGTGTTAAATATCAGGGGACAGTGGGACCCCAATAATTAAGTATCTAACTTGCTGCAAGCACCAAAGCAATTTAACATTACTCCAACTGATCCAAAAATCAACTGTCCCTGCGGACCTTTCCAATACTAGTAGCAGTGAAATTTAGCACTGTCTAGTTAATCTCCGCAGTGGTACTGCGCATTTGTAAACTTTGGTTCATGTATGCAGAATTTCCAGTGTAAGGAGCAAAGCAGTAGTGGAGGGATCTCAGTGGATCCTTTACAATCAAGACTCCTTCCCATATAGGAGGAGGGTACAGAAACAAATGCCATCTGAAGATAGCAAGAAGCATAGGTTCCTTCGGTCAAGCTCCAAAAATGTAAACTACAACTAACTGATTTCCATCAGCAGCAACAAGTGAAGCAGAATCTTTAGAACAATAAAAATAAGAAGGTTTCTGAATTACTTACCTGATGGATGTGGCTAAACGATATTCCACATGGGCTGGGCCAGTAGTGTAATAGGGGGTCTGGTACTTTTCAATGTAAAACTTCCTTTATAAATTAGAGCTAAGAACGCCTGGATTGCAGTATAAGCAAAAAAACAATATGTAAATTCTGAAGGCGCAAACAACCAAAGAAGAGGAATAGGTCTGTGAATGTGTACTGAATACATAGAGCTAGTGACATGTGATAGTAACAGAACATTTCATTTAAGTGTTCCTATTTTTTGGTTGTTTGCAATCTAGGAATTATTGTATTGTTATTATATTGTTGTAATTGACCAGGGGCCTTTCTTTTACCACAATGGCAGCTGCTTCCCCACAGCACCGTTTGTGCAAGTTGACCGACCTATAAAGATGAGAGAGGTCTGGAATTTCAAGGCATGATGGGATTTGTAGTTTGACAACATCTGGAGAGCCACAGGTTGGCCAGGTCTGCTCTAGAAGATTGTAGACAGGATCTGATTGGTTGCCCATAGCAACATCACATGTGAAGTACAATACACATCTTAGTAAATTTCCCTCAGAATGTGGGAAAAAAATCAGGAAATCACATTGTATGATTTTTTAAATAATTTATTTGTATATTATTTTAGAAAATAAATATTTGGACAATCAAAAAGTTAAACTCAATACTTTGCAATACAACCTCGGTTGGCAATTACAGATGTCAAATGTTTCCTGTAGTTCTTGACCAGGTTTGCACACACTGTAGCACTGTAGCATACACTAAAGATAGTGTAGGCCAGTGGAAGCCAACTATGGTCCTCGAGAGCTACCAACAGTTCACATTTTCCAGACAACCTAGCTGCTACAAAGGTGCACTCATTACTAGCTGAAACATTTTCAAATATCCACAGGTGGAGCTAATTACTTCACTTGTGATTCTGTGAGGAGATCTGGAAAACATTAATTAGCTCTCGAGGACTGGAGTTGGCTACCCCAGGTGTAGGCTGTGGCTGGCATATAATCAGGGCCGGTGCAAGGCATCGGAGCGCCCCAGGCGAGTCGGGGTGCCCCGGTGGTGGGGGCGGGGGGTATCTTTTGCGCCGTCTGGGGAGAGGGCAGGGGGGTCCATGCCAGCATCTGACAGGAGCCTGCAGTGGTGTCCTTGCCACGCAGGTACCTGCGGCGCTGTGTATAAAGCTGGCGGCGGCGTCGGGGGGTCCCTGCAGTGAATAAGAAATGACTAGTACAGCAGTACAGGGGCGAGTACAGCACGGGGGGCGAGGGGCGAACTGCCGCCCTCCAGTGGCCGGCGCCCTAGGCAAATGCCTAGACCTGGTGGCGCCGGCCATGCATATAATCACCTCAAATTTTGAGCATGACCGGGATTGCTGGGATGTGTAGAATTCCAATTAAATAAATACCTTTATCATATTATAAACACATTTCTTATCCCACACCCACCACATAGGAGTGTTTGAATAGCAGCAGTGCTACTGGCATAGGGATGGGATTTTGAGGAAAAAGGAGGCTCACATTTATTTTGCCGGACTGATCCCCCTTGTGCTGATAGGCCTATGTGTGAGACACCATATACTCTGTACCCCATTTTAGTCTCATCTAGCTTAGGTTATCAGTTTTAATGCTGATTCGTTTTTTTTTGTCATTGTTATTTTTTGATAGTTATTTATTAAAATAAACCGCTCACTCATTAGTTGCTGCCAGCCTGGCACCTGTTATATACTGGCCTATAACTCCAAATTATTATGTATCCCAGACTTAAGGATTTCTGTCCGTGAAAGGGTACTTTGGGGGAGATGGCTCAAACCTTGGAAAGAGATAAATGGAAGAGATAATATACCAGCTGTTTGAAAAATACTAGTGAGGAGCTGATTGGTTGGTACAGATTTATCAAAACTTGTAGAGAGATAAAGTGCAGAGAGAAAAAGTATCAACCAGTTCATGACATTTTTGTAAAATGAGGGGAGCTGATTGATTACTACTTTCAATTTGATCTCTCTCCAAGCTTTGATAAATCACCCCCTTTTTTTAATATCACCTGACTCCCATGGTTTGATACATCTCCCCCTTAATGTCCACTTCTCTGTTGACAGCTAGCAGTTTGAGAGTGTGAGCCACAGGGGGAGATGTATCCAACCCTGGAGAGAGATAAAAGTGTAGTCAATCTTGTTAGTTGGTACTTCATCTCTCTTTAAGATTTAACAACACACACACACACACACACACACACACTCACACTCACACTGTGTTAGCATGGACCGATATGAATTTTGAGAGTGAGTCTCCAGGACTTTTGATCATTGTACCAGTGTGATATACTATAGTACAAAGGTTCTCAAACTCAGTCCTCAGGACCACACACAGTTCATGTTTTCCAGGCACACCTGTGGATTTTATAAATGTGACGGTGATACATAATGCTCCTGCCAGGTGACCTGGAAAACATGACATCTGTGAGTTTATAGGAACCAAATTTGAGAACCACTGATCTAGTGCATTCCAGTACTCAGTGAGCAAGGATGTGCCATGATGCAAGATCACACAGCAAAGTCCAATACTGACAACTTGCTAGTAGGGTGGATTTCTGCTTTGAGTGGAATACCGAGGAAAGTGTCTATGTACTGTATAGTCTCTTCATCTGTAAGTACCAAGCATGGCATGGCTCAAAACTCCAAGAGGAAAATGTACCAAGTATTGCTAATAAATCATTCTATGGGATAGTAATATTGATGCACTGGCTCTGTGACAAACTGTGTGATGAACAATTCCAACTAAGACTTATGCTAAGAAATGCGCAGGTGAGAAAAAATGTAACATAAGTTTATGTTATATAACAAATGGTCTGATTCGGGACTGAGCTAATCCTGGGTGGCAAATACTGTATGTGGATCTCCAGAAGAAGGTGCCATGACAACACAGCCACACCAATCCTTGGTCAGGGGGACACAATAATAATAATCATCATTATTTTCTATAATACTGTTTCCCAATTACTCTCAAAGCTGTTTACAATTTATAAACAATGATATGAAGAACACTGTATTCAGTACTGATGAGCAGGCGGTGTATATGGAATGAACAGTTGCCGGAGTACACAGTGGTAGCAATAACTACATGACAACCATTCTGTCTTTCTGTGTACTTCAGGGCATGTGACGTTTGAGACAATAGTTGATCAAGTAGTACCACACATGATACACTTGAAGGGAACATATCACATATTGTACAAGGCTTGGGGTGCCAAGGTTTGTGCATTGTAACACAATGGTTTTTATTGTATTATGTCAACATTCACGGTTACTGTGCCTTTTCTTACTGACATTACACTTGAGCTGTAAGAGAAAATAATTTGTATACCATGAGGAGAGGAGCACATACAGCATACCCTCCAACATGACCGATTCCATTAGGTACAAAATGCTCTGTTCCTGGACTTCCCTGCCAGTGGCAGTTACAGAGCTTGGACTCTAGCAAAGTCCAGTATTCAAAGAGGGGGGTCACATCAACTGCCAGTAAGTCCAGGACAGTGATGTTTGGAGTGGCATTAGGTGTGGCTCTCCTTTTTGAATATTGGACTGTGCTGCAGCCTGACAGCTGCAACTGCCACTGGCAGGGAAGTCCAGGAACAGAGCATTTTGTACCCAATGGAATGGGTCATGTTGGAGGGTATGATACAGGAATGTAACAAACGATGAGTACAGTAGTGCATGTTCATATAATTACTAAAACATGCAGACCAGCACACAGACACCTGTCCAAGCAATATCATTTGCAGGCGCCTGGGGACATGGAGTCAAATCTGATGTGGTAAATGGTTAAAACATGAATGTAAATGTCTGTGGTGGTGTATGCCTGGCACATGTGCTACTACTGGCGCAGACACGCTGGCATGTTCGCATATGCACACATTTCTGTCTTTTTTTAAGTGAGTGTGCTTCTTTCTGGTGCAATTCCATGCAACTGAGTACAAGCCTGTACAACGTATTCTCAGGATCATTTTGTGTCGTGGAATTCTTGTCCTATGTTTAACACACGACTACAAAAGAGAAGTGATATAGAAATGCAAAGAGCTGTATGTTATAATCTTCAAAATATGAACATTGGACTGTGACAGGGATAATTATTATCTGATAGTTACATAAGTCATTTGTTTGGCCACAATTTATACCTTCAGAGAGGAAAAGAAAACTTCTGCATAAGTGAGGTTTTCGCCAGGGAGCACAGGATTGATGTATTGCCTACAGAAGCCCTTCTATCAGTAGAAAGTAGCATTCTATCAATGTCTGCTCAATATGGAGGAAATGTTCGCTCACCGCTGCTAGCTAACAAAGTATCAGGATGGCATTACCAGTGGCACCATTCCATATGTGCATTACATCATGTGCAGATGGGGCTGTGCCAATGTTACCCAGGGCCGGCTTTACCACTAGGCAGCTGCCTAGGGTGCCGGGATCTGGGGGGTCGCCACCAAGTCTGCCTATAAAAACATCAAGGAATTATGTGACGATCCTTGTTGTACTTAATGCAGGTGGCTGCTGCGGAACTTCTAAGACCTCACCTCCATACTTTTCTTGAGGCATACTTCCCTGCTTTTTTGCCTACTCTTCCTTGTAATCTGTTGTGGGTGGCAAAGGGGAGGGTGCTGGGGTCCCCAGGGAAAGCAGGGGACTTGCCCACCTTCCTGGGGGTCTGGGTGGATCACTCAATTTTTGTGATCCTCCCTGCCATTCCAGAATATTAGGCAAGTATGCATTAAGGGGTTGTAAAATGGATATTGGTTATATATATATATATATATATATATATATATATATATATATATGGGGGGGGGGTGGGGGTGTGGTTCAGCAGTAGGTTGAAGTATTGGCTAGGGTGCTGAGAAGCCTTACACCGGCCCTACTGTTACCAGTGAAATGCTGCATGGCCGTAGTGTCCCCAGACTGTTCAGACTGTACAGTGCCTGCTTAGAGAATCCAAAGTATCCTCTATGCAGAATACAGCAGCGATACTCCAGGCACTCTGCTAGCCAGAAGCAAGGACAGTTGGACAGTGGCAGTGCCATTTTAGGAGCCCTGCAGATTAATAATTTACATAGGTACTTCCTCATCTTTGCGGCCACCGCTTACGCCAGTTACATTAGCCACTTTTAGAATAGCATCATCATTTGCTCGCCATGCTTCGGGCTCAGTGGCTCACTCCACTCCACTCACCAGAAATGTACTTAAAATAATAGATAGTGGCGTGGACCCAGGGTGGTTAGCTGTACGCTGCGTAAGTTCTGTAGCGTAAATATAAGTATATAATAATAATATACAACAATATGGAAAGTTCATTTTCTTTGGTGTATCACAAATATTCCTATACCCGTTATTCTTCTAATGAAAGTTTGTGGAAAAAGAGGCTTTACAAATGTGAAAATGGAAGGACAGCAGAAGATATTGATACCCACTGTATGTCATACATTAAGGTGTTATCGGGAATGTCCTGCAAATAAATTAAAGGACACATCTGTTATATAATAGTACAGAATATACTACAAATAGGTGGTCTAGCTACAAAGGTATAGTAAACATTTAGAACAGTAAGAAGGGAACGAATGAAGAAGGTGCAGATCTACCATAAGCAGCTGCAGGCATTAGGAAGTCCCTTACAAGGCAGAATGTATTATTGCTAGATGTAGCGCTGCCAGCTCCCACGCCGTACACTTTACTTTGGCTGCAGGAGCTTGCACAGCACACAGGGACGTGTCAGGGTAACGCTGCTGTGTGTAACCTCTGGACTGAGTGCCCAGGCTGTCAGCCAAATGCACGGGAAGTCCGAGCCTTGTATGGGCTCAGGAAGAGCCATGTAAGGAGTGTCAGGAAGCGCCTTATATGGAGGGCAGGCGGTTCCTGTCTGGAATGAAGGAGTGACATTTCCGTTTGGTTTTGGCTCTGGCTGAGCAAGATCAGATGACATGAATTATTTTTACACTGGCAGGCTGCAGCATATCTAGCGTGCACTGACTTACCCTGCTCTCGCTAACAATTCCCAGGAATGAAATGTGCAAAAAATGAATAAGATATATATATATATTGATTGCAAGCTTTTAATTAAAACCACACTACACTGACAGTGTATAGATGATCCGGAATGTTGATAATTAATTCCAGCTACTTACCTAACAGTAATTTTGCAGTGTGTCTGTGTGTATGTAATTAATGCACTGTGTGTCTGTAAACCCTGTCTGTCAAGTAGTGCACTATGTATGTAATTGTCTGTCATGAATACTGTATGGATGTCAGCTCTGTCCGTCAGATAAATGCTCTGTATGTACAGTATGAAAGTCTTTTCCATCAGATAAATGCACTACAGTATGTGCATGTAAACACTGTTCTCAAGTAGTGCCCTGTTTGGCAGGTAATGCACTGTATGTATTTAATCCCTGTCACTCAGGTAATGCACTGTATGCATGTAACCCTCTCCGCTAGATAATGCACTGTATGTATTTAATCCCTGTCCCTCAGGTAATGCACTTTATGCATGTAAGCAGTGTCCGTGTCTGTCAGGTTATGCACTGTATATCTGTAATACTGTCTGTCAAATAAATGCACTGTATGTATGTAAACCCTGTCCGGCAGTTAATCCAATGTATGCATGTAATCCCTATCTGTCAGGTAATGCACTGTATGCATGTAATCCCTGCCTGTCAGGTAATGCACTGTATGCATGTAAACCCTGTCTGTCAGGTAATGCACTGTATGCATGTAATCCCTGTCTGTCAGGTAATGCACTGTATGCATGTAATCCCTGTCTGTCAGGTAATGCACTGTATGCATGTAATCCCTGTCTGTCAGGTAATGCACTGTATGCATGTAATCCCTGTCTGTCAGGTAATGCACTGTATGCATGTAATCCCTGCCTGTCAGGTAATGCACTGTATGTATGTAAACCCTGTCCGGCAGTTAATACAATGTATACATGTAATCCCTATCTGTCAGGTAATGCACTGTATGCATGTAATCCCTGCCTGTCAGGTAATGCACTGTATGCATGTAAACCCTGTCTGTCAGGTAATGCACTGTATGCATGTAATTCCTGTCTGTCAGGTAATGCACTGTATGCATGTTACCCCAGTCCGCCCATCAGGTATTGCACTGTATGTCTGTAAACCCTGTCTGTCAAGTAGCGCTCTGCGGACCTTATTCAGGTCCATTCGCAGCTAGCCCGCGTTTGCACAGGGGCCAATGTTTGGATAGTGCGCATGTGCATTTCTGCAAATGTGCATATGCAGGGTACGTGCATTCTGTTCGCCGGAGGCACGCACCCAACATAGCGGGCGGGGCGCCGGGCAGCACCATTACTATATGGGAATGCCCAGCGCGGGCATGAATGCGGGGGGGGGGGGGGGTAGGCAGCTGACATCACCGGATGTAAGCTCTGGCCATCAGGTAAGGCACGGTATGTACGTACGTGCTATCCCCCTGGAAATGTCCTGTATGCATGTTAACCCCATCTGGCAGATAATGCACAAGGGCTGATTCAGATCTGCAGTTTGCAGAGAGTAGTTAGCTGCTGCCCAGACAGAGTGAATACCTGCCCTGTGTAAATTTGCTAGTGAATTGTGAAAATTTAGCAATCCGATATCCTGTCGCACATTCATACGCAATTCACAAACTATCAAATGATAGTGCGCTGTGTATGCATGTAAGCCCTGTCCGGCAGATGTATGTAATTCCTGTCCATTCGGTAATGCGCTGTATGCATGTACAGGGTAGTAGAGCGCTTGGGTATTTCACTGGGGGGTGGACTAAATCATGGGAGGTGTGGCCATGCACCCTTAGAATAAAATACAGAAACAAATAGTACTTTATGCACCTCCCAGACTACACTGCACCACTGCAGTATGTGCTGGGTTGAGGAGAAGAGATGTTGCAGCTCCAGCTTCCAGATAATGGGGGGGAGGACCAGGGCCCCTCCATCAGTCCTGGGCCCGGCTAATTAGTACCGCCACCCCCTCTTGGCGCCCCTGCGTATGTGAGCCCTGTCCATCTGGTAATGTGTATAGAACCTGTTCACTTTGCTGCATGATCTGTGGGAACTGTCATTCACAAGTGATAGAACTGAACTATATAATGTATTAGCTTTATGTGGTTACATGGCAAGACTCGTCCTACCTGCTGTAGTTCCAGTGCACTGACATATATGCCTTGTATTGTATTTTCCCCACTATTGTAAGGTGTTGCTAGGATTCTGATGACGACCTTATGCAAAGAGGAGTCTATACATGCCTCAGTCTGACATTTACATGTTACATGTTTTTATCATTACTTTGCAGCTATGGCAGCATTCAAGTCTATCCCATGTACCCTCCATTAACACTTTGTCTTCTGCATTAATTCAATTTTGGCATCCAGTGGATCCATTCTAATAGACAGTGGTACACACAAATCCCTCCTTTTATGCAGAGATATAATAACAACACATAAATACAATACAAACAATAATCATCCACCTTTGCCCTGTAGGGAATGGGGAGGGTTGAGAAGAATGCCGGTTTTTGTCCCAACTAAAAAGCAGAGTGGCTGGTGTTGTCATCCCCCCCATGTGACTATTTAAACATTACCTGTAACCCTAACTCACCTTACCTGCAGCCTAACACTGACCCATAATTATAGCAGCCTGTCCCTAACTCACCATTCCTGCAGCCTAACCCTATGCCTTCTAGCCTATACCCAACCCTATCCCAGAATTTATCACTGGGATCCAATAGGATCCATGGATCCTGACTGATGATATGTTGGCATTCTGACTGTTAGGATCCTGATCGCTGGGATACTGACCGCATCTAGTAACTAAGTGAGTAATAGCTGAGTGCCAAATGTCAGAAGTTGGCATGATCACCACTGGCACGTGGCAACTTCTCGGTGCCTGGATTACATGTATTATATTGTATGCGGTACTTTTGCATATGATAAATCGCATGCGATCCCAGACAAGGCTGCTAGATTCACTGTGCATTGCAAACAAAACACAATTTGCCACACACCTGATTTCTCGACCCGATCTATCGACATCATGTCAAAAGGGTACAAATCGTAAGTGTATGACCAGCTATACCCCTAAACAGGACATGTGCAACCTATCTCTTACTACTGAACGGAGCATGTGTGAGCTATCTCTTATTCCAAGTCAGGGGCACCACAACATATTGGTTGGGGTGAGCCAAGATATAGTTTCGTTTTGGCGCCTCTACATCATTGAATGTTGCCTCATCAAGGTAAGCTGGCCTTACCCAACACACAACCTACCTTATGAATAAGATCTCTGTCTACAAATACATACACTGTCTGCTGGAGGGGCCCAATGCCCACTCCCCACTCCCCTGCTGCAGGGATCTGGGAAGAGGGGAGGGAAATGACAGGCTGCCACCGCTGCACAGCCTCTCTCCCCAGCTCAGCACACGTACAGCTGCAGCCTGTCATCTCTCATTCCCTCTCATTTTTTCACGCCCCCCTGTCGTCGGCCATGCACACACAGTCACACATATTTATGTATAAAATAGCATATAGGAGGCAGAACTACAGTACCATAGGTGTAGCAGGTGCATTGCTTAGGGGCCCCTTCTGCCCAGATCAGAAATTAGTTATCCAATGGACCCCCCGCAGACCATTTTGAGCAATGTTAGATGAATGGCCCAGTGCAGACAGCAGAGGCCATATGGATCACAGCCACATACTGCCTCTGAATAAAAGACCACTGTACATATTTATTCATTCACTACTGTCTGAGAATGAAAGGCTGCTCACCAATAGAAAGCACAAAGGGTGGGAGCACTCAGACAAAGTAGAGACCCCTGTGTACTTGCTACCTGTTCTCCACACCATTCAGGACATAGTGCGTGTAATCCCTGCACCTACAGGGACTGTCATCTTCTCCCTGTCACCTCCTTCTCCCTATCACCCTCTGCATCCCACTGCCTGTAACTGTCACCCTCTACCTCCCCTTGCTTTTTGTTGTCACTTCTATGTCAACCTCTGCCTCTCCCTGCAATACACTGTCATCCTTTGCCTCTCTCTGTCTCCCAGTGCCCCCCTACTCCCCTGACTGCTGTCACCGTCTGCCTCCCACTGTCTTATGCTGCCACCCTCTGTCTATCTATGTCACCCACTGATTCACCCTGCCTTACGCTCCTGCATTCCACTGTCATCCTCCGCTTTCCCCTGTCACCCACTGCTGTGTGGCATAATGTGAACTAGGGATTGAGTGGAGGAGGGTGGCTCAAATTATATATTTGAACCTGGGCCAATCAATCGATTAACAGAGTAATTTGACTGGTGCATCTCAAATATTTAGGTAAGGGGGCAAGCGTCTACGGACAATATCGGCGACCTGCCCCCTATATGGTTAACAATATCGGCCGCACCTCCCATCAGTTTGTGGGGTTAACTCCTGAACTGTGCATGTGAGGAACACTTCCAACTCCTGAACTGCATATCTCTAACTCCTAAAAAGGGGCACGGGGGGGAGATAATGGCAGATAATGCTTTGGCTGGTTTAACTGAGTGAGCCATTACCCCAATGCTAGTTAAGCCCAATGCCGTTTCTTTAAATACAGGGGACCCCTACACAAATTTCCCCCCATGTTTTTAGGACTAAAGGTGATCAAAAACAACGCATGCACAACGATCCTATTTTAGCACAAAAAGTACCGGGTAATAAGTACATGTATGGGCACCTTAAGGCCAGCTCAAAGAGTTATGATTTTGAGGGGGAGACCCCACACAATTTTTTTTCTGATTATAACTCCTACAGATCACATGGATCTACTCAGGCTTCTGCCAACACGCTGTCCACAGGCTGTGCCAAACACAATTCTTAGTGAATGTGAGTGTTTGCTATACAAAAACGCTCATGTATAGCAGCAATGGCAAGTGTGTTTATACTGGACCAAAAACTATTACTACATTTACCCAATGCAATCCAAACCTTTTTCTTAATAAGAAAACAAATTCTTGGGCAGCTGAAGGGCCCCCAGGACCCTAGGCAGTGGCCTGGCTTGCCTTGTGGAAAATCCAGGCCTGTTTGGGGCATGTATTAGCATTAAGCAAGCTGTAAAAGTACTGCACACACTGGTTGTCCTATGGATATTACTGTATCTGAAAAGCTGAAATATAAATAGTTGATGGAGTCAGAGACAGTTGTAATAGGGTAGAGACATGTTATGGTAGTGAGGTCAATTATTTTATTAGTGGAAACAGTGATTCACTTTATAAGTTTATATGGCACAACTGGATACATTGGGGGTAATTCAGCCCTGATCACCACGGCTGCGAATTAGCAGGTCGGACAATAATCGAATGACTGCGCATGCTTACGGATCCTAGTACTTATGCGCGAGGTCATCCTGTAATGAAATCATGCTTCTTCTTCCCGCAAGTTGATTGACACAAAGATGACGTTTTCAGTGGTAGCCGGACATTTTCTGGGAGTATCCATGCATTTCAAGGGAAGTCCTGTGATATCAGCTCCGGCCTAATCAGACTGTTTCTATCTCACCCTCCGATTACGTCCTGGGTTAAGAACACACTGCACACACTGGGAAAAATCATTTGATGGTGTATGAGTTGCGAATGAGTTTGCAGCTATACCCTGATCAGTGTAATTTTCACAAGCCATTCGTAGACTTACACAGCAATTCACAGGCTAGCACAAGGTGGGATTTCACTTTGGCTGGGCGACCCTGATCGCAGGGCTCTGCGCATTAACAGCCCAGCGATCAAGTCTGAATAACCCCCATAGTTCCTTACCAGTTTACTACAATACAGTACAGGGAATAATATATAATACAGACAAATAGATGCAATGAACCGTAAGGTAGGGAGTGTAATATAATGTTCACAAAATAGCAAATGAGGTACTTGTGTGATAGCACGGCGCCCACTACGCTATTTGCTTAGTGGGCTATTCTGCGTAGTGAAATCGCATCGCGCACGTTTTCGTACCGTGCGATTAATGTGATGTGATGCGCAATGCAATGTATTACAAAAAGTATTACAATATATATACTGAACAGTACAGTGTATACCATATGATATACAGTACAGCCCTGGATACACTACAATATCTACAGAACAAGACTGGATATACCACAATATATACTGAACAGCACTAGATATACTGCAATATATACAGTACAGCACTGGATATACTATTTTTATTGCGTGCTAATCCGTGCAATGGGATTTAGGTCACCCCCACTATCCACACCAGCCCAAAGCGGGGACTCGTTACGCGTCCTCCCGACCTTTTCATACCCCCGTCGGCGTGGAGTTGATTTTATAAAGTGTGGCAAGCGCAGCTAGCCACCGAGCGTGAAGCGTGGCAAGCGCAGCGAGCCCCGCAAGGGGACACGGAATACATGTAAAGTAATCAGCCAGTAATCTCGCGGGGCTCGCTGCGCTCGCCACGCTTCGGGCTCAGTGGCTTGCTGTGCTTGCCACACTTTATAGAGTCAATTCCACGCCGACGTGGATAGTGGGGGAATGAAAAGGTCGGGAGGACGCATAACGCATCCCCTCGCAGAGCTCACCACGTTTCGGGCTGCCGTGGATAGTGGGGTGTTTTAGGAACACATTCACACCTGTCATATCATACATCTGAGACAGTAATTACACCTCTCACTGATGCAGCCATTCCTGTCTCTTCTTCAGCTCTGACTGAATCTGACAGGAAGCGGGAACTCTACGTCTGACTGACTACGCTATTTACGCAGCCTACGCTGATTCTGACAGCACAGCTACGCTTACTACGTAACGGCCGCCGTGCTAATGTTCAAGTACCATATTAACTAGTGAGTACCATGCGATGCGCAATGCGAATTCACTACGCTAGCGTACGTATGCTAATTGTGCACCCTGCTAATACACAAGTTCCGAAAATGATTACATAAACTTTGGGTGGTGGAATTTATACTTTACGATGTTTACCCGACAGTTGGAATTGAATCTTCCTGCTGTTGGAACGGCCGTGGATTGTTGAAGCTTTGACAATCTGACAATCCAGAAGCCATTTTCGATAATGCAGATTCAACTAGGGATGCCAAGCCCAGGGCATTTTTTCAATCCCGTGATTACCGGTATCCCGAGATGGCATCCCCAACAAAACACGCCCCTTATCCCCCACACTGGTCGCCCCACAGAATTACTTACATGGGCGGGAGTGGGGCAGACAGCAGTGGTGTGGGGTGCCCGGTATTTCCGGGCGGGTGGCAGCAGCAGAGCGGGAGGTGCGGCTGGGACTGGAGATGTGACGTTGTGGCCGGGAGTGGGGATGTGATGGTGCGAAAAAAACGCTTCTATGAGCTTGTATTTTCCCTGGCCTTTTACAGCATTTTTCTGGCATGCTTAGCGTTTTTCTTTGCACTCCCATGAAATGGCGGGTTACCACCCCCCAGAAGCCTGCTACTTCAATGAGGTCTGAAAATTACGACACTGCTACTAACTATGGGGGTTATTCTAGTTCACTCTTTCTGACAAAATCCTTCTTAAATGGACAAAACCATGTGTGCTGCAGGGGGGCAGTTGTAAAATGTGCAGGGAGAATTAGACGTGGGTGAGTTATTTTGTTTCTGTGCAGGGTAAATACTGGCTGCATTATTTTTGTCCATCTAAGAAGGATTTTGTCAGAAAGAGTGAACTAGAATAACCCCCTATGTATGGCCAGTGCCGGTGCAAGGCGCCGGAGCGCCCCACGGGGGGGGGGGGGGGGGGGGAGGAATACGGCCGGCGCGCTGATCTGGGGGGGGGGGATACGGCCGCCGTGCTGTTCCCTCCAGTGCATTTATAATTACTCACCTGAGTCTAGCTCATTGGGCGGGAGGGAGGGAGAGCTGGAGGTCTGGCTTAGCGGGCAGGAGGGAGGCCTCGCAGTTCAGTCCCGGCACAGTGTGACTGACATCTTCCTCCACCCGCACCGTGTACAGCCGCTCAGCCGGGCAGCGCTGAGCACTTGGCTCACCCTCAGACGTTGCCCGGCTGAGCGGCTGTATGCGGTGCGGGTGTAGGAAGATGTCAGTTAACATGCACCGGGACTGAACTACAGCGCAGCGAGCCCTCCCTCCTGCCCGCTAAGCCAGAGCTCCAGCTCTCCCTCCTGCCCTGCTCCCAACTACCGCCCCCCAGTGGCCGGCGCCCTAGGCAAATGCCTAACACTGCCTAGTGGTGGCGCCGGCCCTGTGTATGGCACAAAACATTGTACATAAAGGAAAACAAGAAGAGTAATGGTGTGTACACACGGTCGACATGCTGCCGTGCGATGCGAGTCCCGATGCGATCTGATGGCATCGGGACTCGCATCGCACGGCAGCATGTCGACCGTGTAAGAACATGAAGGAGAGCAGAGGACAGTACCTGGGTGCCGGGATGTCAGCGTGCTGCGACACCCGGGGCCGCGGCACATGAAACAGCTTCCCCCCCGCCGTGCAGACATCAGGCCACAGCCCCCGCCCTCCTCTATATGCGGACTTCTTCCGGGTCATCAGCCCTGCAGCGCAACCCCAGGAGAAGCCCCTCTCCCTCTGGCCGCCGGAGCTATAGTGAGTATTCAGGCACAAAGACTATATAGTGCAGATCTGCACTATATAGTCTTGCCTGCCCTCACTATGTCGCTGCCGATTTGCGCTCACTCGGGAGCGCGCATCGGCAGCGCATCGGGCTCGTAAGCCCTGAAAAGTACACAACCGGTATACGATATGACTTCCGATGTGCACTATATCGTCAACATCGGAAGCCATATCGCACCCGTGTGTACACACCTTAATAATGTGACATTTGTTACAAACTATATAAATTACAAGGAAAGTTCAAAAGGTTAAATAAATAATTGCATATATATATAGATAGATAGATAGATAGATAGATAGATAGATAGATAGATAGATAGATAGATAGATAGATAGATAGATAGATAGATAGATAATTTGTTAGTATATATAAATAAAACATTGTCAATAATTACGTTAAGAATCCCAAAGTAAAGTATAATGAAGTATGTATGACAGTTTACATTCTATACCAGGTTTTGCTGGAATATGATACTTAGGATCCCCCAGTCTTGTTGCAGAATAACACAAATTAGTCATCTCTAATGAAAATAACAGATGTCTTAAAAATGCTTAAAAATACTAAATCTTTAGAACCCATCAGCTAATATAACTGTTTACTTCAGATGAGTCATTACCATGCGAAGGAAACACTTTGCACATGTGAATTAGTAGAAGATGCTGCTGGTTAGGAGGAACTGATAACAGCCACATTCATTTATTTGCATCATTAGACTTAGAGCGCAATATCATGTGTTAAATATGTGTTTTTAAAGTCTCTTTAAAACTGTTAGTCCAAAGCATAATGTAAGCCATTAGGCCTGTTACCTGTAGTTATCATTCACTTTGCGGCAGCGTCACCAGTGTGCATAAGAGTTGAAGTTTTGTACAATATTTGTCGAAGTGCAGATATTAAGTAGTACAGAGTATGCCTTGTTTTTGCTGTCCTGTGTGCATCGGATTGGAGATCCTAGATCGCAAATGCTGCACGTAGGATCTGTCGGATCGGACAGTCTCCGGCAGCACTTGCTTGGATTGCATGTGATACATTGCAAAAGAACCGCATGCGATACATCAAATCTCAAAGGGGGATCAGCTGGCTCTATACTGCTGCAAGAAGTCCACCTTTAAGGTCCATACACATTGGTGTTTTTTGAGCTGAAAGCCACTCAAATTTGGTGTTTTGTGCGACTTTCAGCGCAAAGCCGCCCGGTGTGTATGGCCCGGGAAAGCCGCATCATTGCCGGGAAAGCTGTTCATCTGCAGGTATTACCAGCAGATGAGCGGCTTTGTGGACGGCTTTGCATAGCCCTGTGCTATGCAAAGACATCTGCCCCCACTGACCTTGCCAGGCAGGGGGAAACCGCTCAATGTGTATGCACTGAGCAGTTTTCCCCCCAGCGATGACAGCGATGATTGTTCAATGTCTGTCTGCATTGACTAGCCAGCCCTAGCTGTACCTGCCAAACTTTCATGCTCTGATTATTTCTGCACAGTATAGAGTAGTATTGAATGCCACATATACATATATTTACTGATAATATGGGTTTTCACTGTTTAAGCATGGTATTTTTTACACGTTACTGTATCTGCCTTTATTATTGTTTATACCCAATAGCTTTTTAACTTACAGCTCATGTGTTCCATTATCGGAGCTCTATGTCATAGCTTTCTTTCCAGGACAACCTCTTTTCTGTGGAATAGCACTTTCCCATGAATAGCCTTTGATAAATAGGCCCCATAGTGAAGAATAAGCTGATATATGAGCTAGCTGATCTTAACTTATGGGTTTGATCCCTACAAGGCAGTGATTCTGGAATAACTAGGAGGTGTGCTCATTTTAAAATACATATGGTTCATTTTATTGTACAAATTAACCCTAGAATGTCTGTGTGTGTGCGTGTACATGTGGTAGGGAATATGGATTGTAAGCTCCACTGGGGCAGGGACTGAAGTGAATGTTCAAACATACTGTAAAGCGCTGCGGAATATGTATGCGCTGTATAAGAAACTGTTAATAAATAAATAAATTGTAGTTAAATTGAGATCTAAATAATCTTCTCTCCCCTTATTGCAATAGCTGTCAAAGATGTAAGGTATACATGTAACATAAGTGTACTGTATGTATAGTACTTACTGCATCAAACCTTTTATAATAATGTATTCTGTCTTGTTGTTTTCGGAATATAATAAACTAATCTGAATATAGAAAGTTGGAGTGACTGGAGAATAGCTTTGGTTGCACACAATGACATCACAAGAGGGGTGTGAGTGTGTAGTTCGCTCCCTGGTGTCACTCTTCCATGGGGTGAAACCTAAATGACTACTCTGCCGTAGTGACAGGAGTCAGGTGCTGCAGTGTAACCAGCAGTACTCGGCTCCTGTCATTAAAAAGGAGCTGGCAGTGCTGGTAAAGTCTCCACGGAAAGGCCGCACATCCCGGAATTTGGTAATAGAAGGCTTCACGTACACCTACACCCAGTGGCGTAACTATAAATTTAAGCTCCCCCCTGGCAAAAAAAATTTGGCGCCCTCCCAGTACCTCCTCCCCTTCTTCAGTAAAACATGACAATGGTAGACTGGTTATCTGGGCCATTGTGCGCTGACATGTATAGTGCTACAGATCCCCAGGGATGACATGCACCCATGCGGCGTAACAGGGAGGACATCCCTTTCGCTGCGCTTACATACTGTAGCCTTCCATCACCATGGGATACTAGCAGAAGTGTGTGTGATGACACCGGCCGCCCCCAGGCACAGAGGAGGCAAGGAGACTGAGGAGTGGCTAAAACCTATGGTACGCAGCTACAGTACACAGCCACCGACGCCCACTACTACTGAGTGACAGCAAACTGTGTATTTGTACAGGACAGCAGGTATCTTTTTAGTGCGCCCCAAGACCGCTGGCTCCCCCAATCCACAGCTGGGGCTGCCACACCATAGTTACACCACTGCCTACACCTCCTTTATGCAAAGTCAGTCCTCGGCCCCAGTGTCACCACTAGTTGCACATTTCCTCAAAGAATAACGGCCTGATTCAACAGTGCTGACATTGTGAGTATGGGGGTATGCCACCCACACCTGCATGATAAAGAAACCGTTATATGCTTGTTGAATTTTATCTCTTAGGTACGCTTCCATATATAAACGCACCCAACCATAGACAAAGGTTCTAGCAGACATACATTATGGGGTTTATTCTGGTTCACTCGCAAAGGCAAATTCCTTCTCAAATGGACAAAACCATGTGAACTGCAGGTGGGGCAGATGTAACTTGTGCAGAGAGAGTTAGATTTGGGTGGGGTTTTACTTCAAAGTGAGATCTATATTGTAGTGTAAAAATATAGCAGTCAGTATTTTCCCTGCACAGAAACAAAATAACTCACCCAAATCTAAATCTCTGCACGTTACATCTGCCCCCCTGCAGTGTACATGGTTTTTTCCATTTGAGACGGAATTTGCCTTTGCGAGTGAACCAGAATAAAGGTCTATATGTCTCTTTTTTTCTAATTTTCCCACATTTATGAAAACCTGCACTCAGAGAGTAGTTCTCTTGAAGCCATCAAGGGAGAGTGGAATCTGCCAACGACGACTAGAAGATTTATAAAGGATGTATTTTATTCTTCATTTTTTTTCTTTTCTTTCCCGTCCATACACACACTTTCCTGGTACATACAAAGGAAGCGCTCACTTCGGAATACTACCCATTTTTCTATACAGTTTGATAATGAGTCACGAGGGTTAAAATCATCAGTATTTCAGGGAAGCAGCCTCCACGGAGCGCCACAATTAAATCCGAAGCCTTCTAACATTTATTACATCAAAAAGGTCGATATGCATTAGGCCAACATGCTCAAAAAGGTTGACACAAGTAAAAGGTTGACTATGCCCACTGGGATGGTAAAATACGAACAATTTGGATTTTAAAAAAATCATGAAAAACTCATGACAAACTTTTACTTATGTCAACATTACTCATGGGTCGACATTTATATTGTCAAACTAATAAGCACAAGACAATAGTTCCTAGGTGGTGAATGGTGTGGAATGTGAAAGGATTCCAAAGAAATCTGTGTCATGGGCATGTAATGGGAGTGTCGCATGCATGTCAGTGCAAGTGGGCTGCATAGTCTGAGGCATAATGGCTTCCACAGAGGCCATGTTCAAGCGGATAAACATGTCATTAGTGAAAGCGATGGTGTACAAATTATAGGAATGCAGCATGGGAGTGAGAAGGGGCGCAGAAAGTGGGAACCTAAGGGCATGCATGAACAGTAGTGCGCCATTCCACAAAAAGACACAGCTGCTACTGCAATTGCACCCACCTCCGAATCAGTTCCTCTATGTTGTATTTAAAACTCCTCGGTCGTCCATTTACCTGTTGGGTCCTATTTATATCTCCTGTGTGCTGGAACACTCTCTGCACATAATTTGCTTAACTTTCCCAGAACAATGTGTACTGTATGCCTTCATTTAGTGTAGCCTACAGTTAATTTTAAAATCATAATTAGAATGTTATAATATTCAAAAGGTTTTGCATATTGTGATTCTAAATGTTTATTTGTGAGCTGTGCGATAAGAAGAAAAATCCCTATGTGAGATATGCACTAATGCAGTGGTTCCCAAACTGTGTGCCGTGGCTCCCTGGGGTGCCTCGGGACACATGCAGGGGTGCCCTGGATTGGTGGTCTACGACCAACTCAAATTATTAATGGTTAATTCTTTATGAGAAAAATCAGTGCTGACGGCTGCCAATCATAAAATGTGTACAAACAGAAGCAAATCCTGCCCTTTACCACATAACTGACCCTAAGAATTCCATATAAAGCCCATCAAATTATTTATTTTTTGGCCTAGGGGTGCCATGAAAAAAATCTGATACTCCTAGGGTGCCGTGATTCAAAAAAGTTTCGGAATCCCTGCACTAATGTGTTCACATTGTTTGAGAGGATATTCTCCAATAACTGTGCTATTCTATTGCAGCTTTTCCCTGATTCCAAATCTGCCAGCCATGTCTGTTTCCTGGCAAGAAGAGTCATCATTAAGAGGGTTATTCTAGTTCATTCTTTCTGACAAAATCCTTCTTAGATGGACAAAACCATGTGCACTGCGGGTGGGGCAGATGTAACTTGTGCAGAGATAATTAGATTTGGGTGGGGTTTTTCTTCAAAGTGAGATCTATATTGCAGTGTAAAATCATGCAGTCAGTATTTTCCCTGCACAGAAACAACAAAACTCACCCAAATCTAATTCTCTCTGCACATGTTACATCTGCCCCCCTGCAGTGCACATGGTTTAGTCCATCTAAGAAGGATTTTGTCAGAAAGAATGAACTAGAATAAACCCCTAAGTCTATGTCCATGTACATTGCTACCTGTGAATTTAGCCCAGTGTGCATGTTGGATTACTTTTGTTAACCACCGTAGGTGATTTTAGGTTTGTCTGCTCTGTTCTGTTCTGTGTCTGCATAATCCCCACTCACGATATGGGTTACGGCAATGTAATCTGAGTCCCTCAGCACTTACATCAATAATTAGGTTTTCTGCTTGTGGCAATATTGAGCCAGACATTTATGAAATATGCATATTGTATACAGTAATTATTAATGCCTGCTGTATATATTCAGATCTCTACCAAGCACAGCTTTGAGCTAGAATTAGGGTGTCTCAGAATCTATGGGAGTTCCTGTGTCCCCAAATAAAACCAGAGCTGCCCTGGGATAAGTATTGTAAGTGGGTCACAGAGGTCCTGTAGCTGTTACAACCTTATTGCTATACCGCACAAATAAAGAACACATGTAATGTAGTGTGCTTCCCTGTGTTCTCTGGGCACTAGAGTATTAGACATGGCCCTGCTCAGCAGAAAGGTTACTGAATTTGCAGTATGAAGAAGTATTGTACTTGCATGGAGTAAAGGGTGGGGTCAAAGTTTAACATGATCAATTTTCCCAGTTCAGATCCTTCTGCTCGTGTTTGTCCAATAGAGGCTTTGTAACCGCAATTCATTTAGCGCAGGGTACAGAAACAGAAATGTATGAAATATGGCAACAGAACATTTAGTACCGTGTGAAATGGGTCATGTAAACTAGGTAATGTACTATTTGGAAATGTAGTGTATTGATTACATGTGGACCACTGTATGCCAATGCTTTAAAAAAACAATATTTAATTACAGATGGTGTTACCAGTACAGTAATGGTCCCACAAGCATTTGCCTGTGACTATTACTTATATACTGTATGTACCATATAATACAGATTGATCTCTAACACTAAATGCAAAGGAAGGCCCAGGATTGTGTTCTTCTGTTGGGAGATGTGGACAGGGGTGGATTGGCAATATACCCCACAGGGGAAGAGTCTAGGTGGGCATGAACACCTGTGAGGCCACCTGCGGCCAGGAGAGGTTAGTGGGTGGCATGCTGGTGTGGTTGTGTTAAGGGGGAAAAGGTTGCAGGCTGGCAATGTGGGCATGTAAGGGGGTCACTTTTTTGGAAATTCACAATCTGCCCATGGTTGCCGACTTCTTGTTCCAAAAACACACGTGACATCGGATTTTCATAGGAAGACATAGGTATCCATAAACCCAGACATGAATAATAAAACACATCAACTAAAGGAAATAAAATATTTTATATATTTTATTTTTTTCTGAAGGATATGTTGTACACCAAATATCCCATTGGCAGTAAAGCGCATTCAATGTGTTTTAAGCCAAACAGTCACTTTGTTTAAACAAACACAAATATAAAGTAAAAATAAAGACCACAAAATAATGAACTGCATGTTTATAACATACAAAATCCATGCCTACTTAGTAGGTAACTACAACATTCCATCTCTTGAATATATATTTATAAATTTACATTTCAATTACAAAAATAGACTTTTGTGTTTTTGCTTACATTCTTCGTTAATGAAGCTGTGCTTCAGTTCCCTCTCTGTACCTTTTTCAGGTTGTTTATACATTCTTTTAAGAAATCCCTTTCACCTTAAGGCTAGATGCAATGCATCAGTACACGCAAATGCACGTGTCAAGACATCAGCAAGGCTTCACAAAAAGGCACCAAGTTACTGGAAACTAGATAACAAAACTTTTTTGACATATGTAAAAGTACCATCTGATGATATTTACAGAAATCAAACAAAATCATAAAAAAGGATAAACAAAACAATACTCTTACACATGCTCGAATACATAAGTGCTGATCCTCAAACTGAAAAGTCATGATAGCATCATCACTAGATACCATTTACAAACGGCGTCCCTAATAATACCACATGAATATGCAAAGGGGAAAAATTCACATCAAGGGTACCAAAACAAAAATAAAAGCATAAAAAAACGTAAACAAAAACCTTGCACATGTACAATATACATTATGTATATAGTAAAAATCCCTTTATGCAAATAAAAGTTGATCTTTAAAAGGATCATGTTGAAATAATTTCAATTATTCATGCAAATTAAGTCTTTTGAAAAGAAATGGGAAATTAAAATGGCAGTTTCTTAGGCATTTGAAGCTTATCAGTTTATAGTGACCTTTCTTTTTGCTCATGAATCGGTCACTCGTAACCTCCCACTTTGAGACCAAGCTTAAGAAGTCTTCAGTTTGTGCCTATTCCTGTTTTGCACAGAACCAAATTCTCAACAGATCTCAATTGTCCTAGGAGAATATGTCACAGACATATCAGAAAGTGCTGAGGACACAGGTGAACTGTAGGAACTGGTGACTATTGAAGATGAGAAGCTTGTAATACCTTGGGCCTGGAAGGTGGCGGTAACAGAGGGGTATGTGACGGCTGTGGAAGGAGATGGGAAAGAACTGTGGACTGGTGAAGGATAAGAAGAGGACACAGGGGAGGAATAGGATGTTGGCACTGGAGATGGGTAGGATGTTGAAGCCGATGGAGAGTAAGCTGAAGGAGAGTAAGCTGAAATGGGAGAAGCAACCGAGACTGGAGTTGCTTTATCAGTTTTTTTGTCCTTTTGCCTTAAGTGAATTTTAGTATGCCTCTTTCTCTCATCACTTCTTGCAAACTTCCTACCGCAAATGTCACAGGCAAATGGCTTCTCCCCTGTATGTGTGCGTATATGAGTTGTTAAGTGGTCACTTCTGCTGAAATTCCTCATGCAGATACGGCACTGGAAGGGCTTCTGCCCGGTATGAATTCGGATGTGCCTTGTTAATTCATCGGATCTGGAGAACCTCCTGTCACAGGACTCAACAGGGCAGGCGTAAGGTCTCTCATGAGGAGGGGTCTTGCTGGGGCGGTTGGGATACTTCCTCATTCTGCTTGGCTTGATGAGCTGAGATTGATAAGTACTGTTGTTGATAGTCTTGAGGTCTTGTGAAACAGTCTGTGTGGCAAAGGCCTTGATGGTAGACAGGGGTGTGAGGGAGGGCTGGTGTGTTCTTGTTTCCATTGCCTGGAAGGGTTTCTGATCTGGGGCCACCAGGCTCACATCACCCTGTTGCTGTGTGAACAGGTAATCTGGGATCATTGGTACTTGGAAACTGGATTTGGTAACTGGGTATGCAGGGGGCAGGTACTGGATTGAAGAATTAGAAGTGTTTTGGAAAGACTGAGGTGACTGGTCAGGGAAGATATCTGTGCTGGAGTTGGGAAATGTTGGTGCAGCAGAATAGATTGGGCTGCTGTCATTTGATTGAACAGAGCAGCTTAGAGGTGGACTCTGGGAGGAAGATGAGGAGGAGGATGGCGAAGATGAAGGTGTGGAAGCAGAGGGCGAGTTTGCCATCCCCACCAGTCCACTGACCAGGCTGAAGAGAGGCTCTGGCCACAGGGTGTTGCTGCTGTTGGGGGCAGGCTCCAGCGAGAAGCGGCCAGTGTAGGTCAGGGAGGGCAGTCTGTTGATCTGGTTGGCATAGCTGGTCTCAATCACTGATTTGTCATTGCTCAGGGACATCTCAGAGAAAGCATCTGTAACAATAAGAGACATCTGGGTTACATACTGCACACAGCATATTGGTCATCCCTGCTATCATTATATACTCAGACCTGCCAGCCTGACATACATTAACTACTGTTACCATTGTCCTGGGAGGCCCTTTGCACAGATCTCAAGCACTGCATGATCTGACGCAAACAGAATTCCCTGCTAGGTTATTTAATATTCACTGCACAATCCGCCTGCAAATCCATCTGCTCATTCACTAATCCTGCTCTAACATCAAATGCATCCTATCGATCTCTCCCCTTTATAATGTATGGGATGAATCACAATGCAACACAGAACACACACACACACTGTGTAAATGGCTGATAGAGACAAGACAGCCTAATTAAATGCATGCATAAGTTTATTTTGGTCCATGAATAGCAATACGCCTCACTACTCATATGTAGCCTGCAGATGCAGAGTGATCAGGGGGAATAGAACACACACTGACATTAAGGGGTGAGGATAGATTGCAAACACACTATCGATGGAGAGTTGCACACATACATACATCCATACATCCATACATACATACATACATACATACACATGCACACACTGACATAAGGGGATCGGGGGAATTGCACACTGACACGGGAGGGATGCGGCGCTTACCTGCTGCCAGGTGATCGAAATTCTCTGACCCATCCCCAGGGGAGTTGAATCCGCTGCCGTCGGGGACTG
Organism: Crinia signifera; assembly: GCF_055691185.1. Lineage (NCBI taxonomy): Eukaryota > Metazoa > Chordata > Amphibia > Anura > Myobatrachidae > Crinia > Crinia signifera. Next base: position 109,395,631 of record NC_139220.1, on the reverse strand, counting down.
TGGCGCCCAAGAACTGGGATCCCCCTGAATTGAGCAGCATCATCTCTTCCAGTTTGGGGTAGTTGTCCATGGTTGGGGAGTGGGGGAAGGAGCTGAAGGGGTCAGAGATCTGCAGAGGTGAGATGAGCATCTCTGTTTTGGCTGCTGCCATGTACTCCTCGGGAATCCCTGGAAGAGAAGCTGTCACCGCAGCACGCACACTAGGGGACGACAGCTCCTGTCTCCCCGGCGGGGGCTGAGGACAGGCTACACTGTGTGTTATTGGGAGGGTGAGTGTATGTGTTGTGCTCTTAGATGCTGGCTGCTGCTGGGGTCGTCGCCGGTCTTGCACTTGCTGCCGCCCGCACGGCTCCCCCAGTCCTGCCTGCTGGAATCTCTCGCGGCTCCCTGGGATCCGCTTCTATATAAAGGGTTCGTAGCCCTCAGGGCCCGCCCACTGCGCGTGACGTACATGGCCATATATGGGGTGCAGGAAGCCCTTATTTGGAGGCGGCTGGAGGACCCGTGACGTCGCCTCGGAAGGGGGAAGACTGGGGATGGAACTCCGTGCACTCCTATGGAATGACCGGCTGCGGGAGCCGAGAGGCAGCCCCGTCCCGGGGAGATCCCCGCACACGGCGCCCGGCGCGCCGGCAGGGTGTGTGTGTGGGGGGGGGGAACGGCCATGGATTCCCGGACAGCAAAACCCCAACACCGGGTACCCGGGCACCACCTACTCCCCGCCTCCCCCGCCACCTTCCGGAAATCCCGGCCGGTCAGTCCATGTAAGGGGATGCCCATGTAAGGCGCGGTTCCGGCGGGGTTCCTTCCTGAGCCTTATAAGGACTTTCCGGCCTCGCTCCCTCTCCCTTTCTCTTTCACATAGAAAAGTGCTGATGAGGTGCCGGAGCCGCGGACAGAGCAGAGCTGCAGCCGCCTGCAGACAGCGGTCACTGGGGCACCGCTGCCAGCACGCCCGCTTCCCCCGGCCTGCACACAGCGCTGCCACCCGGGGGGATGCGGCGCAGGAGCCGCGGTGTCCTGTAGGAGGTGGTGTGCCGAGCACCAATGCCTTCCTGCATGTCTTCTTATGCCCAATACTGTAGTGGTTTTATTATCTATCTATCATTATACCAGAGTATCTGTCACCTCTAATTGGGCTTGAATGCGGAGACCACACAAAGTGCACATGTGAATGTATGTGCAGGTGCTCCTTCTCCATAAAGTCTCCCTTGTTCTGCAAATACATGTGGGCATACTGTACTTACCTGTGGAAAGTGCAAATACATAACATCAATGTCCAACATACTGACACATTACGCATTCATTATTGTGTTACCTTTGTCATCCTAAAGTTCGCTTAGCTTCACTTTTGTCATAAATAAATTCTGAGATTGACATACCTCCCAACAGTCCCGATTTTATCGGGACAGTCCCGATTGTCAGGGCCTGTCCCGCTGTCCCACCTGCGGGCGGCAGTGCCCCGCGGTGTGTGGGGGCTGTTGGGAGTCCCCCCTGTCAGCTGCTAAGCAGCGGGGAATAAACGCTGTGCGCATGCGCACAGCGTCTATTCCCGCAGCCAGGGGACTGGGGGCATGGCTAGAGGCTCACAGAGCCTCTGGGTCATGCCCCCATAGCGGCAAAATGGGGGCGTGGCCTTGTGGGGGGGGCCGCGAGTATAGGCCATGCCCCAAATTAGGCCACGCCTCCCTTCGGCGCGCACCAGCAGGGTCCCGCCTGCTGAGCTACTAAAGTTGGGAGGTATGGATTGAGGTATTGGCGTTTCTATAATGGGTGCAATGTGTGAAGTGCACATGGGCCATTGGGTCCACACTGCACCCATGTTTTTATATATATATATATATATTTATCTCTGGTGGAGAAGGATCTCATGTATATTTGGCTGTTTTTGTCTTGAAGAAGGTCTGAAATGCAGACCGAAACGTTGACCCAGTTCAATATTTTAATGGATTAAATAAAGCTGCAATTTTTATCTGCGAAATGGTGAGTGCCCTCCTTCAAAAAGAATATATATCTATCTATAGGTATGTATATACACACATACCTTTACTGAGTCCTGGGAAGGGCCGTGCTAAGGTGTTAGTCGCCTCCATCCAAATTATACATTTGCGCCCACAAAAAGGGTTGTGGTCTCATATGGAACTTCACAAAAGTATCCCCAATTCAAATTACACCACAAAATAGCACAATATTATTCACATTTTTTTTTCAGGAGCCCGAGGTGTGCTCCCTAGCATCAGTGCTGTGCCTAAACACGTGCAAAGGGGGCCGTGCGATCGAAGTGGGCCATCTCCCGATGGAGACGTGCCCCGTTTTTACCCTAACCCCTCTCAACCATAAGGCCGAAGAGGGGAAAATAGGGAACGGTGGGTCCTCTTCGCCGAAGCTTAGAGAGACCCTCATTCCTCAACCCCCGGAAGGGTTAGGACGGTGGGTCATCCGCACCCGAAGGTTTGGAGAGACCCTCAGTAGACTTCCCTCCGCCTTGCGGCTCGGGGTCGTCCTCGGGGGACAGAAGCTCTCCCCAAAAGGCGAGAGCTTCGGCACATTGGGGAAATGGAAGGCCCGAAAGGGTTGACCACACTACCCAAAAAAAGTGACAAAACTACAAAAAACAAGGAACGTGAAAAGTGACGAACGTGAGAGGGGAAGAGAAATAAATAATAAAGATACCCTAGCCAGAAGGCCGGGGTGGTGGTGTGAAAAAATTGTCCAACCCCATCCAAAAGGACGAGGTAAGGACGTGAAGCACTACCTGAAGGGAAGTGCGCAGTGCAAATAGTGGTGAAATATTATTCACATTACACCACATGAAGTGCCCCTTATTCATATTGCACAAAATAGTAGTGTACCTTATTGACATTACAACCCACAGTAGGGCCCCTTATAAACATAATGTCCACAGTAGTAGTGCCACACATAATTCCCACAGTAGTAATACCCCTTATACTTATATCCACAGGAGATTGTGGGGAGTGTGTTACCCATGAAATCAGTAAGAGAATACAATGCCATGGCTGCTACTAGAGTCTGATTAAGGCTACGAGGGCACAGAGCACTTCAGAAAAGGGATGGCCCTATTAAAGAGGTAAGCACTTTAAATATAATAAACATTGGGTTGTAACTTGGTCTCGCAGGCCATGTGGCAGCTTGGGGGAGCCAGCATCGGCGGAGTCTTTGGTAAGCGCAGGGAGCTGCTGCGCTAACAGGAGGGTCAGAGCTGCCACCTACTTAAGCCGCACAGGAGTGACAGAAACTTTTTTTTCAGGGGGAAGCAAACTTCTAGTTATGCCACTGTCTACAGGATACAACTGGCGGGTGAGAAGAGAACAGAGAATATATATATATATATATTTATATATATTATGCAGTCACATTCAGTAACTTCTTTTTTTCAAATGTTACTGCTAAACGTAAAAGTGCTGCCTTACTTTTTCACCAGGTGCCTGCACCGGGTTTCTCTCTCCCCAGTCCGATATCATATCCCGCCTCCTCCTTCACTGCAGCCTGCAAGCCAGCCATTCAATGAGCTGCAGGCTGCAACTGTGAACAGCTATACCTTACAGCAGCCCAGCACTGCTCTGTGGCTGCCTGTTATATACAGAATGTACAAAGTGACAGCAGGGGAAGGAGAGGAGGGTTTGGAGCTGTGTTTGACGCTGTCAGCGTCGTGCTTAGCGCTATCGGTGGTGCTGCCTGTCCTGTTCAGTTTTAGAGACAGGAGCTGGACAGTCAACAACAGCAGTATTGCAGAGCTGGGAGGGTGCCTCTTCAGCCTGGCGCCTCCCTGCTTTGCAGGATCTGCTGAGGGGGAACGCCTGCTCTGGTCCTGGGTCAGCAATGCAGCATCAACCAAAGATCGCAGGGAAAATGGCCATCGTGCGTGAGCTGCAGTGTAGCGGATGCCATGTTTCCGGAGATCTGCACAGTAGTTACCAGTATAACTCCAGAGTCTATGGCGCCATAGATAGGAGGGGGCCCATATGGTCTGCACCTGGGTCCCCTCCTCTGTTAATCTGCCCCTGGATTGTGACAAAAGGAATTCATTTTAAATATTCCTTTTGTATTGAAATGTTTTAATCATCTTGGTTGAAATGTTCTTAGGGACCCATTTATCAACCAATGTCTGCAACAGATATCTCCAATACCTGCTGTGATCCCTCCATTCCCCCAGCATCCACGTACATCAGAAGTTTTTTTTATGGGGGATATGATTCTGTCCGAGTTATCAATTTCTGTAATGCAAAGCCTCTCAGAAATTGTCCCTCGCAGCATAATATGCAACAGCCACCAAAATCATGTAATAGTTATACTTTTATATAATTAGGGAGACATTGGGGCCGATAGTGTACGGCCAGCACTGCCATCAGGGGTGTGTGTGTGTGTGTGTGGGGGGTACTATAGTGACAACTGTCCTGAACCTGGCCCCTCTGACAGATAGGGGAGGACCCGGTATGCAACTCCGCCATCCGCTGTCCCTATTGCCACTGGCGCTACTCTTTGATGGTGGGGTACATTGCTGCCTGCCTCTCGCATCCTAAAGTGAAATTGGGGCCCCCCTTCTCCCATCAGTACCATACCACGAACCACCTGCCCTCAAGCCACAGGGCTCGGAGAAAGCCCCCCCGAAGGCACAACTAGCTTGTACAATATAGCTTATTGTATGGTGTGATGTAACTTCATGACGTCATCCCGCACCAGTGAAGAGACCAGAGGAGCCTCCACCCTAAGGAGCACTTAGCAGTGTTGGAAAGAAATGGCAATGCAAACACACAAGAAGAAGGGTGGTACATCATTTTATAATAGCTGAGATAGAGAGGCAGAAGGGGAGCCTGGGCTTGTCTCTGTGTGAAGGCTGTAACAACATCTGCTGATTTTGTGTGTGCAGGCTCAGTATTCTTTAAACGTATTCTATATTTCAGGCATGTCCAAAGTCATGCCCGGGGGCCAAATGCGGCCCGTGCTGTCATTTCAAGCGGCCCGCAGCCTCCAGCTGAAAGCGGGCAGAGCATCAGACGTGGGAAGCACAGCACAGGACACTAAAGGTGGGGCCCCGGCGAGCGCCTTTACCTTGCTGTCTGCTGCAGTGAGAAGGTGCCGGCCGCCACAGTCAGATGTGTTTGGCGTCCTACCCCTGCTGCTGCAATCGTATATATATATCACCCTACTCCACAGTCACAGTGACAGCAGTGTTTGGGGAGGGGGGCAGCAAGGGGGAAGCTTGCTCCCGTAACATGCAGAGTGGAGGAAGGCAGCAGTGGGAGCCCAGGCATCTCCTGTCCTTACAGTGCCTGCAGAGCCGGCCCTAGCCTAAATGATGCCCTAGGCAAGATTTTGGCTGGTGCCCCCTAGCACCACCACTAGTTCTGCCTCTGACACTGCTCCCCTTTCCCAGCACCATCAACCCTCATCATAGCAGTCATCATTTTGGTGCTCCTACCTGCAATATTTTAAATAGAAACAGTGCACACATTTGGTGCGCAGCCCAAATAGGGGTGCGTTCTTGCTGGGAAGGGGCATGGCCACACAATTTTACCCCAAATTCAAATTATGCCACACAGTAGTGCAACTTTATTCACATTATATCTGTTACGATTAACCCCTGGAGCTCCAAGCAGACTTCCACAGAACAAACGGATGGTAGGAAATGCAGGATTTTTATTAAAGAATAAACAGGAAAAAATGCAGGTAACAGGCTGTGATGCAAAACTTGTGCAGTAATGAAAGTACAGGACATTGACAGGGGTACCGGATCTTTTGGCAGGAACGTGGCAGAGTGGCAGGAACAAAGAGTGGCAGGACCAAAGCAGGGTGGCAGGAATGTGCAGTGATACTGGAATCTATAGCAGGAACTTTGGCAGAGTGGCAGACGTGCAGGAATCTTTGGCAGAGTGGCAGACGTGCAGGAATCTCAGGCAGGGTGGCAGACGTGCAGGAATCTCAGGCAGGGTGGCAGAGGTGCAGGAATCTCAGGCAGGGTGGCAGAGGTGCAGGAATCTCAGGCAGGACTTCGGACCAAGGCTAAGGTATAGAGGATATGCTGGAAACACTCCTTTCCACAACAGGGATGAACAAACAATGACCAGCTCTGAGTGCTGGTCTCAGGAGGGATAAATAGGCCGCTCACAGGTGTCCAATTGAGCTGATTGTCTCCAATCATCAGGCACCTGATTCCCCAGAGTCTGGAGACAGAGATACAAGTCCACAGGTGCCTGATGCCCCTAGTGGTGATATACAGGAATACAGACATGCCTAACATTATGCCCCCCTGAAGAAGGCGGATTCCAGACGCCTAGAGTGTCATTTTCTCCTGTTCTTCTTCTTTTTGTTTTTCTTGGAACCAGATGAAGGAGCCATAACGAGACCAGCATCCTGGAGAGAGTCCTTCAGAAGATCCCACATCTCGGGTGGACCAAACCTTTTTAAAATCGCCTCAGAGAAAGCAGCCAAGTTGTACAATGCTGGGCCCTTAGACTTCACCAAAAAATGAGCCCATGTCAATGCCTCCCCTCTAAACCTTATCAACATGTTGGCAATCAGTTCCTCCATAGTTGTCCCTTCCCAAGGCTGGCAGAAGAAAGTATTGAGCATGGCGATATCTCCATCAAAATAGATGGGCTGGACTTCCCCGAAATCCTCTTTTGACACCAAAGGCACCTGGGTCCTGACTGGCATCTCTGGAACCCAGAATTCTGGCATGGCAGGCGGAACCTCAGAGACATCTGGTGGAACCTCCCGGACCTCTGGCACATCAGGCGGGACCTCCCGGACATCATGCAGAACCCTCCGGACCACTGGCACATCGGGTGGACCCTCAGGGGCCTCTGGCACATCGGGTGGACCCTCAGGGGCCTCTGGCACATCGGGTGGACCCTCAGGGGCCTCTGGCACATCGGGTGGACCCTCAGGGGCCTCTGGCACATCGGGTGGACCCTCAGGGGCCTCTGGCACATCGGTAGGACCCTCACGGACCTCTGGCACATCGGGTGGAACTGCTCTGAAAGGAAAAACACTGCTACTGACGGCCGACACGGCGGCCCTCAATTTATGCTCAATGACATGGGCATTAACGGACTCAGGCCCGGAGGCCGCGGAGGCAACAGACTCAGGCCCGGAGGCCACGGAGGCAACAGCGTCCTCAGGCCCGGAGGCCAGGGCAATAGCGTCCTCAGGCCCGGAGGCCAGGGCAATAGCGTTCTCAGGCCCTGAGGCCAGGGCAATAGCGTCCTCAGGCCCGGAGGCCAGGGCAATAGCGTCCTCAGGCCCGGAGGCCAGGGCAATAGCGTCCTCAGGCCCGGAGGCCAGGGCAATAGCGTCCTCAGGCCCGGAGGCCAGGGCAATAGCGTCCTCAGGCCCGGAGGCCAGGGCAATAGCGTCCTCAGGCCCGGAGGCCAGGGCAATAGCGTCCTCAGGCCCGGAGGCCAGGGCAATAGCAACCTCAGGCCCGGAGGCCAGGGCAATAGCGTCCTCAGGCCCGGAGGCCAGGGCAATAACGTCCTCTGACCCGGAGGCCAGGGCCATAGCAACCCCCTCCTGGGGCTGGATAGGACCCCCTCCTGGGTCTAGAGAGACGGAACCCCCTCCTGGGGCTAGACAGACGGAACCCCCTCCTGGGGCTAGACAGACGGAACCCCCTCCTGGGGCTAGACAGACGGAACCCCCTCCTGGGGCTAGACAGACGGAACCCCCTCCTGGGGCTAGACAGACGGAACCCCCTCCTGGGGCTAGACAGACGGAACCCCCTCCTGGGGCTAGAACATCGGGCTCCTTGGCGGAGACCGGATCATCGGGCTCCTTGGCGGAGACCGGATCATCGGGCTCCTTGGCGGAGACCGGATCATCGGGCTCCTTGGCGGAGACCGGATCATCGGGCTCCTTGGCGGAGACCGGATCATCGGGCTCCTTGGCGGGGACCGGATCATCGGGCTCCTTGGCGGGGACCGGATCATCGGGCTCCTTGGCGGGGACCGGATCATCGGGCTCCTTGGCGGGGACCGGATCATCGGGCTCCTTGGCGGGGACCGGATCATCGGGCTCCTTGGCGGGGACCGGGACCTCGGACCCTCTGGCGGGGACCGGGACATCGGACCCTCTGGCGGAGACCGGGACATCGGACCCTCTGGCGGAGACCGGGACATCGGACCCTCTGGCGGAGACCGGGACATCGGACCCTCTGGCGGAGACCGGGACATCGGACCCTCTGGCGGAGACCGGGACATCGGACCCTCTGGCGGAGACCGGGACATCGGACCCTCTGGCGGAGACCGGGACATCGGACCCTCTGGCGGAGACCGGGACATCGGACCCTCTGGCGGAGACCGGGACATCGGACCCTCTGGCGGAGACCGGGACATCGGACCCTCTGGCGGAGACCGGGACATCGGACCCTCTGGCGGAGACCGGGACATCGGATGTTGGCCTCCCCCCAAGAAATTCCTCAGACTGTAGAGACTCTGGCTGGGCAGCTCTGGGTAGAGACTCTGGCTGGGCAGCTCTGGGTAGAGACTCTGGCTGGGCAGCTCTGGGTAGAGACTCTGGCTGGGCAGCTCTGGGTGGAGACTCTGGCTGGGCAGCTCTGGGTGGAGACTCTGGCTGGGCAGCTCTGGGTGGAGACTCTGGCTGGGCAGCTCTGGGTGGAGACTCTGGCTGGGCAGCTCTGGGTGGAGACTCTGGCTGGGCAGCTCTGGGTGGAGACTCTGGCTGGGCAGCTCTGGGTGGAGACTCTGGCTGGGCAGCTCTGGGTGGAGACTCTGGCTGGGCAGCTCTGGGTGGAGACTCTGGCTGGGCAGCTCTGGGTGGAGACTCTGGCTGGGCAGCTCTGGGTGGAGACTCTGGCTGGGCAGCTCTGGGTGGAGACTCTGGCTGGGCAGCTCTGGGTGGAGACTCTGGCTGGGCAGCTCTGGATAGAGACTCTGGCTGGGCAGCTCTGGATAGAGACTCTGGCTGGGCAGCTCTGGATAGAGACTCTGGCTGGGCAGCTCTGGATAGAGACTCTGGCTGGGCAGCTCTGGATAGAGACTCTGGCTGGGCAGCTCTGGATAGAGACTCTGGCTGGGCAGCTCTGGATAGAGACTCTGGCTGGGCAGCTCTGGGTAGAGACTCTGGCTGGGCAGCTCTGGGTAGAGACTCTGGCTGGGACTTGGCCAGAAGTTCCCCAATTTTAGGCCTGCGATTGGGACAGGAGTTCAAGAAGTGCTCAGGGCTGGCACAATACAAGCACAAAAAGTTATTCCTGCGAAAGTCACGCTCTGTTGCAGATAGCGGAGCACGAGGACCACCAGTTACTGTATGGACTATATTTGGAGCCACAGCGACCGATGGTAAAAGAGTATCTTGAGGACAGGAATAACTGGTAGGCCCCTCTTGCGGTATGGAGGATGGTTTTGCTGTCACATGTCCAGGAATACCAGAAGCAGAATGAACTTGTAGCAATGCAGACATTTTCTTCAGAAAGTCAGACAAAAAGGTACCAAGTTGAACTAATTGCACACGGAGTAAAATGATATCGGCATGCATAGGGTTAAGCGCAGCTTTGCCACAGGGATCATTAGCGAACTTGAAAACACCAGGGAGCTCTGCAATCAAGGATTTAATTAGAGAATCCAAACAGAACTTTTGTTCAGCATTCTCTTGACTGTTTTGGCTGGTCATTCTGTTACGATTAACCCCTGGAGCTCCAAGCAGACTTCCACAGAACAAACGGATGGTAGGAAATGCAGGATTTTTATTAAAGAATAAACAGGAAAAAATGCAGGTAACAGGCTGTGATGCAAAACTTGTGCAGTAATGAAAGTACAGGACATTGACAGGGGTACCGGATCTTTTGGCAGGAACGTGGCAGAGTGGCAGGAACAAAGAGTGGCAGGACCAAAGCAGGGTGGCAGGAATGTGCAGTGATACTGGAATCTATAGCAGGAACTTTGGCAGAGTGGCAGACGTGCAGGAATCTTTGGCAGAGTGGCAGACGTGCAGGAATCTCAGGCAGGGTGGCAGACGTGCAGGAATCTCAGGCAGGGTGGCAGAGGTGCAGGAATCTCAGGCAGGGTGGCAGAGGTGCAGGAATCTCAGGCAGGACTTCGGACCAAGGCTAAGGTATAGAGGATATGCTGGAAACACTCCTTTCCACAACAGGGATGAACAAACAATGACCAGCTCTGAGTGCTGGTCTCAGGAGGGATAAATAGGCCGCTCACAGGTGTCCAATTGAGCTGATTGTCTCCAATCATCAGGCACCTGATTCCCCAGAGTCTGGAGACAGAGATACAAGTCCACAGGTGCCTGATGCCCCTAGTGGTGATATACAGGAATACAGACATGCCTAACAATATCATGTGAGAGTGTCCCTTATTCATGTTACATCACATTGTAGTACCACTTTACCTTATATACATTACTCATCAAATTATACCCTTAGAAAAAAATCCTGAGAAAATATTGTATTTTAACCACCTCCATGGCCACACTGCAACCCAGCACAAAGCAGTGTGTGCTGGGCAGAGGAGAAGAGCTGCAGCTGCTGCTGTCACTTAAGGGGAGGGGGCCCAGGGTCCCCACTGGGCCCTCCCATCAGGCTTTGGCCTGGTAATTTGTACCCCCTACCCCTTTCTCTCGGCACCCCTGATAATACCACACAGTAATGCCCCTTACACATGACACACATTATTTATGTCCTTATAACCGTAATGCCCCTTACACATTATGCCAACCTTTATTAATGCCCTTCATACACATGACACACATAATGCCCCTTACACATATGTTTCACATTATTAATGCCCTTATACACATGACACACAAAATGCCCATTACACATGTCGCACATTATTAATGCCCTTATACACATGACACACATAATGCTTGTTACACATATGTCGCACATTATTAATGCATTTATACATGACACACATAATGCCCCTTACACATATGCCGAACACTATTGCACAACCAACCCACCCGCAGACCGCACTCGCACAGCCGCTAATACTGTGACCTCTGCCTCTGCTTGGATTCAGATGTTTCCTCATACATCTTGTCTCAATAGGCCATGCAGCTCCTGGCCCTTCTGCTAACGTTGGGTGCCTTTTTTGCTGAAAATTCGTCTTATTTGCATTGTTATGACCAGCACACACAAGGAGCTTCCGATGATTAAAATGATATGCAGCATGCCTATATTTTGTGTGCGACTGTGGCTGTACCTGCATACGGAATGCTATGTTACAGTGATTTCCATGAATACACTATTTCATATGCAGATACAGCCTCACTCACACAGAATATAGGCATGCTGCATATCATTTTAATCAGCAGAAGCTGCTGATGCCCCTAGGAATTCCAAATGCCCTAGGCAATTGCCTAGTGTGCCTATGCCTAAGGCCGGAATGGGAGTCATAGGGCGGTATTCAATGAGAATACCTGCGAGGTGCAGCGAATCCTTTTTAGGATTCGCTGCACATTCGCCACGTTCCGGAGCCGGCGGGCTCCGGTATTCAACGTGTCAGGGGCTCGCTGCCCCTGACTGGCGAATATGAGCTCCTGCGGCGATTGCCGCAGGGAGCCTGAGGACGGTGCCAGGCAGAGAGATGGTAGTCTCTCTGCCTGCCCCAGAACTTTGTGGGGGGTAGGTGGGCTCCCCGGGTGCCAGGCAGCACAGGCTGCCCCCCGGGGGTGCCAGCAGGGGAGCGTATATTCACTACACCCGATCGGGTGCAGTGAATATATGAATATGTAATGAGCGGCTCGGCTCCGGCGCCCCCTGCTGGCTGCTGTGTAAAAAAAAAAAATATATATATATTTTTTTTTTTTAATTAAATATATATTCATGTGCTTACAGCACATGAATAAAAATAGCATGCCCCTCCTCAGAATAAAATTCCTGATTTTTTTTACACTAAATGTAAAAAACAAAACACTTTATTTTAAAAGTTCACATTCCACTTCACCATAAAAAGATAGCGATTGCTACTCGGTGAATCATGGTGAAAAAAACCTTGAAATGTATTCGCCATGTGGTCATTGAATAGGGTGATTCACCGTTTTAGTCAGAAATTCGCCAAACAGCACAAATTCGCCATAAAAACATGGCGAATCAGGCTCATTGAATACCGCCCATACAGTGAAGGAGGGTCAGGCTTGGGGACATACAATGAATGGAGGCACTGATGAACATTAAGAGAAGGGGGGCAGGCTGGAGGACAGAGTGAATGGGTGCAGAGTGGGGAACATACAAAGAATGGGGGACATACAGTGAAGGAGGGGCAGGCTGGGGGACATACAGTGAATGGGGGCAGAGTGGGGGACCATTCTGATGTGATTAATGATTCAAAGAATGTCAGGCTGAATGGTCGGCCCCCACACATTTACACTTCACCAAATCTAGCCCTCGTCGCAAAAAGTTTGGACACCCCTGCTATATTATTTAACTAAAATATTTTGTGTAAGGACAGGGGAAGCCCAGTGTATGCGGTCCACGTGTAAATTTGACACTGGCCATGCAGTTCTAGTTGATAGAGCTATAGGGGGAAATTACTAAGATAAATTTGTGAAAAAAAATCGTATTTTCATACGAAAATACGATTTTTGGGGGCATATTGGTATTTTTGGCATTTACTATGCCAAAAATACGAATTTTCGTATTCGTATTGATGGGACATTCGTATTTGTATTTACAAATACGAATGATTACACCATCGATAGAATACGACAGAGATCACCAGTCAAAAGAATGATGATTCCTAATTTACTAAGCTAATTGGCGTGAAATGGCCGTGAATGGCCAGCCAAATATGGCAGGAAAATACACATTATTTTCCTGTCGTATTTGGCTTTAGCCTGCATGGATCATTCAGATCCGTGCAGGCTTCAGTGTAAAAAAAAATAGAAAAATAAATAAAAAATAACGACGTGGGGTCCCCCCCACGGCTGTAACCAGCACCAGGCTGAAAGAGCCGGGGCTGGTAATAAAAAATCAGGAAACTCGGCAAATAGGGGTTCCCCAATTTTTTAAAACCAGCCCCAGGCTCCAGGTCCGGGGAACAAAATGACTAGGGGTCCCCTGTATTTTAAGAACCAGCCCCAGGCAAACCAGACATCAGGGTAATGTCACAGCCAGGGACACTTATTATATAAGGTCCCTCGGCCAAAACATCACACTACTGACCAGTCAGCCTGGCCAGGGGCCCTGGGGGAGTGGGGACCCCCCCAATAAAGGGGTTCCCCTCTCCAGGACTTACGTGACCAGGCTGAAGCCTGGTGCTGTCCTCGATGCCCCTGGGCGGTGGCTATCGAGCTGATTGCAGTGTAAAAAATAAAATAAACTATTGTCTCATACTGTGGAACTATGAGTCCCAGCAAGCCTCCCCCGCATGCTAGGACTTGGAGAACCACAAGTCCCAGCATGCGGGGCATTACAGGGCCCGCTGGCACTTGTAGTTCCACAGTATGAAAAATAGTAAAATAAACACACACTGACACAAGAAAAAATTTACTTTAATACATCCAAAGCCCACACATACTGATACTTACCTATCTTGATCCCGTCAGTAGGTCCCTGGTTCAGGGGTCCGGTGCTCCAGGGTCCGGTGCCATAGTTCCACAGTATAAGACAATAGTTTATTATTCTATTTTTTACACTGCAATCAGCTCGATGCCCACCGCCCAGGGGCATCGAGGACAGCACCACGCATATGGGACATAACCTACATTCACATATTCAACCATTTATTATTCTTGCAAAATACACATTCACTGTTAGGAATCAATAAAAGACCTCTCTGTCATTACGACAGTCACATCAACGGTAGGCATCACAACTGTCAGAATCTTGGTACTTTCTGATGGTAAATATTATGTTTAGGATCACGCAGATGGTTAGGCTGCAGGAGGGGTGGGAGGCAGTGTTCCCTCTAAGCTGTGCGCGCGTGCGTGCACACACACACCTCGACAAGCGTGCGCACAGACATTACAACAGAGCGCACAAAGCAACAGCGGTTCCTTTTTGCAGTTGTGGACTCAATTAATGTGTATTATACCCAATAACTACATTGTGTGCTGTGTTTTTAATGTTTAAATGTTTAATATAATTTTGAGGTAAAGTTAACACAAATGCTGAACGTCATTTTCCAGTTATATAAAAGTGATGCACAAAAATTAAAATTTCCTTCCAAAGTTGCACAGCCAAAATCCTTTGCCGCACACAGCCTTCGTAAAATTAGAGGGAACATTAGTGGGAGGGAGGGCAAGGGTTACAGTACTTAACAAAATGTACAGGATCAGAGGAATAGCTGCCTGGAGCAGCCCCCCCCCCCCCCCCCCCCCCCCCAAGTAATTTTTCCTTCTTAAAGCGGAATGCCCATTACACATTATTTCACACACATCATTTTGCCACACATGTAATGCCCATGGCACATGTCACACACACCGTAATGCTTAATTCACGTTATGCCACACACTGTAATGCCTCCACTAGTGCTGATTTCAAATGTAATGCCCCACCAAGGTGTGCATCTGTTTAGCATACTGTTTAGTGTTACTCTGGTGTAACATGTAACATGAATAAGTGGCACTACTGCGTGATGTAATGGGAATAAGAGGCATTAATGTGTGGATGACCAATCCTCTTTCTTGCAAGACCATGTTCCATATTTTAAACACACTCCTTCAGTGCATGCTGCATTTATTCATGTGGTGAGCATGTAAGGAAGGCAATGAGGGGGCAAAAAAAAAGGCAGCGGGGTGGGGCCAGGAAATAATGTGATGTATTGTATAAAAGTAGAAGAGGAGCTGAGTAAAATGTTGAGGGTCAGGCTCAGGAAGTTGATGAAGAGCTAACCACGCTAGTCTATACACACACACACACATACATATATGGACTGCGGTAACAATTTGGTCAACTTAATAGTCAAGGAAAGAAAGAAAGAACTGACAATATTGGAAGGTCAAATTACGACATTGGAGAAGTCCCTAACTAAATTCGATAAAAGCGAAGAATTCCATAGAGATGTCAAAGACCTACAAAGTAAATTGGACACATTGGAAGATGAGATCATCGTACGTAAACAAAAAAAATTCTTGAGAGATAAGAACGATTACGTAAGTGGAAGGATACATGACTGGACATCAAATATACCACAGAGATTTGATAAAAGGGAGCAAAGATATGAACAACGAAGAGAGAGACCACCTAGAAGGATGGACAATGACGTGTTTGTAAGATCTCAACTACCGGTCTACAGAAATAACCAGGATGATTACTATCATTCAAGATCCAGAAATCGCAGACAGTCTCCACAAATGAGAAGAAGAAGAAAATCATCTAATGGATATTACTCCTCTCCCAATAGGGATTATCAACCCAGACGTCAAAGATTTTACAGGTCACCGACTCCAGATAGAAATCGCCCCTCTACATCTTTTTTAGGGGAGTCAAAAAAAGTAAGCTTCAGGAATATAGAAAGGAGGGACCACCTTCATACAAGACTAGATTCTCCTCAAGGAATGAAACGATATATAAGAACAGAGGATGTAGAGGAGGAAAATATCGTAAACTCACCAAAAAAGAAAAGAACAAATCATGCCCCTATGGATTCAACAGAACTAACTACATTAACCTATCCAAGAAGGACCTTTCTAAATCAGAAGCAAACCTACTGAACAGGGGTTTAAAGTTTGCCCCCGATCAGCACCTGGACAAATTCAACTTATTCGTTGATTTAAACAGATATATTAGAAGTTTAACATTAAAAAGACACTTTTTGAAGAACCCCCAAAAAATTTCGAACAAGATCCCACAAGAAAAAAACCTCTAGTGGCTCCCCCCTCCAAGTATTATCCAATAGAATCGAGAGGTAGCCAAATAGACATTTTCTTTGAGTCGGTGAAGGACGACTTCAGAAAAATCAAACCTAGTAAACAAAATGTCAGTAACCTGGATCCACAAGAGAAGCAAGCACTCAAACAATTGAAAAACAATGATGACATCATTATAAAGATGGCCGACAAGGGAGGAGCAGTGGTCATACAGGACAAAACCAAATACATTAACGAAGCCCAAAAACTAATTGGAGATGAGACAACATATGTTAAATTAGAGGGAGACCCCACGTCCAACTATAATAACCAGTTACTTAATTTACTGAAAAATGCCAACATGAATAAAGCAATCCTTAAAGAAGAATTTTTATACATCTACATAGCGAATCCGAAAATCCCAGTGTTTTACCATCTCCCTAAAGTCCACAAAAATAGGGAAGAACCACCGGGACGACCCATTGTGGCGGGAGTCAATTCTCTTTCTTCCAATTTGTCCCATTACCTTGATCTAAAACTACAGAAATATGTCAAGAATCAACGCTCCCACTTGAAGGATTCCACCCAACTCCTAAGGGAGATGAAAGAATTACAGTGGCGGGACACGTTCAGATGGTTGACGATTGACGTACAAGCACTATATACCTGCATCCCACATAAAAATGGCCTAAGAGCAATCAATGATGTTCTAAAGAAAGATGACCAAATAACAGAGGTGGAAAGTGGATTCATTTTGGAGGGAATAGAATTTACACTTGACCATAATTATTTTGAATTTGAAGGTCACTATTACCTGCAGCGCTGTGGAACCGCTATGGGGACTAAAGTAGCCCCCTCCTACGCTAATATATATATGAACAGTTGGGAGGAAGAGTCCCTTTATTTAGATAGTGGATTCAAATATCCTGAAATCGTCTATTACAAAAGGTATATTGACGACCTCATTCTAATCTGGAATGGGGATAAAACCAGCGCAGATCGATTCGTGGAAGGGATCCAGAACAATGAGTTTAATCTCAAATTCACCTATAAACAGAATGAGATCGAAATTGATTACTTGGATCTGGTATTAACAGCAAATAATGAGGACAATATCATCACGAGAACATTTTTTAAACCGACAGATGCCAACAGCTACATCCCAGTGGATAGCTGCCACCTTAACCAATGGAAGAAGTCAGTACCTTATTCTCAATTTCTACATTTAAGAAAGAATTGTAGCACTATAGACTCTTATTGGGAACAATCCTATTCATTACTAACCAAATTTTTAGAAAAAGGATATGACAAGACACTAATAGAAAAGGACAGACTTAGGGCATCAACCCAGGAAAGAGAATTTTTACTGGCTGATAAAGTGAAAACTTCATCAACTGTCTTCTCAGAGCATAAACCATTCATAACAACATACAATCAGGAACATGTGAAAATAAGAAAATGCTTAGATGCACATTGGCATCTCGTACTTAAAGACCCTATTTTGGGGCCGCATCTACCAGGGAAACCACCAGTGATCTTTAAAAGGGCCAACAATTTGAAAAATATGTTGGCACCTAGCAAACTTAAACCCCAACCAGGACCCACGATACCACCTAAACAGCAGTTCCTGAGTAAACGTACTGGAATCTACCCTTGTAATAGGTGCATATGCTGCAAGCACATCGACAGAGGACTGTACAATTGGGTCAAATCCAACTTCAAGAACCTTCCAAGCTGTACCGATATAGTAACCTGCGAATCTACGCATATAGTGTATTTACTGAGATGCAGCTGTAACCTAGTGTATGTGGGAAAAACCAAGAGGAACCTCAAATTGAGAATTCAGGAGCATATGCGGAACATTAAAAATAAAGTACATAACCATAGTGTTCCCCGCCATTTTCAAAAAGTACATAACTCCGATATTAAAGACCTTACGTTTATCGCCTTAGAACATGTAAAACAAGACTCCAGAGGAGGGGATAGAGATTTAAGGCTTATTAGGAGGGAATCATTTTGGATCTATTCGCTAAACTCTTTGATTCCGAATGGTCTGAATGAGACAATAGAAATGACGGCTTTCCTTTAAAATTCGGATTATAATATAAATAGCCCATTGAAAAACCTTTATTAGATCCACTGTGTAGTTTTCAAAAAGTAGCCAATATACTATAATGTGCTAAACTAAGATCAAAGGACTTTATGGATCCTGTATTGATTTAGACTCAATCACTACTATTTTATTACTTGATGCTGTACTCCATATATATATATATATGTATATTATGTGCAAAATGATATAACATGATTAATTTGTAAAGTACTACAGGTATGAATGAGAGTAATTATTATCTCTTAATATTTCCTTTCATCCTAAATTTAACATGTTGAAGCCTTTTTCCAGCTATACAGCCATTTACAGCCTTTTAAGAATGGGTAGAACGCACCACAGTACCTATGAAATACAAATTTTTCCGCTGTCCAATAGGGATTTGGCTTGAACCGCATATCTATTGAGGTGGAACGCAAGCCTGAAGATAACTTTCAGCCGGCTTCTAAAAGACGGTCACATAGCGACCTAAAATGGCCACCGTTTGGACCGCATATCCGGCTAAGTGAAACGCAAGCCGGAAGTAAGCGGCCGCTAGTATAGCGGTTTAACGCTACACTGTGCTCCTCTCGGATCTAAGATCAGAGAGTGAGGTACACAATTCAACTCAGGGGAGTAAGTTCCCCGCTATCCCATTTACATATGGAGCTCTTCTTTTTATACTAATACAGTTTCCTCCAGGGATTTTGGATATTATTTATTTACACCCGTCCCACGTAGGGAATATGGGTAAACCTGATGGATTATGGGTAATGGTAGATTTAGCACTTAATAGGGATATGCAGAGAATATAATATAGTGGGGGACCATTTAGATATGACACTTTTAACAATAGGAAGGATGCATATAAAGTAATGAATAAATACCACTCTAAATGGCTAATAATTAACCTATAACACTGCCAACCAATCAATTTGTAGAGGAAGTGAGGTCACCATCTAATCACTATATATACCCCTCCAGATCTCTCACTCATTCAGCTGCCTTCCCCAGTTGAAGTAGGACACACCAGAGAGAGATAAGGGATAATGCTACTCCAGGATTTCTATACCTGTAGGACTAAAAGCTGTATACTTGTTCTTATGGAAAAAGACCCAAATATTTCGTTCTCCCCTTCTTCTTTGTTCATATATGCATGAGTTAATTATATTTGTATTTAATTTAAAACAATAATTTTTAATATGATGATATTATAATTGTAGACGATAATCCCAGCCCAAGTGCAAAGGAGAATTCACCACACCTTCTCTTGGGTATGTGTCATTACAGTTATGTATAATTACAACCGTGTAAAAAAGTACAATTATATTTACATGTGAATACCTCATTATAGGATTCTGTTGGATATTATACCACTGGGGAAGACAATTAGTCTTCAATTATTTTTAATGGTAGGATATTTATCAATTTCTATCGTTTTAATTTTATGTATTTTTAAATTATGGGTACATCTTCTCTAGTTCTAATTTGTATATGTATATATTTGTAGGTCTCATGCACTTAGGTGACCAAAGCACCTTAAAAAAATATTTTTTCTACGTGTTAATTAATAAACACACACTCAGAACGGTATGTATTATTATTATTATTGTGTTTTGACACACGATGGATTGTATAATAATAATAATAAAAAAAAAAAAACCACGGTGCACTAATTTATGGAAACACCCTTTAGACACCACGAAGGTACACTTACCTTAACTACAATAGAAATATATATATATATATATATATATATATATATATATATATAATTTTTCACATTATTATATAAATTATTATATAAATTTTTCTGATCTTTTTCATCATCACCACCACTTGTTTTCCTTTTTTCCATTTCTTCTTGGTAATAGCTTTTCTTTTGTAATAATCTTTTACCTGATAAGTGAAACCGCTGTATACAATATATGTAAAAAAGTTTTTTAAAAAAACAACAGTTTTTTAATGTTTTTTTACATTGTATTAAAACTCAGTACTTGTGTATTTTTAGATGTATATTGTATTCCCCTGATGAAGTCTTGCTAGACGAAACGCGTCGGGAGTTTTTTACCTGTTTCCTGTGAACTTCTAAGAAACAATAAAACAATATCTGGAGAAAAACAGCAGTTTCATTGATTGTCAATTTGGATAAACACCATATATGGACTTGAAACTAACACAATTTAGGCACCATACCACAATTGTGTGTTTATATATATATATATATATATATATATATATATATATATATATATATATATAGAGAGTGAGAGAGTGAGAGAGAGAGATAAAGAGAAAAAAATACACAGAAGGGCGCACCAAATGAGAATAGTATTGTCTTTATATAAAAAAAATAAGAACATATGCTCACATACATGGGGTAAAAATAATTGAGCTTGCCAGCTAGCTCACTGCTACAATGGTCTCTCTCACCGTATGCCGCACTCGGATCTCATCAGCGTGGTGTATCACTGACAGCGTGTTCTCAGACGTCAGATAGTAAGCGGCTTCAGCCATGTCTCCAGTCTACTGTGCAGAATGGCTTTGGAGGACAAAGCAATCAGGCAGGGAGAGCGGTGGACGGACAGCTTCAATGGCCTACGCAAGATTAATCCACATCCATGAGTGGATGAAACGCTTTGGGCGTGGCCTAATCTTGAGTAGCACATTGAAGCTGCCCGTCCGCCACTCTCCCTGCCTGATTGCTGTGTCCACCAAAGCCATTCTGCACACCAGACTGGAGAGCCAGCTGCAGCCGGTCAGTGGGTGCCCTCTAGTGCTCAGACCCTACTGCGCTGCACACGGGTGGTCTCCTCTCTTTAAAAAACGCCCCTGGTTTTAAAACCTGAAGCTATTGATTTCAACATATGGAGTAGACGTTGCCCTATCACCATAGCAGGGATATCATTGTCCTGGCTGCTGCAGCTAACAGCTCCGGTCTGCATGGGATATCTCACAACAGTAGCGAATATCAAACTGTGGGGCAGATGTATGAACCAGTGTTAAGGGGAATAGGGGTATATGGTCCCTGTCCATATTGGCACTGCTATCTAAAATATAGCAGGCTGATATGCAGGGCAAATGTATGAACAATCAGGAGCGCTGACCGTTCTGCCTCCAGCAGCTATTGACTTTGATAGGTTCAGGGTGGCAATGCCCTATCCCCACAGCCGTAGCAGCACTGTCCCTGTTGCCGACTCCAGGCTGCGCAGGAGTTCTCGCGTGAGTATCGAGATCTCGCACCTGCCCAGAAGAGCCAGCAGGGCAGGCAGAGACAGTGCGTTAGTGCCCACTGATGCGCTGCCTGCTCAAGGGGACATTGGCGGAAGAGGGAGTTTTTGCACTCCCCCACAAGGACAACTCTAGGATGAACTTGCACATGGCATGTCCAGGAGAATAGTTTTGTGTAGCTATAGGCACCGACATTTGATATCGAATAGTCATGGAAAGCCCTCTGCTATATCATTCATCCATCCTAGCAGAGAAGATTGGTTCAGCACTTTCAAGTTCCAACTGAATGCGGTCGAACAGTTTCTCAGACATCAATTTCAAGCTCTTGTGTCTCTGAGTGACTATATGGTTCCTGGGTTTTACATGAATTGTGCATCATAAGCCTCTTAAAGTCCAGGAATTCACAGAACAATTCTACTCAGACAGACGAAATCTTTGGAGACTAGTAAGACTGCACTAACTGGTTAAACACATGCTGATTCTGAGAAATCCTGAGAAATCACTGACATTTTTTAAGATATATATCCACAAGTTTAGTTATTGCCTCCAGGTTAATTAAGCTAGAATTGTGCTAAGTAAAATCAATGATGCCAGTTGAGTGGGAATCCACTGGGTAAATCCAACCGACCTTACTACTAGCCCAGTGGTTGCAGCCAAGCTCCCTAAAGGATTCCAACCAATGTTGTTACCTACTATTTCACATAATATAGCTCTCCCTTAAATGCATGTCTAATTATTTAAAGAAAGAGATGCTGTATAAAGTATATATGCAGGAGCCAATTCATGTTCTTTTACCGAAACAGAAAATAATTGTTAACATAAGACACAACTAAAATAATTAACAATGGAAAAATAGATATTACTACAATATAAATGTTTTTTTTTCTTGACAAAAGTGGATTCCTAGCTGTTCTACTTTGCTTCATCAATACTATTCATGGGGTGAGATGTACTAAGCATTGAAAAGTGATAAAATGGAGAGTGATAAACCACCAGCCAATCAGCTCTTACCTGTAAATTTTTCAAACACAGCTTGTGACATTGCAGGTAGGTGCTGATTGGCTGGTTGTTATTACTCTCTATTTTATCGCTTTTCAAGTTTAGTACATCTGGCCCATGGAACTGTCTGGAAAAAAGCAAGCAGCGGTTTCTTACCAACCACCATGGTGACAGTACTTTCTCCAACCCCAGAGGTCTGTACCAACCACAACCATCACAAAACTGATCAGGTCAATCATCCTGAAGCTGTGTGAATCTGCTTAAATCCTTTGAGGAAGGAAAAAAAAAAAGATGGAAAAAACCCTATATTCTCTATGCGTCACCCTCTCCATACACACCCAGGGGTAGATAGTCACATGTAAGTCACTGTTATGAGAGAGAGCATCTGGGCTATATCAATAATGGACAAGCCCACTTAGGATCCCTTTTGGACAAAACAAAATAAAACATTGCATCCCAGTATAGTTTTTGGTCCAGTTTGTCTAAAGAGTTTTTCCAATTTATATAACCTGTTTATCCATTATTTGTCCAACTTTTATATTCCCCCTGAGGTTTGCCACACCTGATAAAGCATGAATACTCTTTATGCCTGCATAGATTGTCTATTATTGCCTCATTTTGCCCATGTCTCCCTTTCTGTCACATTGGAACTTTCCAAGAGGAACACCCTCTGCCTCCTCCTCCCTACACCTGGAAGAGGTGCAAGGAGGAGGAGGTCACTGGTCCGGGCAGCACAGCAGGAGGCTTTCAGTCACAGATGAGGGGGGCGGCATGGATCGCTGTGTGGTGGTGGGGGTCGTACGGGGCGATGGTGGATGCGAAAGGAAGCCCATAGGCTTCTATGGGGTTACTCCAGTTACAGTTGGCATAACCCCCGCGTTGAAGCCCTGGCGGTGAGGCATTAATGCATATGAAAATGCGGTAAAAACCTGATAACGGGTTTTTATCACATTTTTGGTTTAGTACATCCCAACCCTGGTGTGGGATCCTTCCTTGTCCAACCAGCCCTTCTACCAATGGTGGGAACAAAATCCTGTGCACTGCACTGAGAGTTAGATTTGGGGGGTTATTTTTTTCTGTGCAGGGTAAATACTGACTGCTTTATTTTTACACTGAAGTTTAGATTTCAGTTTGAACACACCTCACCCAAATCTAACTCTTTATGTACACTTTTGTCCATTTGCAAACAAAATGTGCACTGAGATCAGGAATGAATTAGGCCCCATGTCACTGAGTTTATGTGCCCCCGGATCATGGTAATTTATTGTTGGATAAAAGACTATGACCATGATGCGTTCTGGAAATTTTGATGAGTTAGGGGGTCTGGAAATCAAGGGTATGAGGGATGAACTGTGGACATCAAGTGCCACTTGGTCATCGCCACATCATTTCTATCATATCCAATTTGTTTATAAATATTGGGCAATTAAAACAAAATGGACATTGCTATTATAATGCATTGCTATTATGAAGCGTTATGAAATTGTTAAACCAAGCCCACCCAATAGCCTGAATTCATATATTCTGATATTCTTTCTCCTTGAAAAAGACCACAGGTGTGGTTGAAAACGCGTTTGGAGCTTTGGTGTGCTTATGGGACTTCTTACCTACTCAGGCTGCTTTGGATGGTACATCCCCGGTATACCTCCACTGTTTTAAAGTGCTTATGAAAACTGATTTGTTTCATGTTCTCCATCCATCTTGTTTGGGTACCCATCTGAATTGAGTGGGACATCAGCGGAGTCAGAGGGATACGTTTCTGATTGTGTATCTAGCAGTCGACTTTGAAGAAGAGGAGACTCTGTATTAGTAAGAGGAATGTATGGTCATTTGTATTGTCGAATGCTTTCGTATTATTCTGGAGAAGAGGATCGTTCCCATTGACTTAGGGACGTATTATTTCGAAAGCGGGCGCCAGTGGAGGGAACACCCCAATTTCTTTTTCCATTGTTTAACCCCTTCCTGACAGAGCCAGTTTTTGCGTTCCTGACAGAGCCATTTTTTTCAAATCTGACATGTTTCATTTAGGTGGGGATAACTTTTTTTTGCTTTTACTTATCCCAGTGATTTTGAGATTGTTTTCTCGTGACACATTGTACTTCAAGTTAGTGGTAAATTTGGGTCGATACAGTCTGTGTTTTTTTGTGAAAAATACCAAAATGTCGTGAAAAAATGGAAAATTTTGCAATTTGCAAAATGTCACATTTTCTGCTTGTGAGATAAATAAACATACCACTCAAAATAGTTAATAACTAACAAAGACCATATGTCTACTTTATGTTGCAATCATTATTTCAACCTCCTTTTCATTTTTTTGGACACTAGGAGGCTTCAAATATGAATAGCAAATTCTCAAATTTTCAAGAAAATTTCAAACTCTGATTTTTTTAGGGACCAGGTCAGTTATGATGTGACTTTGAGTGACTTGTATGTGAGACACCCCCATAAATGATGCCATTTCAAAAACTGCACCCCTCACAGTATTCAAAACAGCATTTTGGAAGTTTGTTAACCCTTTAGGTGTTTCACAGGAATTAAAAGAAAGTGTAGGTGAAATTTCAAAATTTCATTTTTTTTGCAGATTTGCAATTTTAATACATTTTTCTAAGGAACACAGTAGATTTTACTAGAGAAATGTGACTAAAAATTGATTCCCCCAATTCTTTGGTTTTCATAAATATCCTATATGTGGCCCTAGTGTGCACGGTGACCAAACCACAGGCTTCATAATAGAAGGAGCACCTACTTGATTTTGGAGCCTCCTTTTTATGAGATTATTTTTTAGGCACAATGTAGGTTTCTAGGCACCATAAGATGCTAAAAGTTAGGTACCCCCCCACAAGTGACCCCATTTTGCAAACTACACCCTTCAGGGAATTCATCTAGGGGTATAGTGTACATTTCAAACCCCCAGGGGTTTCACCAATTGTGGTACAACTGGGCAGTGAAAATGAAAAAAATTAATTTTTCATTTTCACAGCTCAGTTGTATCAAAATTGGTGAAACCCCGGGGGGTTTGAAATGTACACTATACCCCTAGATGAATTCCCTGAAGGGTGTAGTTTGCAAAATGGGGTCACTTGTGGGGGGGTTCCACTGTATGGGTGTTTCGGGGGTCATTCAACCAGAATCTGTGCTGCAAAATCCAAAAATCACTCCTTCCCTTCTGAGTCCTGCCATGCACCCAACTGGTATTTTTTGGTCACACATGAGGCATTGCCGTACTCGGGAGAAATTGGGGCACAGATTTTGGGGTGCTTTGTCTCCTTCATTCCTTGTGAAAATGAAAAATTTTGAGCCAGATCTGCATTTTTGTGTAAAAAAATGTAATTTTTTACAGAAAAATGCAGTTCTGGCTCAAAATTTTTTATTTTCACAAGGAATGAAGGAGACAAAGCACCCCAAAATCTGTGCCCCAATTTCTCCCGAGTACGGCAATGCCTCACGTGTGACCAAAAAATACCAGTTGGGTGCATGGCAGGACTCAGAAGGGAAGGAGTGATTTTTGGTGGTGGAATGAATGGTGGGTGCTATGTCGCATTAGCAAGACCCCCGAAGCACCAATACAGTGGAACCCCCCCACAAGTGACCCCATTTTAGTCACCAGCTTTGGGAGTGGGGTTGGCGCTGCGGCTGGCGGGGGGGGTGGGAGGGGTGCTGGCGCTGCGGCAGCCGGGTGGGTGGGAGGGAGGGGGGCTGCCGGGTGGGAGGGGGGGGGGCTGGCGATCGGTGGTAATCGGTGCGGTATACACACACACACACACACACACACATATATATATATATATATATATATATATGTGTGTATATATATATATATATATATACACACATATATATACACACACATATATATATATATGTGTGTATATATATATATATATATATATATATATATATATATATATAAATATATTTTTTCAGTTCATATATTTAATTTTTTACTTTTTCTGCAGCTTGATGCTGCTGCTGCTGCTGCGGGGGGGAGGGGGGAGGAGGGCAGCGCTGCGTGCGCTCCAGACGCTCCGGGGGAGCCGGGGGTGCTGCTGCTGCTGCCGGGTGAGTGCCCGGCGGGTTCGAGGGGGGGGCTGCACATCGGTGGTGATCGGTGCTGTACTTGACAGCACCGATCACCACCGATCCCTGTGTTACCGAGCGGCTTAGCCGCCGGTAACACAGGAAACGCTGTGAATGGCTGTTCAGATTTGAACAGCCAATCACAGCGATCGCCGACCGGGGGGGGCACCCCTGCCCCCCCTGGGCGGCGAGGGGGGATGTCTGCTGTCAGGGACAGCAGACATCACCTAACTGTCACTGCGTCTCTAGACGCAGTGACAGTTAGAAGTCATGACGTACATGTACGTCAAATGTCGGGAAGTACTTCCCGACCATGACGTACATGTACGTCAAATGTCGGGAAGGGGTTAAGGATGTAGAGTCACCACTGTGAGTGTCTGGCGCACAAAACTGTTTTATTTTTTATTGTAGTCTTGTGTGTCTGTAGATTCCCTATGGCTTCAGAAAGATCGCTATAGAGATGTATATGTTCAAATAATTATAGTACAGTAGTCCCAGTTGTTGTTTTTAGTCCCAGGATTAAGGCCCCCATACACTGTGTGATTTTCCTGCAATTTGGGCTTTTGTCCTGTGATTGTGGCAATATAGGGGCCTTTATCCTTTACAGTGACTATAAGGTAGCACATGTATGGGATCGGGCTACTATAGTATGTACAGTAGCAGGAGGATTGAGCATCTTTCTCAGAGGACATGGCCATATGATTTCTAAATATTGAGACATTTGTTTGAGGATTCACACAAATATTATGGAGGAATTGATTAGAATGATTTTTGATCTTACATGGAATGCATGAAAATAACACTTGTGGTACAAAACTACTACAAAGCAGAATGCAGAATGGACAATGTAATGGATACTATTACCTCCTCACATCACTGAGGTCATGGGTTTGAATCTCACCATGGCCCTAACTGTGTGGAGTTTGTATATTCTCCCCACGCTTGAGTGTTTTTTTTCCCCGGGTACTCCGGTTTCCTCCCACAATCCAAAAATATACTTGTAGGTTAATTGGCTTCCGACAAAAATTAACCCTAGAATAAAATGAATGTGTGTGCGTGGTAGAGAATATAGATTGTAAGCTCCTCTAGGCACAGGGACTGATGTTAATGTTCAAATATTCTCTGTCAAGCCATGCGGAATATGGGGGTTATTCTGGTTGATTCGCATGGCTGTAAATTTGAAGACCTGCGAGTCCACCAGACACCGCCCACTGAATGCCGGTACGCCCCCTCTTGCACACCGCGTACATTCGCAGGAGCTGCAAATGGATGTTTTACATAAACATCCATTCGCAGGCTGTGGGGAACAACCACATCATTTGATGGTCGCCGACCATTGAATGATGTGTAAGGCTCAAGCACATCTACGGTTACTCTGAGGTAACCTTAGACATGCGTGGGCATTCGTCAGGAAGTGGTGATATCAGCTTCCCGGTGCCCACATCACCAGTCGATTTTCATGGAACTATCCGCTGGCGCCCCACGCCTCCCACCCGCTGTCTTGGGTGTGTGTACCCGAAAAAAAACGCCGTGACCGTACGCACTTGGCATATGCACCTGCGCAGAAATGCGACTGTGCATGCACATATGCCCAACATTGGTCCACGTGGGAACGAACGGCCCATGTGAATGGACCAGAATAAGGGCCTATGTGTGTGCTATATAAATAAATAAATCTATATTTGCAGAATGATTGAAGATGTCATATGAATACAAAGAGGTACCTGTAGGAGGAATGGGAAGGTTATATTGACACTTTATATAGTAGGTCATTGATAAGACCTCAACTTGTGCAGTGAGTAAGTTCCGGTAGCCATATTGCCAAGAATTTATCAATATAATAAACCTAGAGAAACAAGCTGCTAAAGTACTGCAAACAGCAATTCAAGAAATTCTTTAATTTGAATTGAGAAGGGACTTTGGGCGAGATGTACTAAGCCTTGAAAAGTGATAAAACGGAGTGATAAACCACCAACTAATCAGCTCCTACCTGTCATTTTTCAGACACAGCCTGTGACATAGCAGTAAGAAGCTAATTGGCTGGTGGTTTATCACTCTCCATGTTATCATTTTTCAAGCTTAGTACATCTGGCCCAGAGGGGATCCTTTACATTTAATATTTGCGGCTAAATCCCCGATAACACCAATTTTGCAATCCTTAATAAATGGGCCCCTTAATGAGAGATAGTAAGTGAATCAGAGGAAAGAATACTGAGAGGTAACATGAACAAGAGATTTATTTCTACAAAAATGATGGGATGTAATAGTTTCTGAGTTACCAAATGTTTTTTTAAAGTGGCAATAATTTACACGGCATGGTAATCAAACCAAAAAAAATCCAAAAGCTACAATAAAATAATAATAAAAAAAGAAACCATCAGTCTCCAAAGAGCAGATAAACAAATTGAGGACTAGATACTGTGGATTCCCTTCTGACAGCAAGTTGTATGTTTCAGTTGCCATCAGCTGACTGATGATAAGTGACTGATCATCAAGTACTAACAAGGAATTGTTTGTAAACAGAGATATCCCCATAATTGGAATTATGACTCTTCTGATATCTGTATTTTCATCTGTCTCATTATATCAATGCAATACCGTATATTTTTAAACTGTGGGCTAGACAAGAATTGGGTAACAAGAAATTATAAGACAATATTAGGACATCTCTGCTCCACTGCATAAAATAGCCATGAACTAACCTAATGAAATGAATCAACTAGTTTCTGAACAGGGTATCAAAATATACTTAAAAATTATATTTTTTAATTTTGCAGGAGA
Organism: Crinia signifera; assembly: GCF_055691185.1. NCBI lineage: Eukaryota > Metazoa > Chordata > Amphibia > Anura > Myobatrachidae > Crinia > Crinia signifera. The sequence goes on along the minus strand of NC_139220.1, from coordinate 109,366,671 downwards.
CCTATTCAACTAGTGGCCTGCAGGCCAGTTACACAAAGCGCTTTCTCCAACAGCGAAAATAGACTTGATAATTTCAGAGTTGCGGTATAGATGGGGTTTTTCCCTCTTTTTGCTTATTTTGCACATTGAGCAATTGAGAAGACTAATGTTATGACATCATAAGAAAGAGAAAATAACAAGTCAGAAGGCACTTAGGGGGGCTGGTGTTGATAAAGAGAGAGAGAGAGAGAGAGAGAGAGAGAGAGAGAGAGAGAGAGAGAGAGAGAGAGAGAGAGAGAGAGAGAGAGAGGGAACACACAATTACCAAAACTACCATTGCCATTAACTAATATTACCATTGAAAACTTATTTGACCACATCAGTCCCGTCTGCCCCAATTAAACTTTTTGGGGGGTTCATTCATGTTGGGTGCACACCTAGACTGGGTTACAATGTGTGCAATTAACATAAATATAACAGAGATCACACTCTTCCTTCAATCTCAGCCCACACTTTTATGACCCTATTGCATCATTAATTATATTGCCAAGGCATGTCACTTTCATTTGTTCAACACTGACCGAATATTTGCTTTTTTTAAATTAAAAAAATCTCCATTACGATTAAGGGATATATTTACTATGCGATCCTTTTGGATGAAATGTATCATCCTGCAGATGCAGGGACAAGTGCGATGCTGTCTGATGTTGATACATCGGGCCCCATCGCATCCCACATAGAAACCTATGATAAATGGGCCCCCAAATATGTTGCTTTGATTGTGTCAAGTAACTCTGGACTTGCTCTGGCAACAACGAAAAAGCAAGAATAACATCTGGAATCAAAGCTTACTAATGGAACTGCACAAAATGTAATAGCATTGTCGGGTACTTGTTTCCTAGCACGGTGCCCATCACATTGCAGACCATAAGGCATACGATGGTATGCGATGCGATGCAATGTTACACGATGGCAGGCGATTTTATACAATTTTAAATTGTATACCATCGCATTGTATGGCATTGTATCGCATATACAATGGTATGCGATTTAAAATTGTATAAGCACCCTAATGGGTTTTTCAATGTTAAAAGTGCCCCCTATAAGATAATTAACCGTGATGGGTGCTTAGTATGTTAAAAGCACCCCCAACGGCACCTCCACTATGAACGCCAACCCGAAGCGTGGCAAGCGCAGCGAAGGGCGGCGGGACGCGTCCTCCGACCTTTTCATACCCCCACTATCCATGTCGGCGTGGAGTTGATTTTATATAGTGCCCGAAGCGTGGCGAGCCCCGCGAGTGGACGCGGAATACATGTAAAGTAGTACACGTCCGCTCGACACGCTTTGGGCTCGGTGTGCTCGCCACACTATATAAAATAGACTCCACGTCGACGTGGATAGTGGGGGTATGAAAAGGTTGGAGGACGCGTACCGCCGCCCCCTCACAGGCTCGCTGCGGTCTCCACGCTTCAGGTTGGCGTTCATAGTGGGGGTGGCGTGGGGGTACATTTAACATTGTAAGCCCCCCATTAGGGTGCTTATACAATTAAAAATTGTATAGGGGGCTTATACAATTTAAAATCGCATCGGGTGTATGGCATGTGATGCGATTATATGTCGTACGACTTAATATTGTGGGCGACGTGCTAGGAAATAAGTACCCATTGTCGTCCTCAATACACACATTCTGGTGTACACTATGCTGTGTGAAGCCTACAGCATTAAATATGTGTCCTCTCCTTAATATTACAACTGATTTTGCATTCAGTCCAATAACAAATACTGGATTGCATCTTCCTTTATTTAACCCTAATTGTTCTACTATTTATAAGGCGATATTTTAGAATCTCCCACATCAATGAGATCGCCGTGGGTAGCACAGTGCTGGCGCTTCCATGTGTTCTGTGACCTGTGTTTGCTTTCATCTGGCTCACAGTGGGAGGCTAAATGACTGCATTGTGCTTTGAAAGGGAAATTCCTGATGATACAAGATGCTAGGAATCTCTGTCCCCCTGCTCGCTGCTGCCCCCTCCCTCTCTGCGCTGCTCCCACAGTCACAGGGATTCTATTCCTTGGAACGGACCAAACCATCTAGAGAAAGAAGGGGGAGTTCCTTCTGAGACGGAGTAGGCACGATTGCCTGAGCAATACATGGACTTCAGCTCGCGCTGTCTTCCTGGAGCTAGAGAGCGATAGGGAGCCATCATATGGTCACACACTCTGCAGCAGTGCACTCATTGCAGATGTATGACAGGCGCTGTGACAAGGATGAGTGACACAAACTGAGAGCGACCAGCCTGCAGCTGCAGCAGCGCATCTCATGGCTGCTATTATTATTATTATAGGCATCATATGAACGAGCACATGTCAGTGACAGGGAAGGGAACGAGACCCCTTCCTCACTTGGCGCACGGCCAGCAGCAGCGCACACAGACGCAGTGAGATCGCAGTGCGCATGCGCCGTGCCCTGCTGTGGCTACCGGTATGTGTATGGTAAGGTTCCCCCCGCAGTCACAGTCTGGGGAGAGTTGCTACTGCTGCGACTTTTATTACATAGGCGTAGGGCAGTGGCACAAACAGCGTGGTGCTGCCGAGACTCCTTCGTGCCGTCACTCTCCATCTAGAGCGGCCGCCGGGGCTCCCCATGCCGCACGCTGGCGGAGCTGCTGTGGCGGAGGCTGCAGGCAGCTGGGGGAGCGCTTCTCTCTCTGCCGCATCGCCCGCTGCCGGGATCTCCTCAGTGTAGCAGGATTTTTTTTTTATTACGCTGCTTTATAGTAAATTTGTTGAAACCAGCGGCCAGGTCTTGAAGAGATGATCCTTCTTCCGTGTGATGTGTGTGCAGCGCAGAGGGTCACGGGGTCAGGTGTAATTGCTGCAGTATTGATTCGATTGAATTCAATGTCACTACTTGCTGTTTATCAAGTGCTAGCAGCAAACTGCATGGCTGCCTTACTGTGGTACTTAGAGATTCTTAGAAATGGTGGAGGCGCTGTAGAACTTTGCCATGGAAATAAAGGATGATAATAATAATAATAGAGTGTAACTGGATATGCATGCTTTAAGAGTGTTAATGCAATATATCATGCTTTTTATACGGTAAGACTGACATATAATAATTGTTCAACTAGTTATAATCAGTTATGTCCCCCAAACAATAACATTATTGTAAAAATTCCCAACATATAGTGCAGCTCCCCCTAAAAAACTTTCTGTCCAATATAATAACTGGTGCAAGTATAGTCTACTAAAAAACTATGATGTTTATTACAGGTGACACCAGTGAGCAACAGCAGGGAATGGGTAACAACAAGATCGGCCCCCGAAATGCTTGAAAGGACCAGCTCTAGTCATCAAACTATGTAATTCCAGATCTTGTAATCTCTCCAGAGACAGGAGTTACAGACACCCTCCGGGACCAGACACTAAAGCCCTGTACACAGGGGGGGATATATCGCTCGGTGTCCCGTTTGCATAAGCGATCAGAGATGGTCGCTGATGAAAAAGAAAACGGGGGAGAAAACGGGAGCGCGCACCCGGCGATATATCGTCGGTGCACACTCCAATCGCGGGCAATATGGTAGCTCAGCGACCATAATGCCTGCGATATTAGACAAATTTGCCCCCGTGTGTACACAGCCTTAGGTGCATATTTATTAAGGATTGCATATACAATGCAATCTGGGTGGAATATTACCACCCAGGATCGCATTGTATTATGCGATCCTATAGCGGGGATGTATCATCCTGCACATGCAGGGACAGGGCTCTGAACTCAGCCCGCCCATCTGATGCACTTAGTGGGGGGGTCAGCGCTAACCCCACTGCCAACCCTCCTGACGGTGCAATCTGTAGCCCAGGGCTGGGCAACACCGGCCCTCCAGATGTTGATGAACTACACATCCCAGCATGCCTTGCATCAGTTTCAGCATGGCCACATAGCAAAACTAATGCAAAGCATCCTGGGATGTGTAGTTCATTAACATCTGGAGGGCCAGAGTTGCCCTGCTGTAGCCCATAGGCTACTGCTATTTTAGAATTGCGGTAGCCCCAGGAACCAGAAGTAATGCTGCCCGATGAAGGGCAGCATTTGTTTATTTAACATTTTAAATGAAGCAGCACCGCAGGTCCCATTAGCGGTGGCCACTTTTCTCCTGGCAGCCTTTTTTTTTTTGAAGATAGCGTGGAGCAATCTTCTTTTTTGAAGATTGATCACTAGCATTAATCACGCAGCACTGCAGCCTCACTAGCATTAGCGGCACCGTGCTACGGTGCTGGGCTGGCAGAAGCAAGGAGGAGCTTGAGTATCCCGGCCAGCAGCGTCATGAGCCGGCGACAGCAGCGCCGGGGAACAGTAATCTCCTGTGCGTATCAGTGCCTCCTGGTCCTCTTGCCTTGCTGACAGGTCCTGTATTGATGGCGGTGTAATGGAGGTCGTAGGGGGTGGGTTTAATGTGTGATGGGGTTATTACATGGATCGTTGGTTGAACACTGATGAAGGGGTGTGCAGTGATGGGGGTGCATAGGTGATACTGGGGGGGGGGGGGCTACTCATTCACAGAGAACATGCACCAGTGGTCTTGAATTGTCAGTGGTTTCTTGAATTTAAATGCACTTTACAGCAGGAGGAGAGGCAGTGGCCAGCCTGCTGCATTTACAGGACTCTGGTCCACATGGTTTGCTGTCACTGGTCCCCTCACAGCTGCCACATTGCGCCCGCCGGGTGCCCCAGGTCCCCTCACAGCAACTGCTGGAGTCCGCCAGACGCTTCCACACCCTGCTCTCATCCCTGCCACCCTTCTCTCACCACTGCTGGACAGTGGGTAATTGGTGGTATTGGAGGGGGGGGGGGGGGTTGGGAGAAGATTTGCCTAGGGCAGTGCTGGGCAACACCGGCCCTCCAGATGTTGATGAACTACACATCCCAGCATGCCTTGCATCAGTTTCAGCATGGCCACATAGCAAAACTAATGCAAAGCATCCTGGGATGTGTAGTTCACTAACATCTGGAGGGCCGGTGTTGCCCAGCCCTGGCCTAGGGTGTCATGAACCCTTGCACCGGCCCTGCCTATGGGTGATGGGGTGCAGGAGCATTCACAGCAGGGCTCGGAGAGTCCTGCTGCAGTCCCTCCTGATACATTTGGGTGATACTTAATATTTGCCGCTAACCCCCCGAAAAATTTTAGCGATTTAGCCGGAAATAGTAAATGATAAATTAGTCCATAAAAGCCCCGGAAGGGCACAATTTGATGAATAGAGGCTGTCCAGTCTGGCATTACGGGTTTAGTCCGGTTCCACTTTTTACTGCCTCCAAAAGACATCTCCGCCAAGTTCTCGCTGGCAGACTCAAATTCCTTTCTACATTGTTGTCATAATTGTTTGTTATTACTAAGGGGCAGATTCCACAACAGGTGTTCTTGTTATAACTCGTTATGAATGATAAATGGAGCTTCTGTAATTTTTCAAACACATGACAGGAGCCGATTGGTTGGAGCACCCTTTATCATTCTTATGGCCAGATGTAGTAAGCACATGAAAAGTGATAAAATGGAGAGTGATAAACCACCTGCTCCTACCTGCCATGTCACAGGCTGTGTTTAATAAAATTACAGGTAGAAGCTAATTGGTTGGTGGCTTATCACTTTTCTGGGCTTAGTACATCTCGCATTTAATGAGTGAAAACAAGAATATCACTTGCTGGTAAATTTACAGTGGCCAGTATTCAATGAGAAAACTTTGCCTTGTTTTATGGCGAGTTTGTGCTATTTTCACGTTGGAAGGAGCATTTTGCTCTCCAAAAGTGAACCACCCTATTCAATGTGATATTTTCGCCGTCTTTTTAAGTGATTTTCGCCGTGTCTCTCCGTGTAGCAATTCTCCATCTTTTCATGGAGAACTGGAATGTGAACTTTTAAACTAAAAGATTTTTTTTTTAATTTTGGTGTAAAAAAAATCAGGATTTTAGCACATGAATATATATTTAATAAAAAAAAAAATTACATTTATTTTTTATTTTTTACACAGAGCAGCCAGCAGGGGGCCGGAGCGCTCGAGCCGCTCATTAGATATTCATATATTCACTGCATCCGATCATTACATATGCACGATCGGGTGCAGTGAATACTGGGTCCCCCGCTGGCTATAGGGGGGGCAGCTTGTGCTGCCTGGGTCCCGGGGAGCCCACCTCCCCCCCACATATGTTCTGGGGCAGCCAGGGAGACTTTAATCTCCCTGGCTGCCACCATCCCCCGGCTCCCTGCCGCGGACGCTCGTCCGCGGAAGGGGTCAAGACTCGCCGCGAGTGGCGGCGAGTCTTAACCACATTGAATAGTGGGAGCAGGAGTGGCAGCGAGCCCTCCGGAACAGGGCGAATGCATGGTGAGAGAAAAAATCTCTCGCCATGCACAGAGAATTATTCTCGTTGAATACTGCCCAGTGACAACAAACAATTATGTCAACAAAGTAGAAAGGAAGTGGAGGCAGCCGCTGAAGGCATTCGTTATCTGTATAATGTTCATGTTACAGCTAACATAAATTTTCACAAGAAAGGTAAGCTACAGTACCCTTTTTATGTGTAATAATAAAAAAAAAAATAGCCCCCCCTTAAAATAAAAAAAATAAAAAAAGTTTTGCAAATTCTAAGAATAAGAATAAGAAAAATTCCTGAAGTTAGTTACCTTATATTTAATTGGACCCTAATATCTCAAATCATTGTAGTCCACAGTAAACTGAAAGAAAAAAAATGTTACATCCAACTCAACATGTTAAAATTGCTTTCCAACTATTTAATAGCTAGACAGCAAATCAGAGACAATGGCCCTTAGTCTGGTTCACTCGCAAAGGCAAATTACTTCTGAAATGGACAAAACCATGTGCACTGCAGGGGGGCATATGTCACATGTGCAGAGAGATTTAGATTTGGTTGGGTTCTTTTGTTTCTGTGCAGTAAAATTACTGCCTGCTTTATTTTTACACTGCAATATAGATCTCACTTTGAGGTAAAACCCCACTCTGCACAAGTTACTTCTGCCCCACCTGCAGTGCACAGAGTGGGGATATGAATGTTTTTAGAGATACCACATTGGCCTGAGGTTTTACTTGCATGTGCTTAAATGTGCTGAGCAATGTAGTTTAGCACAGTTCACTCAGCACACATTGCTGGCACACATGCTATGAGTTTGAAGAAACTCAGGGAGCCCAAGGTGTGCTCCCACCAGTGCGTGACCTAAATCATGCATAGGGGGTTGTGCGATCGAATGGACCCTCTCCCAAAGGAGAAGGGCCCGTTGCTCCCCTAAACCCTCTCCGCCATAAGGCTGAAGAGGGTAAAAAAGGGATCGGTGGGTCCTCTTCGCCGAAGCTTAGAGAGACCCTCTTTCCTCAACCCCTGGAAGGGTTAGGACGGTGGGTCCGAAGATTTGGAGAGACCCGCACTAAGTTTCCCTTCACTTTGCAGCTCGGGGTTGCCCTCGAGGGATCGAAGCTCTCCCCAAAAGGATGAGAGCTTTGGTACATTGGGGAGTGGATAGCCCATAAGGGCCAAACACAAAAAACGTGAAAAGTGACAAACGTGAGAGGGAAAATAAATAAATAAAGGGACCCCAGCCAGTAGGCCAGGATGGGGGTGTAAAAAATTGTCCTACACCATCCAAAAGGCCAGGGTAAAGATGTGAAGCCAAACCTAGAGCATGGTGATTTTGGGATCACCTGTGCAGGTTCGGACCCCTGAGTTTCGCTGGAAGCCAGCCAGTCAGCGTCCGACCAAGTGTTTCTCCATCTAGGGCACTTTCCAGCCCCTGGCATGGGAATTGATACTCCACTTGGCTTTTCGAATGACTCCCTTAGGGGTTGAGGCCCCCTTCGGAAGATCAATCTACTCAGTCTCAGTGTTTCTCGCATCCCAAGGTTAAGGTACTAAGCTGGGCTTTTCGCTGACTCCCCATCAGAGGCTACGAACCTCTGGAATGGGAGCCATCTACTCGGTCCCAGCCTTTCTCCGCTCCTTGGGAATGGATACTAGACTGAGCCTTTCACTGTCTCATCCTTCGGGGGCTACAAACCCCATCAAGAGAGTCAAACTACTGGGCCCAATGTTTCTCCCCCCCTCCTATCAGTGGGTTTACCGAAACATTACCTCCTACCACATGGCAGAGGTGAAGGTACTCAGCCAGACTTTTCGACACTCCCAGGCATGAGGGGGTCACACACCCTACGCCTATCAGACCAGTTACTCAGTCCCGCCTTTCTCTATTCTCTGCCAGAGGCCAGTCCATACCCACTGATAAGAACAGATGAGTTTGAAGAAACTCATGGAGCCCGAGGTGTGCTCCCACCACCAGTGCAGTGACTAAAGCCATGCATAGGGGGTCGTGGGATCGAATGGACCCTCTCCCAAAGGAGAAGGGTCCTGTTTTTCCCCAACCCCTCTCAGCCATAAGGATGAAGAGGGGAAAAAAGGGATCGGTGGGTCCTCTTTGCCGGAGCCCAGAGAGTTGCTCTTTCCTTAATCCCCGGAAGGGTTAGAACGGTGGGTCCTCCGCACTCGAAGGTTTGGAGAGACCCGCATTAGGCTTCCCTCCGCCTTGCGACAATCACTGAGCACTTTCCCTCTGCCTTGCGGCTCGGCACCATTCACTCTCCAATTACTGCATTATTGACCATTAATAGTAAACAATAACTTTGTATACCACAACTAAAGCAGGCCATACAGTCTGCTATATAAAGCAAACTTTACCAATATTGTATCATTTTTGGCCCTAAGAAGAAAATACGCTAAGAGTACATATTACATGACATTCTGAGGGCACAGTGTTTTTCCTCTTTAATTCATTGAATGTCCTCTCTGTTACCCTTAAAATGAAATCTTTACCTTGAAGAAACAATGGCTATCACTACTACGTGGAAGAAAATAAATAATTTGAACAGGGCAGGTTCCTCCACAATTACACCACTGTAACGTGTGTTATGTCTGCTGCTCTATTTAAATTTTTTGTTCCTGTTTTGCTTGAGGGTTCTTTCCTATGCTTGAATGATTTAAGAGAACATCAGGAAGCTTTAATGTATCATTTATGAAGGAGAATATCTGTAAACACTGGGTAAATTATTTAATATAAACTTTCAGGTGATAAACCCTTATTTGCTTCATCATTTCCCTTTTCTAAGGTATAGTTATTAAATGTGGTGGGAAAAAACAACCAAAATACATCCTTACAGTGATGAGTTCACAGAATTAAATTAATCTATTCAAAAAGGGATATTCACCTCTAGGTATTGGTAAACCAAGCTTTAACTAGCCTAATAACTGCATAGCTGGCAATATGAATACCAATTTATACAACTTAGCAAAAGGAGAATTTACCAATAACAGTTTTTGTTACTTTATTATTATTTATTTTACATTGTTCCTATGCTCTTCAGGTGCAGTTTTGATTTGTCCATTCGAACCCAATACCTTTTGCCCATCCATAATCCTATTCCTTCCTTTTTGCAAGGCATTGGTTACCGACTCCCCCCCCCCCCCCCTCTCACCCCTCCCATGCCCTACATTTTAATACACAGGAATGCCATTTGGAGCATTTTTGTGACATTGTGCTTAATAAATTCATTTATTTGTTTACCTTTACGCTTTGCAAATCTATTCAGTGTCACACTACACATTGTTTTTAGCGCAGGACTCCAAATTTACCCTTTTCCATTTTATATCAAGCTGCTATTCAGCACAATTGATATTCTTTCTTCCATTCCATATAATGACAACAGTAGTCTCTGATGGCAGTGGCCTATTTTAGAAAGATAATGTGCCCTCCCACACTGTAAAATGTTCAGGAATGGTTTGAGGAATAAGAGCTCAAGGTGTTGACTTGGCCTTCAAATCTCCAGATCTCAATACGATCGAGTGTCTACGGCATTTGCTGTAAAAACAAGTCCGAGCCATGGAGGCTCCACCTCACAACTTACAGGACTTAAAGGATCTGCTGCCAAGGTCTTGGTACTGGATAACACAGGACACTTTTACAAGTCTTGTCTAATCAATGTCTCAACATATCTAAGCAGTTTTGGCAGTATGAGGGGGACCTACACCATATTAGGTAGGTAGTCCTGGGCTGCACATAAGATTTAGCATCCCGACCCCGATCCGATGCGCACGGGACCGCGCATCGGATCGAAAGGGGGTGTCTGCAAGTGCATCCGAATCGGGTGAAATCGTGCCCAAATCGCATATTGTATGGGGGCCTTTAATGTTATTCCAGATTTATCACCTGATGATGTGGATGTGCAGTGGTAATATTGGCCCAATCCTTTGCTTGGATGTATCCATTATTGCATGCATGGATGCCACTCCACAGCATTATCAGGTATTTTTAATTAAAAATACCTTGATTACGTGTTGCGCATGTGCTGCTGCCGACATTGCAGTTTTTCTCACGAAAGCTGCTCCAAAAGCATTTATATTACTAGATGACAGTAAAAACAGTAGTAGGTCTCAAAATATAAAGCACAATCACACAAAGAATCCAGACAGACCTCTGGATAAAACAGATTTATAATATGCAGTAACATTTTTCATATTTTTATTTATTTTAAGTACAAATAATCAGAAAGAGAAGCTTATAGCTATTAAAAACTGTTGGTACAGTGTACTGTAATTAAATTCAAAGAGAATCTAACAGAACAATGTTGTAAAAACCAGAAGAAGAAAAGGGAATAATAATAAGAAACAGAGGCGTGAGATACAACAAAAGTATCATGAAGGTGCTCCCCTGCATAGATGAGGGATAGATAAATTGAACCAGGGCTACCCGTTGGTGGGTGGACACAATGTTATTTAAAAGGATGTAATATATTCCATAGAGGAAATGCCCCATAACCTGTTGATTAGAGCATTTTTGGATGGGGCTTGTGGAGATTTCCAGTGCTTGGCTATTAGGAGCTTAGAAACATTACACATATGTGCAATCAGCTTATTCTTTTTGTAGGATGTTTCTCTGACACTGACATCAATGGAAGCTTCAGCAATCCGCTGTCAAGTGTGAAACCATCCGTTGTCATCTAATTGTAACCCAAAATCACGCTTACGGGCTATTTCAAATGTTTCCTCAGGGGAGAAATTAGGGGCTAGAATGGAGTTATATAGCACAGAGATAACTCCACTGAGTCCCACGGAGAACATACGACAAAAGGGGAAGATTGTTAATGAATCCGTGATATTGGGGTCTGGACAAAATGACAGAATTGTAATAAGAGTAGTGAAAAATAGATAATTCATTTTAACAATTCCTAGATGCTAAAATAATATCAAAAGGGTGTGAAAACAAACTTTTCCACATTATTTTAGTAAAAATAATGTTAATAAATCTGGCTGTGACACCTACAGAACACAAGAACATCGGAGGAGAGATATCCTGCTCTGCAGCTGTCCATTTGTAACTTCTTTATTGTAATACAAACTGATTTTGAATTGAACAAAGTTCCTTAAAAGTTCAGATGCCTTAAGGGAAACAGTTGACTTTATTACAGTTGATCATCTAGTCATTATATTTAGCTGATGGATTATTGCTAGTACTTGCTTTTTGCTCAGTTTTCTGAGAAAATTAAAAGACACAGGAAACAAAACCTGAATTGACAAGTAGGCTAGAGTGAAGTTTCCTAAGACAATAAGTAGATGTATTTTGTGTTCTCTGGGAAATGATGGTGAGGGTATGCATACTGACAGCCCAGCTAATCCTAGTTATTAGTCTTTAGCAGTAAGCACACATTTTCCCTAGCTACAGCCACCATAGATTGAGTATGAGCTCTTTAAAATAATAGATGTTATACAATATTCTGTTAGAGTTTCTGTGCCACACCCACTGCTTTTCTCCCATGCAATGACAGTAGGCCTGATTCAGACCAGCTTGCTAGCCTTAGGCAAACGCAAGGGGGGGGGGGGGGGGGATCTGGTTGCCTTATATGCACCAGTCCCTCTGACTCACTGAATAGACACCGTACAGAGCAGCGACAGCCTGGCGGGACTCGCAACTGCCCCCTACCGCGGACACTGCCGGGTGGGATGTGGGGCAGTTGGGAGGCATGTACATGGCTATTATGTGGGAACAACTACATTTCTGTTTGAAATGTCCCACTGCCTGACTGTAGTCAGTAAATTAATTAATATGTCAGCAAGACGGCAGGAGATTTGAAAACAGGTACTGATATTTTGGCCTTTTCGTAGTCTGCTCAGAAGACTTAGATGGGGAAGTGGGGAGATACAGCCAGCAAAGTAAGTGATTTTCAAAATCTCTACTGCATGACAGACTTCACGATGGAATGAAAAATTTGGTACTTGTGTATTATAGCGGCGCCCCCAATTTCCATCGCGCGATGTTTTAATCGAATCGCATGCCATGCATCCGATGGCATGCGATGCGACGCGATTTTTAGCCCCTATACGATGAAAGATTGTATAAGCACCCTAATGGGTGCTTACAATGTTAAATGCACCCCCACGCCAACCCCCCCACTATAAACCTGAACCCGAAGCGTGGCGAGCGCTGCGAGTCCTTGAGGGGCGGCGGTACGCGTCCTCCGACCTTTTCATAGGTCTGCGCATTATCCTCAGCCAAAAAGCACAAGGATTATCCATTCAACGTGGAGTTTTGAGCTGTTCCGTCACCTGTTTCAATGCGTGTGTTCAGTGATTGTGTTGGATCGGTTTCTATTCAGTTTTTTTATTTGTTCGCCACACTTTCTATTCTCAGCTCCACGCCGACGTGGATAGTGGGGGTATGAAAAGGTCGGAGGACGTGTACCGCCGCCCCTCGCGGGCTCGCTGCGCTCGCCACGCTTCGGGTTCACGTTTATAGTGGGGGGGTGGCGTGGGGGTGCATTTAACATTGTAAGCACCCATTAGGGTGCTTATACAATGTTTAATCGCATCGCATCGTATGGCATTGTATGCCATATACAATGCCATACAATTTTTAAATTGTATGGCATTGTACAATATCGCGCGATATCGCGTCGCATCGCATACCATCGTATGCCTTATGGTATGCGATGCGATGGGCGCCGCCAAAATACACAAGTACCAAAAATTTTAACTGTTGTAATGATTTAAGTGGAAGACAAGGTGCCAGTAAGTCAAAGTGAGGTTTGGATAAGCACTGCCTGTAACCCTTTTCAAGTTTACCATTCTATTTAAATAATAATCAAACTTTCAAAGTTTTTAGTATATGTTTCCAAATTCTATGGGAAATTAATTGTGATTGAAATGTGGTGGAATTGATTATGCAGCTATTCTGGTTGAAGTTCACAAACTGAGGCTTAATGTTCTTGTCGTCTATATTATTTTATGCTCTTTTAGCGGACATTGACATCGCTCATTACACCAACCCACTGCCCATTGTGTATATATTTAGCTTCTAAATAGTGAGCAAGGATTAACCCCTTTTAGAAGACGTACAAGTAGAATACATAGAAATGTACACATTTGTTCACTTTTGAAAAGTACCATATTATTATTATTATTATTATTAGATTAGTTATATATTTTTTCATTCTTAAACTGATTTTTTTTTTTAAATAACGTTTCTACCGATAACATTGTGATAAGTTTCTGGCATACAATCCAGTTGAATTATTATTGCTTATTACAATTGCTTTTTTTTTTACATTGTACAATTGCTCTATAATACTATCCTACTGTATATGTGTTTTTCATCAAATCCAAATGTCAGTCGGTATGATATAATAAGCGTCCTTCAAAGTCATGCTTTTATAGTTTTGATAAGACATGAAGCAGTTAGCGGTTTCCTCAGTGAAGCTGGAAAGATCTGTGTTTATTTTAGTCTTTCACACTCCAGAGCGCGTCATTCTGTTTTCTAACCTCACAGTAAGTGCTGCCAATCTCACCGGCTGTTCTGTGCTGCACCCAAGTTCTTCTTTTACAAACAGCTTCCTCACCAGGAAGTTCTTTCTAAAAATGGTAAAGACTTGGCTCATGCCCAAGCTACATTGCCCAGTCAGTAGATCACGCAATAAACTCCAGTGTCTCACTTTGCACCCCCTGAATAATTTGTTCTGTTCTGGGAAGGGATATCATCTGCCATTTTCTTTTTTTTATTACAAATACAAATCTCTATATTCATTTACTATATAGTATATAAGGTGTCCAACAATATAAGGAAAACACCAAGTGTAGTAAATACTGTATATACCCATCTATCTATATGTAAATGTGTTGAAATAAAGGGTGTGCTCCGTAGTGCATGAATCTGTATAAAAAGTTTTGTCACATCCGGCACAACTGGAACTAGGTCATAAATCACTTACACAGGATTGTGGTCCGACCGCTGCAAGCAGTAACAGCTTTAGGGGGTTATTCTGGTTGACTCGCTAAGCTGCGAAGCTCGCAGAGTCCTTGTAACACCGCCCAGCCACCCCTGCAAATGCACACCCCCTGCCGCCGTTTCCCCTAGCAACAATCATGAAGACACATCCCCTCGCATGTGCTTCGAATGATTTCCCCAGCTTTCGCAAATATAAGTGGACACTGACTTATGTGTGTAGGCAGCTTTCATAGGGACACTGGGCGTTCCCATGGGCAACACCCGAGTCCACCGCCGCACGCCCCAGTCCGCACCGCTCTGCAAACGGCCCAGCAACATTGCAAATCACAGCGACTGTTCGCAGTTGGGATTTGCACCTGCGAAGAAAGGAGCATGTGCAAACCACGACCATCGGGGCAGGGGACGATTTGCGTTCACTGTGAGTGAACCAAAATCGCACCCATAATCTATTGTGCACCGCTCCAATATACGTAGATGGCTGTATGCACCCTCATTCACCCCCCCCCCCACATATATGAGAGGTACCAGTCACAGTACTGCATTGCGGGGCACAGTACAGCTGCCATTTAGAAGGAATACAGTGTCAGGCTGCTCCATCTCCATTCTCTCTGAAGCGGGGCGGAGGGGCCCGGACTGGAAATCAGTCCTGGGCCCCAAAATTCCTAGTGGCAGCCCTGCCAGTAGGGTTAACACTGCAACCTGTAGCCAGTAAGAAGCGGCACTTTGATATCATCTACTGCTCTACTGACCAGTAATACTAATGGATTTTGAGTCATTTTCACTTTTGATCCAGCTTCATCAGGTCAGCTACACCTGGCTCCGCCTACAGCCTAGTTACCCCTTGCAGAGACTGTTTATATAACCACAACAGCACTCCAACCTTCTGTGCAGCTGGGAATTATTTATTTATTATTATTTTTATTTAATTATTGACCATCACAGCGATTTATTATGACTATCAGGCATTCCTGATATCTGCACATCGAATAAACTTTGTATTACACCCATCTCTGTATGAGGAATTTATCATATTTCACCCCATTTCAACTTAAAACACTACCACTCACATATACACCACTATCCTCAACAATTACTGTACATCGGGTACCCATCTCAGACACCTGTATCTCACCAGTCTCATATACTGACACATACTCCCAGAGTTACTAAATCACACATCTAGAGATGACACGGTATGTTACCCATTCCCACACCACACCCCCATAAGTACCTTCTTGCATTCCTCATCTCTAGGCAGTGCCGGATTATCCACAGGGCGACAGGGGTGGTTGTCCCAGGCCCCACATCGGGCCCCCTCACTGGCACTGCTGCTGCAGTGGCAGGCAGCAGGGTGGGGCAGCCAGGGGGTCCCTGCTGCAGATGGGAACTAGTAGCGCTACTAGTTCCCATCCGCTGCAGGGACCCTGCTGCTGACTGCCCATCCGCCACATGGACCCCGCTGCCTCCCCAGTACTGCACAGATCCTCGCTGCCTGGACCCCACGCTGTCCAGGTACCAGGGGGGGACCTGCCTCCATCCAGGAGAGGGCGGACCTGTCTCCGTCCAGGGGGCGTGTCCTGCCTCCATTGGGGGGGGGGGGGGGGGGAATTGACACAATTTTGTTGTCTAGGGCCCCCACAGATTTTAATCCGGCCCTGTCTCTAGGCACCACACTGCACACACAAACACCCACAGCCCCTTCCCTTCCACAGCTATAGATTGTACTGTGATAACACACAATAACACTTTCTTAGGACTGGAAAGTTCAGCCATCCAAGTTGTAGGGCACTGGAGCAGCACCATCACTGCCCTATGACCCCTTTATTTAGCAAACAGATGGCCTGTAATGGTACCTTGCAGCCAGTATAGCTGCTGTAATGCGGCTTGGATCATACTCCGGGCACGCACCCTGCAGTGTACAGCGCACCACGTTTCATCCAGCTAGCTCTCGCATTACATCACATGTTTGGGGGATGGGCCTTCGCAGGGCGCTGCTCCAGTGCTGCCTATGCTCTGTGCTTTGGGATCAAATCTTTAATGGAGGGATTATTACATCTGTTTCCACGACATCAGTAGCAACTATTTTCAAAGTGGCAAAGATGTTGCTACCACGTGGAATAGTTTATGGGGAGTTGATCCTTACTCCATTGTGCATACAAGTTGATTGATATTGAAAGCCCTTTGCTGACAGTTTGGCAGGATTTACTATGTATCTGTATTTACTACTCAGTCTCCTGCTTACCCACTCCTCTGCCACTAGTGAGCTTGGCTCAGAGGGTTAGCTATAATTGCTGTACTTTCCCATTTATGCTGCACATGTTAGTGCTATCTTAAGATACAAATTCTACAATTATGGGGAAAATTTGTCCTGGCTCTGTGTCCAGCAGCAATCGTGAAACCAAAGTATTGTGCAAGCAGATGGCTGGTAACTACCAAAGTGCCTATACAGCACTAAAGTTTAGGTTGCTAGTGGAAACATCCCCATTTCTTTAGGAAGCCTGATGCCTCTCCCCGACATGCATGTCTCTGACGTGATATCAGGTGCGAATAAACAATCCCTACATGTTGCTACTAATCGGTACACAGGATCATGCATTTAATTTCACTTCCCCTACGGTGCCCAGTAACGCTCTTAAGGCCCATACACACTAGAAGATTATCTTTCCAATCTGTCTGGTTGGAATAAAAATCTGGAAATTTTGGGGAGCAAATGACAATTGACCTTTTGCTCCTAAACATGGAAAACAGACAAAAAATGTTTAAATCAGTTTATGCAGATGGTGCTTTTGTCCATTTTCCAGCATTTGGGAGCAAACGGTTGATTGCAATTTGTTCCCAGAAATTTCCAGATTTTCGTTCCAACCAGCCAGAATGGAAAGATAATCTTCTAGTGTGTATGGGCCTTTAGGGTAAGATCCACACCCTGTATATTTCCTATTAAATTCTAACTTGCTCTTATTTGCCCATTCTCTAATACTGTTTATTACTAATACAGGTCATTGAAGAGGTTTTACTGGAATTCTGCTTGACTTTAACAAACAGTTGTACAGGGTAGTTTCCAAGTTAAAAGTCTCTTCCAAGTTTGTTCAGAGCTGCAATTCTCTGGAGTTCTATTGCATTAGTGTCTCGGAGTCCAGTAGATGAGCAGATTAACTATTAACTGACAGACTTTAGCGCTGCATATATGTTTTTTATTAGGACAGTTTAAAATCCCTGCTTTATAGCTGATTTAATGATCGAGTTTAGATTGCTTTCAGTGGACTTCTGTGGGGTTAGTATGTTATACATTATGGAGAAATCCAGCCTATGTGCCGCTAGCAATTACTGGATCAGTTCATTGCCTCCTGTAGCCTGACACATATAGTTATCTATGAGGCTGTAGCTGCAAGATACTTGTCAGACACTGGACTTAATTGTTCAATTATTGTTTAGCAGGTCACCTCGGAGCGGTGGAGTACTGTATAGTTTTACCTGACTGCTACAGCTTGATGCCAGATGTGTTAAACTGTCACTAACTGGATGAGATGTGCTAATTTAACCTTTCCACGTCTCCTTCTCCACAGAAATCAAGCACCTGAATCTGAAAATTCACCCCCCCCCCCCCTGTAGTAGAGCCACGTCCTCATGCACCATCTTCACCATTGGGGCGGGATGTATTAATATACATTGCCGCCCTTCGCCATGCCCCCACCGCAATGCCAGCGCATATGTACTAACATATGCGGCTGGCATCGCGGTGCAATGATGGAGGCCCCCCACGATACCTGTACTGTGGTCTGTGGAGGTCTCTGTCACCTCCCAGCCGCCTGCTTCTCCCCTGCAGCTGGGACAGCTCAGCATAGCTGTCCCCGGCGCCTCCTCCCCCCCCCCCCCCCCCTGCAGCCGGAAGGACGTCCTTCTGTGTTTCTAGGGGCAGGAAGGGCTTACCTTCCGGGGTCCAGGAGGACCTGTAAGAAGGTAAGCCCAAGGGAGGGGGAGAGGGGGGGGGGGGTCGGCGAGGCAGCAGGGTTGCGGCGGAGGCAGCGGGTGGCGATACTCTACCCGGCAATATTGGTGCGGCCGGGTAATAATGCATAGGAAAATGCGGTAAAACAGGGGTTTTACCGCATTTTCCCCTTAGTACATCTCGCCCTTGGTCTTTTGCCCTTCTGCTCCACTCGATGGACCGGCTAATTGGTCGATCCTTACAATTGTGCATTCACACCTCCCAATCAACTGCCCAGTGTGCCGTGTCTGCTGACACAACAGGCCGGGCATTTAAATGCTAGTAAAAAGTGCCAGTGGCGTATTTATAATGGATGCACACAGGCCGCTAAGTCCCACACTGCACAAGCTCCATAATTTTTTTTAAAACTTACCCCCCCCAGAGTCTAGCTATCAATTGCTGTGAAACTCAATGAAAATATGGCCTTTCGCACTATTTTTGCAGAGATCTGCACAGGGCAATAAAGTCTGAGTGCTCTGGTCAAAGTGCTGCTTCTAAGCCAGAGGTGGGCAACTATTACTATGACAAGCGGCCCGACTAGAGCAGCTTGTCATTTAACTGGCACTTATATTTTTGCATTATTACTGCTGCCGCCGCTGTCAATGCCCGACTGTGCCTGCCGCGCACAGCATTACTGGGAGCGTGGGACAGGACGCGGTGACGTGGTAACCACCTCCCTGCCATTGGTTAGTGCGACAGCCGCATGACCTCATCCCCGTCCACTCTCCCAGTAATGCTATTCGGTAATGCTATTCGGGGCGGGCGCAGTTCGGTTTTGGCAGCCGTGTGTCTCCCCCTGCAGCATGTCGGAGATCCGGACCCCCCGCATCACCGCTCCACTCTCTGAAAACTGGGGCCTGCCACATGCCACAGCCTAATGCTGTGTACACACAGGGGCGATAGGGGCTGAAATCGCTGGGAATATGGTCGCTGAGCGACCATATTGCCAGTGATTGGAGTGTGCACCAGCGATAAATCGCCGGGTGCGCGCTCCCGTTTTCAGCCCCTGAATGGTCGCTGGTCGGAGGAGCATGCTCCTCCGACCAGCGACATCCCCTGCCTCTTCATCCAGCAGTGTTTAAATTTCTCTGGTCGCAGATGAAAACGGGACACGGGGCAATATGATTGCCAGCGATCATATTGCCCCGTGTGTACGCACCTTAAGTTGCCGGGAAGCCGCGGATGTCAGCGCGGTTCTAGCCACCCTCCTGCTGTGATACCTGTGTTATGCCTGCAGCCTGTCACCCCCCCAGAGCGGCAGTGAGTATAACTGTGTGCGGCAGCCTGTTTTTTTAATTCCGCCCCTGCTCTGTAGCTGTGTATACCTATCAGTAATTCTGTGGCCTCAGTATTGGGAATCCCTGGCTTTAGTCTAGTCTGCTGAATCTCCAGCCACCCTCCTGCAGTGCTTTAATCCTCCTGCCCCTGTCGACCCCCTCAGTGCGGCAGTTTGCTAGGGAACCCTGCCCCCCCTCAATATAATTAGTACTGGGTGTGGCATTGCAGAGCAGGTTAACCCCATGGCAATGAGCATTTACCACTGGCAGATCATGTTAACCCCCTGGCAGAGCAGGTTAACCCAATAGAAACAAGCTTTTACCCCTGGCAGAGCATGTAACCCCACTGGCAATGAGCATATTAACCCCTGGCATCCAGCATAAAACCCATAGCAACAAGCATGTAGGTAAGCAAAACTTATGTGACATATGTAATTATGGCATGTGGTATGTAATAGGCATTATAGTGTATGGCATAATGTGTAATGAGCATTACAATGTTTGGTATAATGGGTACTGGACATTACGGCATGCAGGGCCGGACTGGGACCAGAAATAGGCCCTGGCATTTTTGAGCACACAGGCCCACCAGCAGTAGGCGGGACCCTTGAGCGGCGAAGCCGCGCGGTGAAAAAGGGGCGTGGCCTCACAGAAAGGAGACGTGGCATCACAAAAAGTAGCAGTACACATTATGGAACACACCGTAATGCCCATTACACCTTATGGCACACACCGTTATGCCCATTACAGAATATGACACAATCCTTATGCCCATTACAGAATATGACACAATACTTATGCCCATTACACATTGTGGCACACACCGTAATGCCCATTACACATTGTGGCACACACACCAACACGTAATGCCCAGCACAGAATATGACACACACCATATGCCCCCCAATATTGCCAGGTATGCCCCCACTAATGCCAGATATGCCCCCAATAGTGCCAGGTATGCCCCCACTAATGCCAGGTATGCCCCCACTAATTCCAGATATGCCCCCAATAGTGCCAGATATGCCCCCAATAGTGCCAGGTATGCCCCCCAATAGTGCCAGGTATGCCCCCCAATAGTGCCAGGTATGCCACCAATAGTGCCAGGTATGCCCCCAATAGTGCCAGGTATAGAAACATAGAAATGCCCCCATTAGTGACAGCACTCACCATTGTTGCTCTGAGAATCTGATGTCCTTCTGCTGTGGCTGCTGCCTGCTACCCTTCTTCCAAGGACAGGAGAGCAGCACAGCACATCGTCACACAGCACAGCGTCTCAACTTCAGTTCCCTGTGACTGAGCCATCAGCAAATCAAAGCTCGTGGGCCTGCTGCTGATTGGCTGCCGGCCTGCGAGCTCTGATTGGCTGATGGCGGCACAGGAATACACACTGAGGGGAAGGAGAGACGCGCGGTGCGCTCTCCTCCCATCAGAGCTAGTGGAGGCAGCAATCAATGGAGGGAGGCAGGGACGGACGGGCGGGCTGCGGGCATCTGCAGTGGCGGCCGCCGCATCATGACGTCCTGACGCGTCGGCGTCATGACGTCAGTATGCAAATGACGCGGCGGCCAGTATGATGGACTGGGAGGGCGGCAGCAGGGCGGACACAACATTAACATTTACTGCAGCACAATATTGGCCCACAGGTCCATCGGCCCTTCTGGCATTTGCCAGAAGTGCCAGATGGCCAGTCCGGCCCTGACGGCATGCGGTATATGTAATGGGCATTATGGCGTGTGTAAATTTATGGTGCGTGCCTTCGGCATGCACTGTCCCTATTTTTAGTTTGTCTGGCTCCTACCTTTTCATCCTGGCTCCTAGATTTTAAAGAAATTTGTCAACCCTGGCGTAATGTGTAAGGGGCAAGTATAAAGGGGTCTACTATTGTGTTGCATAATGTTTATAAGTGGTATATCGTGTGGCACACTACACTCAAAGAGACCCCCCATTTATGTGACCACACCCTATTTTGCATGACCACACCCACTTTTCCTGAGCTCGGCCCTCGAACATTTACTGGAAGTGTTAAGCGGCCCCCCAGCTGAAATTATTGCCCACCCCTGTTCTAAGCAGTTCCAAGAGCAGGGCTTTATCAAGAGGCCAATCCCAGGATTGACAGTATTTCAATCCTGAATTGGCCTCAATAATTTGGATACAGACACCCGCATGTTTGCATGGGACACTTTGTATACATGTGAAATATATTCAATATATGTGTCAATTATGTTGCATCGGTTATAGCTAGAATGTAAACTCTCAGAACAGGGCCCTCTTCCCTCAGGTGTTTTGCCTAATCTCTTACTTTCTCTTAATCTGTGTACACACGGGGGCGATAGGGGCTGAAATCGCTGGAATATGGTCGCTGGCAACCATATTGCCAGTGATGGGAGTGTGCCCCAGCGATAAATCGCTGGGTGCGCGCTCCCGTTTTCAGCCCCATTCTAATCACTGGTCGCAGCTGATTACCTCTGCGGCTCCCCCGGCAACTCTGGTCGCTGATGAAAAGGAGAAACTGAGCAATATATTTCCCCCTTGTGTGCGCACCTTTACTTAAACCAAATCCTGTGTATTCTGCCATCCTGATACTTATTTCTGTGTCGTCTGCTAATGCAGCTATGTTTATGTACCTTTTACTTGTCCTTCATTTCAGTATAAGTCACTGTTTTGCTTATAGGTTTATGTAATCTGTAATTGGGCGATGCAGATCTCTCGTGGAGTCGTGGTGCCATATAAATAAAGGATAATGATAAAAATCCCTCAGGCTCAACAGCTCCTTCCTCTGACAGTATATACATATATCAGGTTTACATTTTCATACATAACCATATCATATAGCTGTTTTTCCAGTATTAGCAAATATTCAGGCACCACACACAAACAAGGTCTAAAATATGCCTCTAATGGCTCTGAGCATCTTGGTTGCTTAGCAACTCTTCCGCTTTGGTATTCATTTCCTTCAGCATTACAGCTTTCACAACATGCTCCTATCAGTTCTATTATCAGTTGTGTCCTTAACATTACATTTCAACTTAACATGCAAAGGTTAAACTAGCACAACAATAATGGCAGAACTGACGTTCCATTGTATTCTGTTGCTTTGCAATTTAGTTTCTCTACACCACTGGCATTTGTATACTCCTGTAGGTTCAGATGGAATTTTACCACAGAAAAGCAAAGAAGAAGGTAACTTGCAAAATATGTAACCCAGTGATTCCTATCAGTTTCAGAACTTGTGAGTGGTTGGCCCAGGTGCAAAAATATAGTTTAAGCCCCCATCTCTACTCAGACCCAAGTTCACAATTGTTACAACACAGTAAAATATATTGCTGGTTAATGTGCATTGTGTACAGTAATATTACACCTTGAAGTCTGATCACTTCATTTTTAACTGGCCTATCATCAGAGCCTATGGGGGTACTCAATCATTGCCAGATTTTTTGCCAAAGCGAAATATCATCAATTTTCCTCCATTTTTGGTGAGATTAGGATTCACCCTATTAAAGGCCCATGCCAATTTTTCAGCTGGGCAAACAATCTGGCAAAAGGTGAAAACTATTTTTGACCACTTTTTGGTGAATTGGCAGATGTTTTCATCTGATTTTGGGTCACCTCCCCCCCGTCAAAATTTTCAAAAAAAGGCCCACAATTGAATAGTCAAGCATGGAAAAGGTGCAGTTGTTTTGTGTAGCTGGAAAAAAATGACACTTAATTGAATACCCCCTATATTAGATGCCATATACTTCTGTGGTCTGAAAGATCTAACCATGCAGCAGTCAGGCCATAGTGTCAGCTTGCAGTACAGAGTTAAGTGACCCAGACAGATGTCTGGGAAATTCCTTTTCTATGTTCTATTCCTGTTCTATCGAGGCATTGGGTAAATCGAACATGTTGGAAAACACAATTTTAGCCATTACTTGACGTTAGCATCATAAGCTATACAGTTGTGCTCATAAGTTTACATACCCTAGCAGAATTTGTGTTTTTGTAGCCATTTGTCAGAGAAAATTAATGATAACTCCATTTATTGTCAAACAACTGTGTTTACTCTTTTTAAATCATAATGACAACAGAAACTACCCAAATGACACTGTAAAAGTGTGGCTGCTGCCACAAAGACTCACACCTGCGAGGTCATTGCGTTTAATTGAATTGAGCCTAATGAGTATTATTAACCTTGATTTACAAAACGCATACATTTGAGTTGAAATTCCGTTTCTTTTCTGTCTCCCTTGGTTACATGAAGTAATAGACTTTTATTCCTCTGAAAACAATCGTTATTTTCACTTGCATCCTATAATAGCAAGCTGGAAAGTATAATAGTAGCTTCAGGTTTAGACACATCTGTGCGTTTAACATACTGGAGCTAATCTTGGCCCATCCCTGTGTACACACAGACCAGTGCATTGTGATGTTACCCCTTGCATCATTTCATTAAGATGATTTAATGAGTACAACAATTAACCACAATTCAGCCTGACCTGGGATTGCTGCAGGCCCTGTGATGGTATAATCAGCACCATTATATTGCTGAAGATATTAATGCGAGAAATCCGAGAAGAAAACATTTCTACCTAGTAATTTGGAAACTGACAACTGGAACTGGGAACATACTGTATATAAATAAATATATTCTCTCCCAAGAATTAGTAATGACTATGCATGACCAAAATTATGAAGATTGCAAAATCAAACATGTAAAATAGCTAACAGAAGCAAAATTGTATTGCTGAACATTTCATATCTGCTGGTTCCAGTAATACCCCTTTTCCACTAGCAACCTGGGTCGGACCCGGTAATTTGTACCCGGTTCGAACCCAGGTGGGACATGGGTAGGAGACACATTTCCACTACAGTGCTACCCGGTAAATTGCCTGATCATCCCCTTTTACACTTAACCCGGGTAAGGCCTTTTTTTTCCCTATAGATAAACATAAGAAAAAGCCTTTTTAAAGGGCTTTACCATGGGAGGTCACAAAGTAGGGCCACCATTACACCAAAAGGGCCACCATTAAAAATATTACCATATTAGAAGAAGAGACCACACTCATTTCTTTTAAAAGAATTTTTTTTTTTACTGGCAAATATTACCACACTCATTTCTTTTAAAATAACTTTTTTTTTTTTACTGGCAAATATTACCACACTCATTTCTTTTTAAATAACATTTTTAATATTTTACTGTAAAATATTAAATATTTGGAACTTTTAAAAGTTTCTTCACACAATACAAGAAAAGACATGCCAAAAAAGGGTAACAAACAGAGTCCTGGGTGCTTCTTTCTGGTGTTATGCTGCCTTGCCTTAACCAGTGGTTCCCAACCCTGGTCCTCAAGTACCCCCAACAGTGCATGTTTTGCAGGTCTCCACACAGAATCACAAGTGCTATAATTAGCTCCACCTGTGGATCTTTTCAAATGTGCCTGAATAATGAGTGCACCTGCCGGGTGACCTGGAAAACATGCACTCTTGGGGGTACTTGAGGACCAGGGTTGGGAACCACTGGTCTAAACCTGAGGGCTATTCCTTCTTCGCCCCAATAGAAGCAATGCAAATAGGTATTTTGGTAAGGAATCTGATGTAGCGCCTTATTCCTTACCAAAAAACCTATTGACAAGAAAAGACATGCCAAAAAAGGGTAACAAACAGAGTCAGGTAAAATGTTTGCCGTACACCTGAGCCTTTGGCATACATAACAATGAAAAAAGTGCACGTAAACATGTTAAAAAACAAGTGCCCATAAGAATTTTTAAAAGTGCAAGATGTAGGCTTTAACCAAACTGTGCCCACAAGGCGACTGAATGCTATAAATGTATTCAACATTGTTATTGCAATAATGCAATAAAGAACTTCGAAGAAAAAAAAACAAGTATTTCTTAGGACAAATTACGATATACCGTAAATTCAGGGGAGTCTAGGTTTGGCAGCAGCGTGTTGGTGTTTGCCTCACTATACTCTGGGTTTAGTGGGGCACTGGTAGCAGTGCTGGAGGCATAGCTAGTGGAAGTGTTGGGTGCGTGGCTAGCACCAGTGGTGGGGTGGTAGCTAATTGCTGTGCTGGGGGCGTGGCTACTGGGGCCTCTATATGGTTGAGGCTCTCGGTGTGGCTGTTGCTCACACGAAGTGCTAGGGGCGGAGGGAGTTGGCCCTCTACTGTATTGGCCATATGCATACTCATGGTGTGCTGGGTATGCTGGGGCCTGTGAAGCATGTGGCGGATACATTGGATAATGAGGAGGTGGCATATACCCACGATTAACTATCTGTTCCAAGAAGGACAATTGTCTGTCCTGCATGTCCTTTAATTGATCCAAGAAAGAGTGCTGCATCTGTCTTTCATTTTCTAAAAACTTCTCCATACGAGCATCCTCATTGGCCTGCATGTCGGAGTCCATTTCACGCAGTTGATCTATTACTACTGAAGAGAAAGCTCTCGCTGCTTGATCGGAACGGTTTGCTTTTTTCTTCTTTGGAGGCACCTTGTAAACTGCAAGTGGGACAAACAAAAATACACTATAAACATTAAATAGCAGAGGTGTTTGCAGCCCTGTGCTTGCGGCCCTATCCCACCTACACACTTGCGGCACTCTGCAACATATACCGTTGATAACTGGGATAAATGTTTTTTTTTACTTACTATTTGAACGCAGTTTTGGTGTTTGATGTTCAGTCGCTTGCTCCGTTGCTGTTTCGGACCCCTCCTCCACCATGGACTGTGCGGTGTCAGACAAAGCAGACCTATCAAGTAGACTGCACTCTTCATCGACATCTTCCGAAATCAGGAGCGGAGAAGTTGGGCAGCACGGTGACATTGCCATGGTGGACTGTGTATCAGGTGGCTCCTGGCTACTCTCCATTGGTGGCTCCTGGCTACTCTCCATCTGGCTGGCCAACGAGGATGACAGTGCCACAGGATTAATCAGAGCTGTGTTGCCAAATGCCCTGCAGCATAGATCGTAATGGACCCACTCGACACGTGCGGCACCGCTTTTTTTCCTGTTCTGGTCACAGACCTTGGTGAACTGCCTCTTTAGTGCTTTCAATTTATTAAGCACTTGCTGGTGAGAGCGGTGTATCCCCCTAGACTCCAGCATCTGGGCAATATTTCTGTACAAGATTGCGTCTTTTACGGTACCAGTCACCTGGCGCTTGATTTCCTCCTCTGCCCTAATGAGCAGCAGCTCCTTCACTTCAGCATCAGACCAATTGCTGGCACCAATAATGAAGTTGTGCTGCGGGATGATTAGCAGTGTCCGCTGGGGCAGCCTGTGGTGCTGGCGGCAGAGAGGAAGGTGGCTGCTGGAGCAGCCTCTGATACAGCAGGGGAAAGTTAGCAGGACAGACATGCAGCACATGTGCACACAACGCTGTCCTCCGTGCTATGTGCGCAGTTTGCGGGGCTCTGAGTGATGACATCACTCACCAGCGCCCCAGCAGCACCAATCAGTGAAGATTTTTACATGCTCAGTCAAATAACCCGGTTAGGGAGCGTTTCCACTACCCTTGAAGCCGGGTGCGAACCGGGTGCTACCCTGATCATGACCTGGGTAGGATTGCCGGGGAATCCAAACCGGGTTATTTGAAAGGGAGCATTTCCACTAGCAGAAAAACCCGGGTAGAAGCGCGTCCCCGTGGAGATTACCGGGTTATTTCTTCTAGTGGAAAAGGGGTATTATTATGTCGGGTACGCATCATTGGATAAACATCAATTAGGTCAACCCCACAAGGTCGACATACATCAAGGTCGGCAGGGTCATTAGGTCAACAGGGTCATTAGGTCGACATGGGGAAGGTGGACAGTCAAAAGGTTAATATGGGTTTTTTCACTTTTTTTGTCCCCAATTTCTACACAGTCAACATGGACACTGAAGCATAGAACCACGTTCCCTCGCTATGCTCCGGGCATGGGGCCTTTCTACGCCCGGCACACTATTTTATTCTCCCACCACACCCTCGTGGATGGTAGTGCATGAGATACTGCCTGTCGGCACATCGGCTAAAAAAAAGTGAAAAACCCCATGTCGACCTTTTGATTGTCGACCTTCCCCATGTCGACCTAATGATCATGTTGTCCTAATGACCCTGACAACCTAACCCCATGTCGACCTTCTGTCATATCGACCTTAATGCATGTCGACCTTGTGGTGTCGACATAATGCTTGTCTGTTTAGTGACCGTATCCCATTAGGTCGACAGTGGTCAAAAGACCAACATGCACTAGGTCTACATGGACAAAAGGTAAACACAGACAACAGGTACACATGGCAATGGTGGAAACATGAAAAGGTTGCCTTGAGCTTTTCACAATTTTTTTTCATTCAAATAACTTGTACATACTCTACGATCCACATGGACTACAATCTGGAGCAGTAAAGTGCCCGAGGCATGATGAGCAAAGTGAGCCATGCGAGGGGATGTGTTACCATAATTGGGGATACATGTCGACAGATTGACGTAGAAAAATCTGAAAACCCCATGTTGACTTCAAATAAAAATGTACCTTCTTGTGTTACAAGCAGATGCATTAAACAATACACACAACCTAAACTCCATACTATTATTTAGCAGACAGCTCCAACATGATGGCCAACATTGTTAACCAGAGAGCTGGCACCTGATTTAGCAGCAGTAGCTTCAGCCGCGCATGTCTGTTCTTGGAGAAACCTCTCCGCTGAGAGATATTTTGACATATTTCTGATCAACCCTGACATTTTCCAGTAGATTTTGTTGGTATTTTTCAGGTGTCATTGTTTCTAAATACTGTTGCCAACTAGGCAATGAGGCTGCAAAGCAGCCACGGGCCATGATACTAAAACTGCCAGGCCAGCTGTTTTGATTATGTTACATAATGCTTCAACCTCACTTATGTCTCCACAGGACTGTGGACAAGGCCCTGGGCGCTGTGATCTTCATTGGCATTCATGCACATGAGAACATCTCTGTACACACAGTGCCCTAGGTGTGTTCCAACAATTACTAATGTGATGCCACAATTACTATCAGTTTAAAAATATATATACAGATCTGATATTGACTTTTTTATTTTATTTCTTTCTTATTTGCCCACAAATTTGTCCCAACAGTATCATTTTAATATTCGAAGATGTATTTACAGTATCTATTGTTTGAACCTTATTAGAAGCCAAAATTGTACTTGTGTGGCGTAATAGGAAGTCTGGACAATTACACGAATCAAACCCAATGTGGCTCTATATAGCTAGGAAGCTTTGTTGTGATACCCTTGAAAGTGGGGACAAAATAACTCTAATATTACCTCCAGGCTTTGCTACCATAGGTCCAGCTTTGAGCCTTCTCACCTATCCATGATTGTGACAAACCACAACATGTTGGGGACAATCCACTTTTCACATTTTTTGCAGCAGATGTGGTATTTGTTAATACGTAAACATGCATCCAACCCTTATTATTCCTCATATCTCTCTTTCCAGGGCAATTTCTCCAGTTCCTTGACCTCTTGTCAAGCGGAATGCATGTTGGTGAAGCCTGAAGTTATTGTTCCTTTCCAAATGGCGTTTCTGCAAGCCCAACATTATGCGAACCACAGAGCCTACCTTTTCATACCGCATAGTTGACACAATCCGTTTGCCTCCTTGCTCTCCCCCCCATCCATAACAAAGTAATGTTTTGATACACAAATTACCACTTACCCATGAAAGCGCTCTTTATGTTATCCTCCTGCGGGGTGCTAGAGTATCAATAGGTAGCTATCCGTAGCAATTTCTGATAGCATGGAAAAGTGTGCTCCAGGCCTGCATACAAAGACGTCAACCACCTCTGACCTCATTTAGGCACAAATGATACAATGTGCTTTGCCTGGATTGGAGAGTGGCCTATCTGCAGAATGAGTCTCGCATACAAAGCTTTATTATATGCGATCAATGGTAAATGGGGGCCTTGGTCTCCTACTAAAGAAAAACTGTAAGTTTTAAGAAGGTACTTGTGTAGTTTCACGGTGCCAGCATGGCGCCGTGCTACTTCCGGGTTCTACGCTCGCCACAAACTATGTTAAAAAAAGTAACAACTCCATGCCAAAATGGATAGTGTGTACCCCCACTATCCATGTTGGCATGGAGCTGATTTTAAATAGCGTGGCGAGCGTAGCGAGCCACCGAGCCCCGTAAGGGGACTCAGACGCGCGGCGCCATACTGGCGCCGTGAAACTACACAAGTACCTTTAAGAATGCTGTTTGTGTTACTATTGTTTTGACCCTTCTAATGCTTTCTAACTCTGGATTTTGCATATAATGAGGGTAGCTTTCATGATATCTGGCATGTTTGTCTTTCCGTGCACCTCATGTTTCATATGTAATTTTGGTAATTGTTTAAGCTTTTCCAAGTGCTGCCGCCTCCTCCATAGTGTTAACAGGATCCTGTTTGCGTAACCCGGGTTACCGCTTACACTACACAGCAACCCGTGTCCGACCCAGGATTATCCCTTCTTTTATCCTGGTTTGGAATGCCAGGTTGTTGGTTTTGTGAAAATTAAAAATGCCCTTTCAGAATGAACAGAGACCCAGGTTGACGGGGCAACAACCCAGGATCGACCCGGATTATTTTTGCGATGTTAAAGAGATATGAGAGACTTGAGGGCATGTGAGGCTGAGAGACATAAGGAAGATGAGGATTGGAGACGTAGGGGAGATGATTTGATGGCTGGAGATGGAGTGACACTGGGGTAGGCTGACAGACACAGAGGGTGGAATAAGGCTGAGTGACACAAGAGTATGTGAGGCTGAGAGATGCAGTATAATCCAGGTGAGGATAGGAGACGTATGGGAGATGATCTGATGGCTGGAGATGGAGTGGCACAGGGATAGGCTGACAGACGCAGTGGGTGGAATGAGGCGGAGTGACAAGGGGATGGTGCAGAAGAGACTGGAGAGACCCAGGGGGTCCAGGGCTGACATACACCGGTGGGGATGAGGCTGGAAATCCAGGTAGATAAGGTTGGAGTGTCACAGGGGGAATATACTATAACAGGAGGGATAGGGGACTTGGCAGTGACCCATGACTACTTTATATGTTTTTTGCGTGGTTTTCACCCATTCAAAAACCAGATGATTGTAGATGTCTCTAAATTCTATACTTTCTGTCACACTAGTACTCAATGACCTGCAATCTATTAATATCACTTATATAGACTAAATATATATTTGTATTGTTTTTATTGTTTTACTATCAGTGGAAAGTACAGTATAAACCTGTCTGTTTCCGTCTCCTATAAATATATTTTTTCTTTTTTTAGAAACAAGGCAAAAATACATTTTCCACGACAGATCTATTTCCACAAAGCTGTGTCATTTCAGAAAAACAAGTGCCGTGGTTTTGGTAGCGTTGTGGTTAGCAGAGTCAGAGGAAGTGCTACGTTTCTCTTTTATCACACTTTCCATGAGCATCTCTGTCACCAGACAAGATATGAATGAAGCAACAAGAGAACTACACAGTCTACAAAGCATCTGAACTAAGTCACCGATCCTCAGTGCTTCAACCACTTCCCTCTATTTCTCCCCAGGAAACTTGCTTCATCCGAACAATTTTAGCTTAACTTTAATTGGCATGAATATCATTAGTTGTTCGGTGATCTGCAGGTGACAGGTTGGACTAATGTGTTTCTTCTGTTCCTATAGCTTGCTGTGAAAATTGGAAAGCTGCAGACTGTAGGCTGTGTGGTTTGTAGATAAAGATCTATATCTGTCTTTAAATAGTGAGAAGTGATTGCATATACCTTACCTGGTTTTGCTGTTTAGTTTAGGTCTGTTGCATTTATTCACAAAACATGGACCCTATGGCTTTGTCAATGTTTGATTTTAGTTATCTTCTCGAAAAAAAGCTTTGAATGGCTGATGTCATAACTATTTTTATAAGGCAAGTGAGCTGTTTATTTTAGATAATCCTTATGGTATATTGTTTTGCTGTCATCGTTCGTGGGTAATGTCATAGTGAAGTGTGGGCTATTGTTTAGGTACATGTGGACAGACAGATTCCCTGCACTGGAAGTAATATCCCTCTTATTTTGTAACAGTGTAATTATGGATTTTTCTGCACGGTTGTGTAGGTTATATAAAATGTGCACAAAACAAACAATATGTCACAAACATGTTTTGTACATGCTGGACCTATTGTGTGTGTTTTTTAGTTTGCAAATTTGTAATGAGTCTGTATTAATTGTTTATATTAAACACTTGCTGTAATACATTTTAGCTGATTTGCTATGACATGGTGTGTTGTCCCTTAGATCATTTCCATTTCCCAAACTGTTAGGTACAAATAAAAAAAATAAAAAAAAGATTGAAGAAACAATTAATGGAAATACATATAAAACTCTTGTATAATGTACTGTTAGAAATACACGATTAAATCGCTGAAAAGAGGTAGACCAAATCTGGACGTGCTTTTACAGACAGAGCACTTGAATAAAACACATCAGTCAGTGCCTTATATCAATGTCTCACATGGGCCCTTATTCTGATCGGTGCGGATATTCCCGCATGCGGACGGCCCGGACAAGTTTGGCATTCTTGTTCTAGAAGATAATAGATAGAATTTGATTGGTTCCTATGGGCCACATCCCATCTTCAATAGATCTCCCATCTTAGTAAATTTACCCCAGATTGCTTTTGTGTTTGTTGTTGCCATATATTCCTCCTCTGAATGGGCTTATCTCATGGCAAGTACTTTATCCCTATGTGTTAAAAAGTAGATGAGACTCCAGCATGATGGTCGACAGTCATTAGGTCGACATGGGTCTAGGTTGACATGGGAAAAGGTCGACATGGGGAAAAGGTCGAAAGGTCATTAGTTCGACAGTTCGTTAGTTTGACAAGTCATTAGTTCGACAGTGAAAAACCTTTCCCTAGGTCGACATAGACCCATGTCAACCTTTTCCCATATCGACCTAATGGTGTCAACCTAATGACTGTCTACCATCATGCTGTAGACCAAATGACCGCATCCCACTGGTTCCATGTCAAAATAATGAAGCTGTCTAAAAGTTTCATTTAGCATGGTACCCCTACAAATGCTTCTCATTAGGCCCAATGCTTACGTCTCATAAAAAATCAGCAAGCTGAACTGTGTTCATCACCATATCTCATGTGAAAAATACCCCACTCCTGTGTCACCGTGGTCTCTGTAAAAGGTGCTAGTAAACATATTTAGCAACATGAGCTGCCCAGCATTTTTACACCAGACCTTAAGCCTGACGGGATGTCCTTTGCTGAATTGACACAGAAATCCTATTTGATCAAGTGTTTATGTTGGCAGATTAACATGTATGTATTAATGTATTGTACAGTAATATGGCTTTTAGTCAGCTTCTACATTTATTTCTAATTTACTGAATATACTAATTTGCATACGACATGCTTCTTCTCACTATCCTTACAGCATCATGGTTTAGGGCACTATGTTCCATTACTACACTTGCTGAGGAAGTGAAACTGACTATACTCAGCTTTTGTGCCCATGCTAATATTAGTTACTTCCTCACTGAGTGTAATGGAAACATGCACTTTTTCTATACAAGGCTGATTGCAATTTCCGTTTCTCCTTTTAAAAATACAATTATATAGCTAAGAATAGAAGATAAATATGTATTTGTGTATTGCTTAAATAATGGCTGCTTGAAGAACGCCACAGAAAAACAATGATAAAATGCTCTATCACCATTAAAGTACTTTGAACATGTATGATACTGCAATATAATATACTGTAGTATAGAATTTAGTCGACAGTGTTTTGGTTGACTCCAAAAAGTCAACTTGCACAAAGTTGACATGAGAAAAAAGGTTGACAAATTAGTTTTTAGGGTGTAAATGTTTTATTTTTACCACATGGACCCCCAATTAGTGTAATGCGCGCCCCCCCCCCCCCCCCCCCGCGGCAGAGGTTACCACTTCTTATCATAGTCCACGTGGATCGTAAAGTATACAAAAGAAAAAAACAAAGGTACTTATGTAGTATCTGGGCTGCCGATTTTGTGATTGTATGCCTTACCTTAAGGCATACAATCAGATGCGATGCGATGCGATTCGATGCGATTTTGCATAGGATTCAATGTTAAGAAGGTCCTTTTCATTTCCCCACTATCCAAGTGGGCATAGAGTTGATTTTATATAGCGTGGCGAGCGCAGCGAGCCACCGAGCCCGAAGCGTGGCGAGCGAAGCGAGCCCCGCGAGGGGACGCATATTTCTTAAAAAGTATTCTGTGTCCCCTCGCGGGGCTCGCTACGCTCGCCACGCTTCGGGCTCGGTGGCTCGCTACGCTCGCCACAGGTTTATATCCAACTCCATGCCCACTTGGATAATGGGGAAAGGAAAAGGACCCCTTTTTCCCATTGAATTCTATGTTAAATTGGACTCAGACCATTTTAACATTGAATCCTATGGAAAAATCTTGACCATCGCATCGCATACGATTTGGTCGCATGCGATGCGATGCGATGCGATCCGATCCGATTTCTAAATCGGACGCCCAGATACTACATAAGTACCAAAACAAATGGTGAAAAACTCATGCCAACCATTCAATTACAGCTGCAGTGCAGAGCAGTACTGCATTGTGAGCTGGATAAGAAAAGTGGGAGGTGGAGTCTGAGCATGGAGGCACTGTGTCAACAACAGGGGAGAGAGTAGGGGGAGGAGCTTCTGCAGACATGCCTATTTATCAAACTCCACATAGCTTAGCATATATTCAATGAGCTAACGTCACATGAAGAAGATAGCCAAGCCAGAGACGGATCATCTGATCACTTTTTCCTTTTTGTACATGTGCGCACATGTATATTTATTTATTTATTAACAGTTTCTTTTATAACGCACACATATTCTGCAGTGCTTTACAGAGACTATTAGAACATTCAAATCAGTCCCTGCCCCAGTGGAGCTTACAATCTATATTCCCTACATGTACACCCACACACACAGACATTCTAGGGTTAATTTGTTGGGAGCCAATTAACCTACCAGTATATTCTTGGATTGTGGGAGGAAACTGGAGTACCTAGAGCAATGGTCCTCAAACTATTTAGCTTCGGGACCCCATAAGACAATAAAAATAATTACATAAACTTACCATTGGAAATCTTTATGCCCCACACTTTAATAAACTTATCTAAAACCTTAAACTAACTTAACACTAAAATAACGAGACAGACACAAGTGCTGGCTTTCAAATATATGATGTCAAATTTATTAATTGACAGCTATAACTATAAAAGGGGTGGCGGCCCTAAAGAACGGTCATAGAAAAGAGAGAGAGGGGTAAGGTCACAATACACCATTCATACATCGTTGGTGTCCAACTCTCCCCTCGCAAACCCACACGTGCAGATGGTGCAGCCCACCCCCTGTCCAAGGGTCGTGGGCTAGTGACATATTGATGTCGGGAGAGTGCACCCCACTATATTCATACTATATTCATTTAAACAAGGAACGTTCTTTACCGTCTCCAAAGAGATAGAAAGTTACGGAGGGAGGGTGGGGAAAATCTGACCAGAGAGGCAGATCACCTGACTTCCTGCCTATTCCTAGCTCAAGGAACTCCTCCCTTGATCCCTAATTGGCTATCCTGATCTTGTCATCACACAACCTAAAGTGCAGACAGCTCAGATTCCTTCGGTAGTTTATGTCACCTCTTGCTTAATCAGCCCTCGGTTTTCTGGACCTCAGCAAGTTACTGCAGAAGGCCCTCACATCACATATGCAGTCAGCAGACAGCACATACATGGCAGCATTTTGGAGGCACAAAATGATGTGAGGAGTCTAAAATAACAGACAACTCAACAGATTTTTCAGACTCCTTGAATCACTGACTGAGATTAGAAAAGTCATCATCCTGTTGGTCAACAACATGGAGTAGCGACCCCATGCTGAGAACGTCGGGACCCACTTTGGGGTCAGGACCATAGGCAAATCTAGGGGGTGGTCCGGGGGTGCACCGGACCACCCATTAACCCATTTTGTAGCTGAGGGATGGGGCTTTCCAACGAGCCCAGCCCTGTGTCTCTAGTCCCCTGGGAACCGGAGAAACTGCCAGGCAAAGCTGGAACGTTTTCCCTATAGGATAACATGGGACCCGCTAATTCCGACCACCCACCCAGTTCAACGGCTGCCAGTTCCCCCTTCAGCATCACTGAAGCTCGAGGTTGATCTCAGTCTAACCCAAATCGCTGGGCCTTCAATCTGATACCAGGCTGGATCCATATGGGTTAATTGGTTCCAGGGATATTGAGGTTAAACTGTTTTTTTTTTTTTCATTTCTTAAATGTAATTTCATGACTGTTTATGTTATTTGAGGGCAGATTTCTCTGGAACCAAACAGCCCAGTTTCACGGGACCAAAATCATTTGAAGCCAACTCAAAAGTTCTTCAATATGATACTGGTCTCATTTAAATGGGTCAGTTGGTTCCGAAGATATAGCTGGTTGGTTAAGGGGGGGTAGGGGGAGGGGAGTGGTTGTCTCTCCCCCTCACACCAGAAAATGCAGGAACTAGGCTGGTGTATAAGGGGTCAGCCTGGGAATGTCCCTGCATGATCCTGGGACCATATTCCCGGGTAAATCCCTGTATTTTCTGTTGTGAAAGGAGTATTATTTCAAACAGCCGTGACCTGCAGTGCTCTGAATACAGCCGGGCAGCCCGCTGCTCTCTGACCAGCTTTCAATGACTGTCACCCATGCAGCTTCCGCTCCAATTCTTCTCCCCGCTTTCACCTCAGCCTGCCCCCCCTTTAATCATGTGGTGCTGGCGCCCGGTGTGCTCCCCCGACGTCGCGCACAACAACAGCGCGCACAATATTTCAAATGTCCACTCGGCTAGAGAAGACAACAGGAGGGGAGTGGGAGCATGGTCTGCGCTGCGCTCTGCTCCTCTCCCCATAGAAGCAGCTGCACCGCTCTCCATCTCTCCCTGTAGCAGCAGCGAAGGCTCATATAAAAATTTACAGTAAGTGGTATTTTTGGGGGCATTGCTTAAGGGATGTTACAAGTGGCGGTATGTGGGGGCATTACGCATAATGTGTGTCTTAATGTGTAAGGGGCATTACGGTGTGCAGCATCATGTGCAAGGGGCATTATGTGTGCAGCATCATGTGTAAGGGACATTATGTGTGCAGCATTATGTGTAATGTGTACTATGGTGCGCGGCATCATGTGTAATGGGTACTATGGTGTGCGGCATCATGTGTAATGGGTACTATGGTGTGCGGCATCATGTGTAATGGGTACTATGGTGTGCAACATCATGTGTAATGGGTACTATGGTGTGCAACATCATGTGTAATGGGTACTATGGTGCCATCAAGCAAGAACCCCCTAGCAATGAGCACGTAGGTAAGCAGCACTTTTGTGGAAAATATGTAATGGGCATTACGGTTTGTTATATAGTATGTAATGGGCATCCTGATGTGTGGCACAATGTGTAATGTATTATGGTGTGGGGCTTTATGTGTAATGGGTATTACGGAGTTTGCTAAAATGTGTAATGGGCATTACGGTGTATGGTCTAAAGTGCAATACCACACCCCTTTTTGTGATGCCACGCCTCCTCCCAATGAGGCCATGCCCCCTTTTGCCCCCGTAGCCGCGCAAAGGTCCCCCTGCTGTTATGTCTAGATCTGTGAATAACCCATTACCATAATTCTAGATTCGCCTATGGTCAGGACCCACAATTTGAGAACAGCTGACCTAGAGTAAACCCACGCAAGCACGGGGAGAATATACAAACTCATAATAGGGCCATGGTGGGAATCAAAGCCATGACCTCAGTGACCCATGACCTCA
The DNA here is from genome assembly GCF_055691185.1 of Crinia signifera. NCBI lineage: Eukaryota > Metazoa > Chordata > Amphibia > Anura > Myobatrachidae > Crinia > Crinia signifera. The sequence goes on along the minus strand of NC_139220.1, from coordinate 109,329,302 downwards.
GCTATGTATAAAGGGTTTCTTTGTACCAAACAATCAGTGATGTTTTTGTTCTTTTGAGGTTAATATGTGTATTTAAAAATAAAAGTTTTAATCATTTTTTATAATAAATGTTATAAAATGTATTAAAATTAACAAAATTTTATAATAAAATTAATATGGCAAAATGTATCCTGCACTTAAATTGATCCTTGCATTGAGCATATGTGATTAAACCTACAGTGCATCTCACCGTTTTCTTAATAGTTTAGGTATCGGTTTCTGACACGCTTATTATAGAAGAGGGAGAGAACATCGCCTGCAGTGTTCTACAGCACTTTCAACAACTTTCAGCCATCAATCAAATTAAATACATATGTCTCCTAAGTAAAAGTAACTTATATGATAATCTAGAAACAGCAGAAATTGTACTAGTCACTTTTTTCCCCTTTGTGGTTTCTATTGTATTTATATTATACCAGTAAGCCCACTCAAAGCAAAAGCTTCGAAAGCTAATCTACCTTCTGTGTTTGTGCACGTGTTGAGAGAGATGTAGTTTTACTCTCTGCCAGCAGATGGCAATGTTTCGGAGACTCACGGACACTAGACATATATAGATGATAAAGTAACCTTTCTTAGTGTATTTGTATTTTTATGTACATAATGTTTTATAGCATAGTTTGGATACCTTTAGCTCTGTCTACTATTCCGGAATCGGTACATCTGTCAGACCAGACTTAGGTCTACAGTCATTAGGTTGACCCCGGAAGGTCGACTGGCCCCAAGGTCGACAGGGTTAAATGTCGACATGGCTCAAGGTCGACATGACTTAAGGTCGACATGGTTTTAGGTCGACAGTCATATAGTCGACATGAGTTATTTATTGTTTTTTTTATCCGAATGTCGACACAGTCTTCCGGCACGGTGCCTCGCTGCGCACTATTTTATTCTCCCACAGTGGATGGTAGGGCATGAAATACCGCCTGTCGGCACATGTCGGCTCAAAAAACAGTGAAAAACTCACGTCGACCTAATGATTGTCGACCTAAAACCATGTCTACCTTGGCCCATGTCGACCTTAAGTCATGTCGACCTTGAGCCATGTCGACCTTTAACCCTGTCGACCTTGGGGACAGTCGACCTTCCGGGGTCGACCTAATGACTGTCGACCTAAGTCTGGTCTGACAGATGACCGTTTCCCGGAATTTATAACCCAAATAACTGTCTTGTAGTTTCACAACACCAGCCAACCTTTAGCCTGTTTTGTATTAAAGGATGATTCCTGTTAATACGTCAACAGGGGCTAGGTCGAAAGTCAATAATTTGACCGTTATTGGTCGACAGGCCCAAGGTCGAAGTAGACAAAAGGTTTACATGCACTAGGTCAACATTGACCAAAAAAAGGTTCACATGTTAATGGCTGACATAAAAAGGTTGACATGAGTTTTTCACAATATTTTTATTTCTTTAGACTTTTTCATGCCTTACTATCCATGTGGAGGACAATTGGGAAAGGTAAAGTGCCCGAAGCATGGCGAGAGAAATGAGCTATGCGAGGGTACACATTACGCTATTTGGAGGTCCACGTCGATGCATGTCAACATTGACACGAAGACAGAGCCGGATTAACAATGGGCCTGATGGAGCTATAGCTCCAGGCCCACTCTCCAAATAGGCCCATTTTGTAGCTGAGGGTCAGGGCTTTCCAACAAGCCCAGCCCCGCGTCGCTAGCCTCCCGGGAACCGGAGATACCGCAAGGCAAACCTGGAACGTTTTCCACATAGGATAACATGGGACCTGCTAATTCCGACCTCCACCCGGTTCCAACGGCTGCCGGTTCCCCCTACAGCATCACAGAAACTCGAGGTTGATCTCAGTCGAACCCAAATCGCTGGGCCTTCAATCTGATACCTGGTCCATATGGGTTCATTGGTTCTAGAGATATTGCAGGTAAAAATATTTTTTTATTTATTTCTGAAATGTAATTTCATGGCTGTTCATGTTGTTTGAGGACAGATTTCTCTGGAACCAAACGGCCCAGTTTCACGGGACAAAAATAATTTGAAGGCTACATGTAAATGGGTCATTTGGTTCCGAAGATATAGCTGGTTCTTTAAAGGGGGGCAGGGGTGGTTTTCTCTCCCCCTCACACCAGAAAATGCAGGGACTAGGCTGGTGTAAAATGGGCCAGTCCGAGAATGTCCCTGCATGATCCTGGGACCATATTCCCTGCATTTTCTGGTATGAAAGGGGTATTATTTCAAATAGCCGGGACATGCAGTGCTCTGAATACAGCCGGGCAGCCCCCTGCTCTCTGCCCGGCTGTTAATGGCTGTAATTTCTGCCAGGCGGCGACTGTCCCCCAGTTACCACGAGTATGTATTCCCCCTTGGCAATGAGCATGTAATCCCACATGGCAACGAGCATGGAACCCCTGGCAATGAGCATGGAACCCCTGGCAATGAACATGGAACCCCTGGCAATGAACATGTAGGTAAGCAACACTTATGTAGCATAATTTTTAATAGGCATTATGGTGTTTGGCATAATACGTAATGGAGATTATGGTGTGAGGCTTAACATGTAATGGGCATTATGGTGTAAATTTTTAATGTCCGCCTTTGGCGCGCAATGCCCCTATTTATGAAGCATATTGTGCATTATTGCTCAATCTGTTTGGTATAGTGCAGGCATGTCCAAACTATGGCCCTCCAGCTGTGAAACTACAAGTCCCATCATGCATTGCCACAGTTTTGCAATTAGGGAATGCTAAAACTACTGTATGTCAAGGCATGCTGGGATGTGTAGTTTCACAACAGCTGGAGGGCCACTGTTTGGACATGCCCGGTATAGTGTGTATTTTGGCTCAATCCATGTGGCAAAATGTGAATTTTGCCTTAATCTGAGTGGCATAACGTGAATTTTGACTCAATCTGTGTGTCATAGTGTGAATTGTTGCTCAATCGGTGTGAATTTTGTCTCATTCCATGTGGCAAAATGTGTAAGAAGCAAGTACAGTATAAGTTACTATTGTGTTGCATGATTTGTATAAGGGGTATATGGTGTGGTAAACTTAGGTGACCACATAAAAGGTGCTGAAATGTTGGTATGACTGGAGTGCCGCCTCACCCCGCAAGTATCTTAGGACATCGGCGTCCTGCGGGTGCACCTTTGGAGGGCACCGGTCCAATATATCTCCCTGCATTTTTCTTATGCCAGCCCCCTGCCTTTTCCCGGCATATATAATTAGTTGAAAGTATTTACACAAATAGAGACACACCCATGAGCAGATCATCCAAACAGAACACTGGTCACGCCACCCACATTATTAGGTGCTGGCCACAACCCCTATTATTGCACATAATAGGCCCTTGATCATTTTCAGCTCCAGGCCCATTTAGACCTTAATCTGGCTCTGACTCATCTCAACCTTTTCATGTGGCGACCTTTTGTCTGTGTTGACCTAGTGCATGTCTACTTATGTCAACCTTGTTCCTATCAACCATTCGTGGTCGACTTCTTCTCTGTGGACCTAGTAACTGTCGACCCTTTGATCCATGCTCATAAGAGGATTAGTTGAAAGTTGTTACTTATTTATATTTGCGTCTATGTAAATGTCTGCAAGCGTTTGTGCTGCTTGATATCTCAACAAAACATGAAATCCTTAATTCCTTATAGACAATCAGCCCTGGGCTCATCTTTGCACCACTGGGACGTAGGGTGTGGAGGGAATAGTAATTAATATTTATCATTGATATTTTACAGATGGACTACAGGTTTCAGCAAGCTTTCCAGGGCATGATGGCATTTAGTGAACCACAAATACCAGCATGCACAGACATAAAGGACCCACTGGCACATATAAAATAAAATAATAATAATTGATCATTTCCAGGATTTGCTGAGATTTGCTGTTTCGCTAGTTCTGGCAAGTTACAGCTCACCCAAATTTGGAATAGTCAACGTCATATAAATCCCATGAGTTACTAATTAAATAAATAAAAATACCTTTTTTTTTCTCTGTCTGGGTTTTTAATGTATAGTGTACTGCAAGCTTATAGCTTGTATATAATTATATGTTACTGAGTATAGTTATTCTGCTTTAGCTGACCTTTGGTAGTTTATTTTACAGAATATCTGTACAGAGGAAATATAAAGACTTCATAGCAACTAGTAAAATAAATGAAGTGATGTAAGCATTCTGTGCAGCTACAGTATGTCTGGGAATCACATTCAATGCAGTTGCTATGGTTTTTCTACTTCATCATAACTATAATCATTTAGTTACACTAACCCAATCACTCAGTATATGTTGTCAGGAAGTCTTAGGAATCAGGCGGGGTATCTATCAACGTGCAGTGTGATGGGAAAGTCTGAACGCACCAAACAGTGGATATAAGAAACCCAGCGGTTTGGAGGGTCAAAACTAACCAGCAGTGTATAATAGGTTTGAATCCCCTGATTTGTGTGTGGTTTGGTATACTATAAATGCCATGCTTATCCCCACATTTTATGTAACATGGACACTTCCCGAACATCATCAAACGTTCAGCTGCCCTGTGAATTTTTTGTTTTCTTTAAGTTGGGGAGAAAAATAAGATTGGGGCAATGGTTGAGCATTGCGGAGCAGCATAGTTCCCATGTAAAGTCTATGGGAGAAGTCTGTGCGAGCAATGGAAACATTTGCTATACTGTTACATCCAAAATATCCACTATGGAATCATTGCCCTTATCTACATAAGACATTCGGGTAAGATGGGAGTTCTATTGGAGATGAGATGTTGTCCATAAGATCTATTATATTCTAGAAGGTGCTAAATAAATAAGTAGAATCTGATTCCATCTTCAATAGAACTCCCGTCTTAGTAAATGAACCCTTCAGTTCAGTGTCACACTTGGTGTACACATGGTGTTCTATGTTTTATAGCATCCATACCCTTAACACAGTGGTTCCCAAACTGAGTGCCATGGTACTAGAGTGGCCAATCAGCAGTATCCTGGGATTCGGCCCTAAAATTGTCATAATTTGAATCCTGAATTTCAGGATTAGCCTGGTCACTAAGATGCTCCTGGATGCTCCTGCCCTCGGCTGTGCTGTGTGCAGCATGATGTGGTCATAGGTCACACTGCGCAGCCTGTCGCACCTATTATCTCCAGTCTGCCATTGTTGCCTGCCATCCTGGCAAGCCCCATGTAAGTAAACCTGTGGATCGGCCGGTTTGGGGGAAGGAATTTTTTTAAATGAATACACAGATACAAGGGATGCTCAATCCTGTCCCCCACCTCATAACTGAACCAAGGATCACATATAAGCACGACTTATGTAATTTTATATTTACTTAAAATGTTATCCATAGCAAACTTTTGGCCTAGGGGTTCCATGAAAATAATTCTAACACTCTAGCCATAAACCTCTAGACCAAGCATTTCCAACCACGGTCCTCAAGACACACCAACAGTGCAGGTTTTTTAGGTATCCAGGCTTGAGCACAGGTGACTTAATTAGTATCTGAGGGATTCTGATTAAACCATCTGTGCTGAAGCCTGGATATCACTAAGGGCGGGATGTATTAATATACATCGCCGCCATTCGCGTAACAGCCACCGCGATGCTGCCGCATATGTACTAACATATGCGGCTAGCATCAGGTTGCGGTGACGGAGACCCCCGCGATACCTGTGATGTGGTCTGCGGGGGTCTCCGTCACCTCCCGGAGGCTGCCAGCGCCCCCCTGCGTCTCCTCCTCCCCCTGAAGCCGGATGTCCTCCCGGCTGTGACACCTGGGGGAGGAGGAGATCAGGGGGACGGGGGGGGGGGGGGCGCACGGACGGCGGCGGCCGTCCGTGTAAATATTTGTGTACAGACATGGAGATGCGGCAGGGTTTCTGTACACACCAGCAGAAGCTTTACAACTATGAAAACCCAGTTACTTAACCAGTGGACTGGGTATATTGAAAAACTAGCCGTACTAACTTTTATAAACACTGGTAGATGGCTAGGGGGTGTGTGTGTGCTCTCTAACATCCACGCCCCCTCACTGCTGCCCATCGCCGGCTACCACAAACATAATTATCGCATATGATCTAACATATGTGATAATTATGACAAAAGACAGCTCTTGCGTTATAAGCTGTCTTTTGCGGTGACCCGGCGATGAGCGGTGGGTCCCAGCGGCTCCCTCTCTTACCCGGCCTGGATGCTGCTGCTGCAGGGGGGGCTGGCTCTCCTCCTCCTCCCTGCACCCAGATGAGGATGTGCAGTGGAGGAGGTCACCGGTCCGGGCAGCACAGCTCTGTGCTGCCCGTACACAGGTGAGGGGGGGTCGGTGCAGGGCGGTGTGGGGTCGCGTTAGGAGCCCATAGGCTTCTATGGGGCACCGCCAGATTGTTCTGGTGATGCCCCACGTCGTGGTAACCCGACGGGGGAATCTTAGAGCATCCCAAAATGTGGTAAAAACACAGATAACTGGGTTTTTACCGGATTTTTTTTTAGAGAATCTCCCCTTCGGAGCTTGAGCAGATAGGGTATAATTCAGCTCACCAACTGATAAGTGTATGTGGGCGCTGCGTAGTGCTGCAGCATGCTGGAACATCAGTAAATGCATCAGATAATCATAGGTGTCACTGGAGCTAAGTGGAAAACTATTGTCTTCCACTAAGGCACTCTCACACAATCTCAAGATAGCTCTGCACATGCTCAGTAGTAGCGTTGGCAGCCATCTAGGTAAGGAAATTACACTTTCATGGAGGAGAAGCAGTATGGATTTTGTGCAGTTGCAAGCTGCACTTTCAACAAAAAACAGCCCACTTTAATGCACTTACGATAGTTTATAAGCCAGCCTTGTGATGAAGGTGAGGGCAGGCTCGTTTTTCTTCTGTGTCTGTATATCTCTGTGTGCATATATTGATGTAAACTTACGTTAAAAATATATGAGCATTATTGTGTAAGGCGTGTAATGGACAGTTACGTCCACTTGAACGGCCTTGTCCACCATGCTCAGATAATTAAAAATGGACACTTAATTTTATTGTTCACAGTGTGTCATAGGAGCAGATGTAGTAAGCCTTGGAGATAGATAAATTGGAGACACATAAAGTAGATGATTGTCTGGTACTTCTCTGTAAATGTTAGCAATCTCTGAGACATAGTATATCTGCCCCAAGTCTAATGAGTAAGGATGCATGAAACCCACACCAGTGAAGTCTGAGGATCAGGAGGATGAGTGGCAACACACACTGAACTCTTTTCTTTATGAGTTAGACCAGCGGTTCTCAAACTGTGGGTCCTGACCCCAAAGTGGGTCCTGACCTTCTCAGCATGGGGTCACGACTCCATTTTGCTGACCATCAGGCTGATGACTTTTCTTATCTCAGTCAGTGATTCAAGGAGTATGGAAAATCTGTTGAATTGTCTGTTATTTTAGACTCCTCCCATCATTTTGTGCCTCCGCAATGCTGCCATGTATGTGCTGTCTGCTGACTACACATGTGATGTGATGACCTTTTGCAGTCACTTGCTGGGGTCCCGTAATAATTTTTAATGTCTAATGGGGTCCCAGAGCAAAATAGTTTGAGGACCCCTGAGTTAGACAATTCCCCAAACATACAGATGCGCCCTACCTTGTCTATTAAGTCTTCTAAATCTGTTATAAAGATATTAGGAAACCAAAAAAAAAAAATTCCTGCTGCTTATCAAAGCTATAGAAAATCTTAGCCTACTTTCTGGCCCTATAGCAACCATATTGAATGCATCCTTAACCTAATACTTCTATTGAGACACCTCTGTACACAGCAGTTGTTGTTTTTATGAACTTTAGTAGTGTTTTAATTCACAATATGTCAAAACATAGTGCCCTCAGTTCATAGTATGCTACATTTTAGTGCCACAGTTCATAATATGCCACACTGTAGTGTCCCCAGTTCATAATATGTCACATTGTAGTGCTCACAGTTCATTCAGTGCATCATTACAGTGCCTCCATTTCATATTATATACCATTACAGTGCCCAGTTAAGATTATGCCACATTACAGTGCCCCCTTACCATTATAACATCCACTACACATGCGACTCACTGAAATAGAATGTGGGTGCAGGACGCGGTCCCGACAGTCGGGATCATGACAGTCATTTACCCGACGTTGGGATCCCAACTGTCAAAACGCCGACAGACGGGTGCCCGATGGCCACCCGCTATTTTCCCTCGTGGGGGTCCACGACCCCCATAGAGGGAGAATAAAATAGGTGGCGAGAGTAGCGAGTCACCGTGCCCACAGTGTGGTGAGCGCAGTGAGCCCGCAAGGGGCTTTGTTGCGCTCACCATGCTGTCTGAGTCCGGGCAGTCGGGATCCCGACGTCGGGCTAATGACTGTCGGGATCCCGACTGTCATAACCCTATACCACACTCATAGAATGTCACCCCATTCACACAGCCTGGACCTAATTACTTAGCAGGCCCTACTGGGAACTTGCCAGACATCTATATGTCCTAGTCTGGGTCCTTCTAAACCGCTGGTAATGGCAACCACTATTGATACACCCATGCCTACTGATGAACGCCGTGTTACAACCCAGTCACATCCATTCAGCATTAAGTAACTAGAATACATGTGACTCTGAATCACTCATACTGTATGCTTGATTGTAGAGTATGTGTAGTGCTAATACTTATACTTGCAAGATATGTGTATGATATGGGATGCAGTTTAAATCCCGGCGGTCGGGATCCCGGCGTTCAGAATCCCGACACTGGAATCCCGACCGCCAAAATCCCGACACTTTCTCCCTCCGTGGGTGTCCACGACACCCCTGGAGGGAGAATAAATTAGCGTGCCGAGCGTAGCGAGGCACCGGGCCCGCTGCGTGGCGAGCGCAGAGAGCCCGCAAGGGGGGGGGGGGCGATCCACGTCCCCCCCTGTCGGGATTCTGCAAACATTTCGGTAAATTATAGTCCAACAAGTCACTGTCAGTATATATGTATACCCCTGTATATATTAGAAACAAAGGCAGAATGTCTGTACAGTCTTCTACAGTTTGAAATAAACACTGAAATGTGAGATGAATCAAGGCTTGGAGAGAGACCAAGTGGAGCAGTGGTCCAAATCAACCAATCAGCTTCCAACTGTTAGTGGTTGCTTGGGGCAACTTTTAATATTTATATCTCTCTAAGGCTTGATACATCTCCCCATTATTGAGTGGATCAAGTCAGTGCTAGAGACATTCAGTTGCATGAGTGGGCAGTAAGGCCACCTGATATAGCCCAGCTGTGTGTTTTGCTGCCACAAGCAGTCATAGTCACAGCAGGCTCAGATAAACTTCTTCTCTTTCTAATAACCCATCCGCAAGAAGGGCAATTTCCTGGAGACTATCCAGAGAGTATCAGTGAATGGAGCAGAGCGTAGCTGCTGTGCGGTGATGATGGGAGCTATGACAGGTAGCAGGAGTTCTCTAAACGATTTGTTCCAGCTCTTTTATATCAGCTGTGATCTCTACAGGCACTCTGTGCAATAAGCCTGGCAGAGTCATTAGCAAGTAAGAGGAGAGGTAGTGTTAAGCCAGAGTCATTTACACCTGTTACAGTCCTTCTTTCTCTGAGAATTATTTAGCAATATTTTCCATATTTTGTCTCGCGTGTGTCACAAATCATTCTTAAACAGTGTGGAGTAATAGATGGATAATGTTTAGGTAGACAATCATTATGAGTCGACACCACATGGTGTAAATGAAGACACCAAATGCATATTCGCAAACACATAAGTGACCCAACCTGCCAGCTCAGGGCAGCAATAATTGTACCTACAATATGAAATGTCATTTGGGCCTTGCTCACAGAATTCCATACATTGCAAGAAACAGCTTCACCCTGATGGACAAGACTTCCAAAAGCCCTCAGATATGCCCAAGCTATAGATCAGATGTGGGAACCTTTGGCCCTTCAGCTGTTGTTGAACTACACATCCCAGCATGCCCTGCAACAGTTTTAGCATGAGCAAATAGCAAAAGTATATCAGGGCATGCTTGGATGTGTAGTTCAACAACAGCTGGAGGGCCGAAGGTTCCCCATCCCTGCTATAGATACATAAAATTATAGGTATGAGGTGACTGGTAGACAATGTCTAGGTAAGCAGTCACTAATGGTCAACAGTTACTATCTCGACACCTTGAAATGGTTGTCATATCCAAGGTCGACATTGACAAAAGATCAACACAATTTATAGTCGACACATGCTTATGTTTTTTTTTTAAAGGTGGTTTTTCAGACTTAACTGTCCTATGTCACATATGTCGACATAGAGACCAAAAAATGTGGAAAACTCATGTCAACCATGTCTATGTCGACTATAAGCTTGTGCCGGCCTTTTGTCAATGATGACTTTGCGTATGTGGATCATTTCAAGGTGTCAACCTAGTGACTGTCGACCTAGACCAGGGATAGCCAACTCCAGTTGTCGAGAGCTACCAGCAGTTAACGTTTTCCAGGTCTCCTCACAGAATCACAGAAGTAATTAGCTCCACCTGTGGATCTTTTAAAATGTGTCTGTCAGTAATGAGTGCACCTGTGTACCTGCGAGGTGAGCTGGAAACCATGAACTGTTGGTAGCTCTCGAGGACTGGAGTTGGCTACACCTGACCTAGACATTGTCTACCATTTATAACCAAAATTGTATTGCCTATTATTTTCTCTACTGATAAATTTATTTTCAGATATATATTTGGACAACCTTTTAGATGCTTTCCTTCAGAAGACTATTCACACCAAACATGCAATTTTGTAATATTGGAATCTTTTTATTTGGGGCTAAAGATCATTCTGGTAATAAGACGGCTTTCCCAATGGTTGTCACATTTCCTTGAATTAAATGTAAATTTGACTCTAAAAACGTATCTACTACTTTAAAATTGTTGTCAGCAGCTACATATAAAAAGTGAGTGGAGAACGATAAACAACCAGCCAATCAGCTTGTAGATGCCATGTTACAGGCTGGGTTTGAAAAATGGTAGGAGCTGGTTGGCTGGTAGTTAATTACTCTCCGCTTTATCATTTTTATAGCTTGGCGCATCTGGCCCTTTGCATCTGTCACCTCATGACAGATACGTCATTAGCTTCTCAGATAATTTGATTTGTCCTAAGTGTGGGTAAACTAATGCAAATTTGTATCGTTGTTTTAGGCCTACCAAGTGTGGAAGTTTAGAGGAAGAACTACTTACCTTTTACACCAATGTTGGCTATCCTTGGAATTCTGCCACCAAATATTAGGGTCTCTAAGATCGGGTGGAACCAAGCATGGTAAAATCCTCAGCATCTAGAAAATCTATTCTCCAAATGTGAACTTCGAGCTCCTACGACTCATTTATTCCATTACAACATGTTTTATGTCAGGCCTTAGCATAGGTGTGCGCACATTGAGTGTTAGGGGTGCACAGGCACCCCTAATGCTGTGCCCACCTTATGAAAACCTCCCTGCCACTAGCAATATCTGCAATACCTTTTACCAAAGACTTTTAGGACTGTATTCCATTAAAAGAAGCACCCTTTAATCAATTACGTGTTTTGCATTGTTATTTGTACTAGACCATTGTCATATCACTACATACCTGCATCATCCATATATGTTTTTTACTTTATTTGCCTTTACTGTTACACAGATTAATTAGAAGATTACAACTGTAATAGGCAGGAGAAAATATGTTGTGGCTGAGAGACGTTTTATATTGTAGCGAGTGCCAATAGATAATGGTAGACATGCCTGATTGGCACACCCTATGGGCAGTAATAGACATGCACAACAGGGGGTACCACACACACCCCTTTGATAATGCACCCCCTAAAAAAATGTGCTGCGCACACCTATGGGCCTTAGCAACCTGTGGCTCTCCAGCTGTTGCAAAACTACTTGTCCCAGCATGCCTTGCCACAGTTTAAGCACTCCGTAATTGCAAAACTGTGGCAAGGCATGCTGGGACTTGAAGTTTCACAACAGCTGGAGAGCCACAGGTTGGCCAGGCCCGCACTAAGTGAGGAGAATGGATTTGTTAGAATCAAACCATATATTCTCTGAAACAAGGGAAAGCTGTATTGGGGGCCAATGTATTATGGCTGGCATATTCAATGTGATCTGGTTGGAATCTTACTGCCAAGGATCGCATTGCTATATCCAATCCATCACCGGGCAGATGCTGGGACAGGAGCTCCAAAAGTAACCCATCCCTGCGATCTGCTCTTCCGTGTGCTGGGGTGTCTGCACATGTGCGGTCAGCGCTGACACCCAGCTGACCGCTGTCTACAATGGGCTGCCGCCATGCATTCTGTATATTGATACATCAGGCAGCATTGCATCTCCTAGAGAAACTAGTGGGGGATGCTGCTGTGTGCATGGAGTATATTTACTAAAGTGTGGGTTTTCAGAATTGGAAATGTTTTTCAAAGCAACCAATCAGATTCTACTAATTTATCTAGCATCTTTTAGAAGATAATAGCTAGTATCCGGTTGGTTGCTTCCTAGTTGTAGACATACAGCTATATGATACTTTTACTGCAGTTCCTGTACTATTTATACTATGGCACACCTTTATGACCTTTGAGATTTTGATCATGAGACCATGAGAACACTTTCTTTAAGTATGTCACTGTTTCAATAAAAAAGTTTTGGAACATAAACTGAATCCCCCTACATATCATTTCTATAGGACATGCTGGAAAATCCAATCAGCTGATGATTGCATTGTGCTGTGTCTGCTCGGAATCCCTGTCATTGGTGGCACACATGTGTTAGTGAATGTCTTGTGTTAGATGAGCAAAGAATGGAGTGTGTAAATACTGCCCCTGGCAGCAAAAGATTAATAATCCCAATGCTGGTTTCTTTCTACAACATTCTATTGAACAGTCGGTTGGTAAATGGTAAAATTATATATATATATATATATATATATATATATATATATAGATATAGATATATATACACATCACAGTTTTGTTCTAATTTTCCGATATAGTAAAGCGTGTTTTCTAGGCACAGATTCCTCTCAGCAACACAGAAGTGCAACTTAAATACAGATCTGACTACACGTTACATTTTGTGTGTGTTACATTAGTATAATTTCTCACATTCTGTGATTCTTAGGTAAAACTTCCTTCTTATAATCAATCTGACCCTGCATCTAATTTAATGGAAGGATATACCGGTAGTTTAGAGGAAATACATGAGAAAATGGCAAAAAATACACATGGACATCTATCCAGGCAAATGTACATTATTATTCTCATGTTTTGCCTGTAGCAGGGGAAATAAAACATGCCTAGAGCTGGCAGTACTGTCTGGACCTGGGCCCTTATTCTGGTTCACTCGCAAAACCAAATTCCCTCTCAAATGGACAAAACCATGTGCACTGCAGGTGGGGCAAATGTAACTTGTGCAGAGAGAATAAGATTTGTGTGAGTTATTTTGTTTCTGTGCAGGGAAAATACTGACTGCTTTATTTTTACACTGCAATATAGATCTCACTTTGCAGTAAAACCCCACCCAAATCTTATTCTCTCTGCACATGTTATATCTGCCCCCCTCCAGTGCACATGGTCCATTTGAGAAGGAATTTGCCTTTGCGAGATAACCAGAATAATGGCCCTGGTACCAAGTGAAGAATGAAGGATATTATTGAGTATCTATAAGGCAATATGCAGGGTACATGTGTGAAATCTTAATGACACATGTATTTAATGTAGATTTCCATAAAATTTTGTACAATGTAATAAACACTTAGCACTTATCTTAATATCATGGAATTAAAAATTCTTCTGTTGATTCTCCACATCTTCGGTTAGAAGGAACACACTAATGGCCCATACACACTAGTAGACTTTCATTTCAAAAGACTTTGCCAAAATCTTTGATAGATATATCTTTCACCAAAGTAGTGCGTACACACTGGACTATTTTCCTCAAAGAGCGAGAGATTTTCAGGAGGCGAAAGACTTTGCTGAAAATCTTTCATATACAAGGCTATTTACATAATGGTCTGGGTTTGAATTCCAAGGGTGGGAGCAGGGTCCATTTTAATCAGTGCATTCCTGTTCTTGGTGCCTGATTCAGAACTGATTGCTGGCAAAATCCCACCCGTGTGCACGGCAAACATTTTATTTGTAGCCGTGCACGTAGGGAGAAAATTATTCACACCATCATGTCCATTACACATTATACCACATACTAGAACGCCCATTACACAATATGCCACACACCATTGGGTGATCGGCAGTGGGTGATAGTGATGGATAGCGGGTGACAGCAGTGTAAGGGTGGTGGATGAGGGTGACGGGCAGTGGGTGATAGTGACAGATAGTGGGTGACAGCAGCATGAGGGTGATGGGCAGTGGGTGATAGCGATGGATAGTGGGTGATAGCGATGGATAGTGGGTGACGGCAGCATAAGGGCGACATCGGTGTGAGGGTGACGAGCAGTGAGTGATAGTAATGGATAGTGGGTGACAGCAGCATGAGGGTGGTGGATGAGGGTGACGGGCAGTGGGTGACAGCAGCGTGAGGGTGATGGGCAGTGGGTGATGGTGACGGATTGTGGGTGACGGCAGCGTAAGGGTGGCCGGTGATGGTGACGGATAGTGTACTGGCTGGGGGGGGCACATGCCATCCTGCCACCCGACACAGTCCGCTACTGGAACTTGGGCCCCTAGGATTATGGGGCCCTAGGGCAACTGCCCATCAAGCCCTTGCATTAAGATGTCCCTGAATATATACATTGCTGGCCTGTGCCAGCAATGTATATATTACTTGCTAATACGTAATCATTGGTGCCCTGTGGCACCAATAATATATACATTGCTGGTCTGTGCCAGCAATGCATATATTACTGGCTTATTAATAACATTGGTGCCCAGTGGTGCCAGTAATATATACATTGCTGGCATGTGCCAGCAATGTATATATTATTGGATTATTAATAACATTGGTGCCCAGTGGTGCCAGTAATATATACATTGCTGACCTGTGCCAGCAATGTATATATTACTGCATTATTAACATTATTGGTGGCCAGTGGTGCCATCAATATACACATTGCTGGCATGTGCCAGCAATGTATATATTAATGGATTATTAATAACATTGGTGCCCAGTGGTGCCAGTAATATATACATTGCTGACCTGTGCCAGCAATGTATATATTACTGCATTATAAATATCATTGGTGGCCAGTGGTGGCAGAAATATATACATTGCTGGCATGTGCCAGCAATGTATATATCACTGCCTTTAACATTGGTGGTCAGCGGAGGAGCAGGGAGGATGCGGCCAGTGGGCTGGGGGCGGGGCGTTCGGCTGGGGGGCGGGGCGCTCCGACGTGCTGCTGTGTAGCCGGAAGGAGGGGGAGAGGAGGCTGCGCTGCGTACATGTCTGCAGCCTGTGACCGGACAGCGTGGGAGCGAGGAGAGGTGAGTATAAGCAGGGGGAGGGAGCGGGCGGTCAGCTGGGCTGAAAGTCTGTGATCTTTCAGCCCGGCTGCCGTACACATTTAGCGATGATGGCTAAAAAACCAGCCATCATCGCTAGATGTGCTGGTAAAACCAGCAGACTTTCCACCTCGCTAGCGATGATGCGGGAGCGCGCATCATCGCTAGTCGGGGATCTCTGGCCCATACACACTAGGCGATTTTCAGCTGAAAATCGTCAAGTGTGTATGGGCCTTTAGATACAATTACAGTGACCTAAGGAAGTGGAGCAGAATCCCGCAGGCAAAGGAGCACCAAAACAGAGCCCAATATGTTTTTATTCCAATGATCTTATTCAGAGGTCTGGCTTCCGGTGTTATCCACTGACCTAAAATACTATTCTGGTGATAACATAAGAAACAGCATTTGTGCAAACATAATAATAGGAATGAAAACAGCTCATACACAAAATGACTGATTGGGATTCTTAAAGAAAAAATTATTGTATTAAAATAGATGTCTAATAAAGCATATTAAACATTGCCCGATTGATTCATTGCCTGATTACATCATCTATATTTGTGTTGAATATGTGTAATATAAAGAGAATATCACAAAGTATAAAGAAAATGATACAATATTATTTTTCAATATAAAATCTCATATTGTACACAATATAGATTTTATATGCACACTATACTGTTTAACCCACAAACACTACATCAAATACAACAGGTATACAGTAATAAAGGTACTCTTTACCTAGAAGGGCGCCCATCGTGGTGATCGCGGGCATCGCGGGCAGTACATTAACGGCCGCGACGCGATGCCCGCGATCACTGCGATTTCCCATAGGGTTCAATGTTAAATTTTGTGCTGACCGCGATTTTACATTCAATGCTTCAATGGCCGCGATTTGGCCATAGGAATCAATGTTAAATGGGCTACAGAGCCCAAATAGGCACAATTAACACTTAAATGTCCCCCCAAATTTGTAACGCCACCCCACGATCCACGCCAACCCGAAGCGTGGCGAGCGCAGCGAGCCCGCGAGGGGCGGCGGTACGCGTCCTCCGACCTTTTCATGCCCTACTATCCACGTCAGCGTGGAGTTGAGAATAGAATAGTGTGGCGAGCGCAGCGAGCCACCGAGCCCAAAGCGTGGCGAGCGCAGCGAGCCCCGCGAGGGGACGCGGATACCTTCACAGTTATACGCGTCCCCTCGCGGGCTTCACAGGTGTCCGTGGCGACGCGGACACCTGTGAAGTCCGCGAAGGGACGCGTTTACCTGTGAAGGGTTAATTGTGCCTATTTGGGCTCTGTAGTCCATTTAACATTGATTCCTATGGTAAAATCGCGGGCATTGAGGCATTTTACATTAAAATCGCGGTCAATCATCCTTTTTAACATTGTTCCCTATGGGAAAATCGCGGTCATCGCGGGCAGCAGATTTTTATGTACCCGCGATTTACCCGCGATGCCCACGATGCCCGCGATTTTTTACCCCCGACGCCCGCGATTCCAATCGCGGGCGCCCTTCTAGGTAAAGAGTACCGTAATAAATACATATTAATTATTAATGCAATCATATAACTTAACATTGAATATAGTTCAGTTATTAAACTAAATAATACCTAACATTTTTACAATTCAATACATTTAATAATAAGTTCCATGTACAAAGGGTACTATGTCTGTCCATCGTTGTCCCGCCTCCCCACAGATTCTGGTGCCCCTAAAGCTGCTTAATGGTAGAGCCGTCCCTGAGAAAGTTCATAATAATTTTTTTTTAATACGGACATATTATTGTATCCTAATTTTATTTCAATCAAAGTTTTTCTGAAAAATCAAGTTACAGCCACACTTTATACCTAACGAATGTGGAATTACATGAAATTCTTTTATTTAATAGACCATTTGCACATATTACATTTTGGTTATAGATAGTGGCAGGTGCTAGTGGCAAGAATTTATCTGTCTAAATGAATGACGTTTTAATATATGCTACTTGTACACTACATATAGAGAAATAATCTCTCTCTTAGAAACAATCATGGTATTATTTATATTCAGTATATATATCAGTACAATGTTATAAGTAAATTGTAAAAGAGGACTACATTAAGAACCCCTGTCCTTGTGAAATACAATTTATTAAAGTATTAAAATATTAAAGCCTAAAATAGAAAAGCAATTTTAATACTTATGATTTATGGCCAATCATGTTCCCAGCTGGTGTCTGTCTGGTGATCATCATTCTGTCATGACGATGGGCCTGATTTATGTGGAGGTCTGGAGCTGCAGCTCCATCCTCCCCATTGTTCATCTGGCCCTGCCCCCTGTAAATCATTCTCTCCAGCTGATAGGGTGACAGCCGGCTCCTTCCATCCTCTCCTGCAACTGCCCCTGTGCCTATCTATCCACCTATCTATCTATCTATCTATCTATCTATCTATCTATCTATCTATCTATCTTATAAAATACTAGCTGAGATACCTGGCATTGCTCAGGCTTGGTTGTGCAATTAGCATTACTTTGAACTTTGCCCTTCTTTTTTTTTAAGCTTAACCGCTCGCCATGCCCATAGTGCAACCAGCATACACTTCTAGGGGTAACTTACACCCAAAGTATTTTTCTTACACAGATTCTAAATTGTATGTGTACCAAATTTGTTGTAAATTGCTTCAGGCATTCCAGAGTTATGCTGGAACATACATACATACATACATACGCGCACATACATACATATATATATGGCTACAATACACATAGCTATCACATCAATGTTTGATTCCAGGCATGTTATCTGGTCTGAAGCTCACAGCACACTTTGCTTTTATAGGTGAGCAGCTACCAACACACCTGTCACTAATCATCTAGGGAAATGGTTAACATAAGCTATGAAATCTTAGTTAAAAACAGGGTGCATGAGAGAATGTGACCACAATAAGACTAATTAAAAAAAAATAATCTAATAAACAATATATACACTTAACATCGGCACTCACCTTTCCTAGTTTTGGGGTGCCCTATGGCTTGTGACCACATTGTTTAAACAGACATTGTAGGGGCTCTGCACACACTAAATTAACTGATAATAAATAGTGGAGATTTGGTTCATGAATTGATCAATGCATTTAAGCCTGCAGCCCCCTTCAAGGGACCCCACTTTTCTGCAGGTCCTAACACTATCGCTGAAAATGGCTACAATACACATAGCTATCACATCAATGATTGATTCCAGGCATGTTATCTGGTCTGAAGCTCACAGCACACTTTGCTTTTATAGGTGAGCAGCTACCAACACACCTGTCACTAATCATCTAGGGAAATGGTTAACATTATATCAGATGGCAGTTTTGTTGTTGCCCATTACTGACTCCAAACTGCCCTGACTCACTTTAAAAAAATATGTAACCTGATATTGATTCATTGGACCTGCTTTGATCACAAAGCAGCCGCTGTATACTTTAAATCTTTAACCTCCCACCACCAGCACCACACGCACCCCCCCCCCCCCCAAATACACACACACACACCCTGCAACCCTCATTGTCTCCTGCTGATAAGGGGATTAATGGGACAAATCATTTATTGCTCTCTGTACTTGCTTTGCTCTCTAGCTGTATAAGCCAGGCAAGGCAGTGCACAGCATCTCTGAGCATGTGTGTTCCTTTCAAATGACGGTTACTATTTCTGTCTCAGCTCAGGAGTGTTCTGCCAGGACTTACATAATTAGGCACTGATAAATTTATCAGCTTGCAAAAGTAAGCTGGTTCCTCTGCAGTTACAGAATAACATTTCTGTCATTTTACAGCGATTTATTAAATGAATTATGCAATAGCAATAGAAAGACTCAGAGACTGACCAAAACCTCATGGATCCTGTTGCAAGACACCAATTTAGGCCACCATAATCCTCGCCTTTGGTGAAAACCCCACATAAATATACAGTATGGGTAACCAATACCACTCAGTGCCCCCTGGTGTCTAGATAGCAGTGAGGTTGTCTAATGGATTGCCCAGCTCTGGAATCATACATTTTATGGGCTGAGCAGCAGCCCATAAAAATTTGGGTTCTGCGCATGCACCGGACCCGAGACCCTGAATATGCATCTGGAGAATCTGGGTAAATCTGGGTAAATTGTAATGTGCCATTATTCTCGGTACATTATGACGTGGTGTGTCTATCCCTGGGGCGGCCAAGCATTCTGCGCTTACTTTCACTGGCTTCCTTGCCATGCTTTAAGACCTTAACTTAACTGTTTTCCTTACTTGATGCCTGAAATGTTGCAATACTCACGGTAGCTCCCTCTGTTCCCCAGGATTAAGTGCTAATTGTGCCTATGGATCACCAGGGCTGCACCAGAAATGTTGGGTCCCGGGACTGATTTCCAGAGCCACAACCAGTCCATGCTCAAATATCTGCCCAGCTTCTAAACCATACATATATGCTCTACCTGAAATATCAGGGGGGCTCCCAATTATTGGTAATAGCTTCAGGGGAGCCAGTCACCCTCCCTAATACTGGTGTAATGGAAAGGACATAGGGGTTATTTTGGTTCACTCTTTCTGACAAAATCCTTCTTAGATGGACAAAACCATGTGCACTGCAGGGGGGAAGATGTTACTTGTGCAGAGAGAATTAGATTTGGGTGAGTTATTTTGTTTCTGTGCAGGGTAAATACTGACTGCTTTATTTTTACACTGCAATATAGATCTCACTTTGAAGTAAAACCCCACCCAAATCTAATTCTCTCTGCAACAGTTACATCTGCCCCACCTGCAGTGCACATGGTTTTGACCATCTAAGAAGGAATTTGTCAGAAAGAGTGAACCAAAATACCCCCCATAATGACAAGATTCTATGCAACTCACAAAATTTTGGCCTCTGTAAAATACCACAATGTAGGTCAACTTACTGCAGCGGAGGATGCCTGTGTCTCCTGTCTGGTGACTCCGAGAGGGGAGTTCAATTAAGTCTGAATATCTCATTTAGAAACTGCTAATGATGAGATAACGGGTTTTGATGAGGGAAGGTCCTGGATGGGCCTCCCCATCACTGACAGTACCGAGTACTGATCTCTGATCATACAGGTAGGGGACATGTCATCTACATACAGCTAAGAGCAACAGTTGGCAGACACAAGGTATCCTGTTATCTGGATTTTTAGCTAGAACAGAAGGGATAATTGTTTCATCGCTCATAGGTGGGAATATAATAGCCTGCAAATCGCAGGCATTAGCAAGATTCTGGCAGAATTTTGCCTTGTGAATGATTGCCACTTTAAAACATTGGGCAGACTTGTCGGAATCTCGCCCTTGCCTTTAAGTCTTTGGCTATTACATTCCTCCCCAAATGGTGTCAAGAGCAAATTAACTGAATTCAGAAAGTTCTGAGATTCAGGGGTGTAGCCAGAACTTTATGTGCCCCATATCACATTATGAAGGTGCTGCTCCCCAATGCTTCTTCAGGGGCACCTCTCACCACAATGGGTGTTCATTTGATACCCCATAATATTGCTAGTTAATTTTATGAAAACTACAGTAACAGTTCACTAATTTCTTATTACACACAGTTCCCCAGTACATATTATGCCGCTTGTGTGACTGAGAATCAGCCCCTTCTATTAGATATTACAAGCTGAGAATTTTCATTATAATGCATTTCTTTTCTCACCGTAGTAAGTATAATACTGCCCACTCTGACAGTACCAGTAGTCAGAAATTATTCAATTAGAGGATAGAGGGTCTACCCCAGTCTCCCCTTCCTGTTGAATTTGGATTTTTTGCACCTATTGAATTTGTTGCACTGCATTGATAAAGGTCCATGTAAGGACCGAAACATTGCCAGGCCTTTCCTTTGTGAATTAAACCATTGGACTTCTTTTGAATCATTGAAACCTTCAGACTGGTGAGTGCTGTTTTCCCATCTCTGGGATTACATGGTATTAGATTTGTGAGGGCTGCTTAATTGTGCTACTCTCTAAAGGCCCCCATACACTAGGGCGACTTGTCCTTAGGACAAGTCGCCCCCGACTTCCCCCTGAGCTTCCCCGTCTGCTCCCCGGGGGAGCTTGATTAGATTGGCACTTGATGTGCCATTTTTTACATGTGATAAATCGTCTCGATTTATCACATGTAAAAACCCCGGGGAGCAGGGGGGGGGGGGGCTACAGAGGTGGGAGCTGGTGGGAGCAGGGGGGCGGGGGACACGTCTGTGTCCCCCGCTGCTGGGGACGCTGCGGGGGACAGCGTCGGTGCGAGGCGGTAGAGGCAGCAGGGGGGGCTGGGGACGCTGCGGGGGACACGTCTGTGTCCCCCGCTGCTGGGGACGCTGCGGGGGATAGCGTCTGTGCGAGGCGGTAGAGGGAGCAGGGGGGGCTGGGGACGCTGCGAGGGACACAGGCGGCAAAGAGCCGGGCAGGGGGAGCCGGCCGGGAGCTGTCAGTAATGAATAAAAAAAAAAAAGCCCATACAATGAATGGGCAGCCTGTGATTGGCTGCTGAGCGCTCTCTCAGCCAATTGCTGACTGGCTGAGAGAGCGCTCAGCCAATCACAGGCCGCCCATTCATTGTATGGGCTTTTTTTTTTTATTCATTACTGACAGCTCCCGGCCGGCTCCCCCTGCCCGGCTCTATGCCGCCTGTGTCCCCCGCAGCGTCCCCAGCCCCCCCTGCTCCCTCCACCGCCGCGCCGCCCCACTAGGTCCCAAGTCGGGTGGTCGGACGTGCAGCAGGTCCGACCACCCGACGCAGATCCGATGCGCACGGGACCGCGCATCGGATCTGAGGGGACATCAAAACTAGCCGATTTTGGTCCGATTTCGGCCAGATCCGACTGATCTGGCTGAAATCTGACCAAAATCGGCTAGTGTATGGGGGCCTTTAATGGATGCCTGGTTCTAGGGTGACACTGCAGAGCTTTGATCACACACATATATATATATATATATATATATATATATATATGTCCAAAATAGATCCGGCACTCCCACTGTAGACCAATACTTGCTCCGGTGCCTTCCCAGGGGGGATACCCCAAATATACAGCACAACAGCTCACCAAAGCAGAGGCGTCACTCTGAGACTTGCAGAAGTGATTCTTTATTCAGCAAAGCATGAACAATCCAACAATTGTTTCGAGCCTACAAGCTACATATATATATAGCCATAATAGTGTTACAAGGCGCCCAAACAATGGTGATTCCTGTCTTTCCTTATCTTATAAATCCATACAGAAGCAAATTTTTACTTCTTATATGTAAAACATTTATTAAAACAATTTTAAAACAACCTTTTTCTTGTCATAGGAGTGGTATTTTTAGTTTATGGATGAAAACATGTTAGATTTGTGAGGGCTGCTTAATTGTGCTACTCTCTAAATGGACACCTGGTGGTTCTAGGGTGATACTGCAAGGTTTTGATGATATATATATATATATATATATATATATATATATATATATATATATATATATATACTTGTAAAATGAAGCCGCACTCCAACCAATATGACCAGTGAAAAAAGGCTCTTTTATTAGCAACGTTTCAATACGGGTGTATCATCTTCAGGCACCCGTATTGAAACGTTGCTAATAAAAGAGCCTTTTTTCACTGGTCATATTGGTTGGAGTGCCGCTTCATTTTACAAGTCTATATTCCCTTGAAGGCACACAACAAAGTACCCTGCTTCTAGGAGGAGTGCCCGGCCTCGCAGAAAGTCTATATATATATATATATATATATATATATGGGTAAGGACAGTGGCACTCCAAGGGACTTCTTAATAATAACGACACACACGCAGTGTAGCTTCCGACGTTTCGGATTTTACTCCGTCTTCAAGGGAAAAGAACAAAAAACATACATAGAACACTCACCTAAATAAGCTCTCACCAGTCAGATTCTGTTAGCCGTCCCATGGCGTCTGCCGGGCGTCCCGGGCACTTCCTGTCACAGTAAGTCACGTGATGGAGACGTCATGCTGTCTCACATCCGGAATCCTGAACAGGCGTCCAGGTCGCTTAGCAACCATGACGCTTAGGGACCTGAAAAAAACAGAATGCGGTGTGAACAAAACAAACTTAATGTGGCACAAAGATAAACAGCAAGGGACTATAAACCAATAAAACACCTAGAAATGTAAAATAAAAAATGCAGACAAATAAAGGAAATGAATAAAACACTCAGAAATCAAAGAAAAATGTTGAAGGAGATCTGTTCGTTTAAGCCTTTTGGAGAGACCGTTTGCAACTTAAAGATCCAGCTCGTCTCAAGCTGGAGCAGGCGTCTGTTCCTATCTCCGCCCCGTAGGTTATCAGGTACATGGTCAATTAGGATGTATCTGAGGCTTGAAAGATTATGTTTCAATAAAGCAAAATGTTTTGCAACAGGTTGCTCATTAGGTTTGCTGGCCAGTGCTGCCCGAATTGCAGATCGATGTTGCGCAATGCGCTCTCGAAAGGTCCTGATGGTCTTGCCAACGTAACAAAGTCCACACGGACATTTCAACAGATAGACCACGTGTGTACTAGTACAAGACATTGCATGCTTTATTTTAAATTTGTATCCAGAATGGGGATGTGAAAAGAACTTTGAGCTGATCAGTGCACTGCAGGTAGTGCACCCTGTGCATTTATAACACCCGCCAGGCTTCTTGTGGGTACCAGGTGTAAGTCTGGTTGACAGGTCTGTTCTCACCAACCAGTCCCTGATATTGCGACCTCTCGTGTAAATGGGCATAAGGTGTGTATTTTTAAGTTTCGACAGATCCTTATCATTCTGGATGAGCGGCCAAAGAAGTTTGGAGACAGACGAGATCTGGGTATCACCGGTGTTATATGATCTCACCCATCCTAGTCTGTCCGGGATGGGGGCATCTCTGTTTTTTCTTTTCAAGGTATCGGCACGTGAAAGGGTATTCAACCTACTCCTGGCTTTGGTGATGGTTTCTTGTGAATAACCACGTTGTTTAAATTTAGCCGACATAGAGTCTAAGTCACGCTCTAGCACACTGGGGGAACTGGTTATCCTTTTCACTCGGAGTAATTGGGAAAAAGGAAGCCCCCGCTTCAGGGCAGGTGGGTGATAACTCTGGGCTTGCAGTAGCATATTTCTGTCAGTAGACTTGGAGTAGATAGATGTCTCAATGGCACCATTGGACAGCTGAATACATACATCAAGGTAGTTCACCGAGGTCTGACTCATCGTGTACGTGAACTTGATTGGGCAGTCCATATTGTTGATGTTGTCGATGGTGGATGTAAAATACTCTTTGGTGCCTGTCCAGAATACTAAGACATCGTCGATGTACCTTTTATAGAAAAGAATAGATGGTGAAATATCGTCGGTGAAGAAGAGAGATTGTTCCAGATCTGCCATGTATGCGTTAGCATACGATGGGGCCACTGGGGACCCCATCGCGCATCCAGAGCGTTGTTGGTAATGTCTCTTGTTAAACAAGAAGAAATTGCGGTTGAGGGTCAGCGACAGTAGTTGAATAAACAGGTCAACTAGCGGTCCAAAATAATGGGGGTTGTCGCACAGGAGTTTACGCACAGCTGTCCAATGGTGCCATTGAGACATCTATCTACTCCAAGTCTACTGACAGAAATATGCTACTGCAAGCCCAGAGTTATCACCCACCTGCCCTGAAGCGGGGGCTTCCTTTTTCCCAATTACTCCGAGTGAAAAGGATAACCAGTTCCCCCAGTGTGCTAGAGCGTGACTTAGACTCTATGTCGGCTAAATTTAAACAACGTGGTTATTCACAAGAAACCATCACCAAAGCCAGGAGTAGGTTGAATACCCTTTCACGTGCCGATACCTTGAAAAGAAAAAACAGTGATGCCCCCATCCCGGACAGACTAGGATGGGTGAGATCATATAACACCGGTGATACCCAGATCTCGTCTGTCTCCAAACTTCTTTGGCCGCTCATCCAGAATGATAAGGATCTGTCGAAACTTAAAAATACACACCTTATGCCCATTTACACGAGAGGTCGCAATATCAGGGACTGGTTGGTGAGAACAGACCTGTCAACCAGACTTACACCTGGTACCCACAAGAAGCCTGGCGGGTGTTATAAATGCACAGGGTGCACTACCTGCAGTGCACTGATCAGCTCAAAGTTCTTTTCACATCCCCATTCTGGATACAAATTTAAAATAAAGCATGCAATGTCTTGTACTAGTACACACGTGGTCTATCTGTTGAAATGTCCGTGTGGACTTTGTTACGTTGGCAAGACCATCAGGACCTTTCGAGAGCGCATTGCGCAACATCGATCTGCAATTCGGGCAGCACTGGCCAGCAAACCTAATGAGCAACCTGTTGCAAAACATTTTGCTTTATTGAAACATAATCTTTCAAGCCTCAGATACATCCTAATTGACCATGTACCTGATAACCTACGGGGCGGAGATAGGAACAGACGCCTGCTCCAGCTTGAGACGAGCTGGATCTTTAAGTTGCAAACGGTCTCTCCAAAAGGCTTAAACAAACAGATCTCCTTCAACATTTTTCTTTGATTTCTGAGTGTTTTATTCATTTCCTTTATTTGTCTGCATTTTTTATTTTACATTTCTAGGTGTTTTATTGGTTTATAGTCCCTTGCTGTTTATCTTTGTGCCACATTAAGTTTGTTTTGTTCACACCGCATTCTGTTTTTTTCAGGTCCCTAAGCGTCATGGTTGCTAAGCGACCTGGACGCCTGTTCAGGATTCCGGATGTGAGACAGCATGACGTCTCCATCACGTGACTTACTGTGACAGGAAGTGCCCGGGACGCCCGGCAGACGCCATGGGACGGCTAACAGAATCTGACTGGTGAGAGCTTATTTAGGTGAGTGTTCTATGTATGTTTTTTGTTCTTTTCCCTTGAAGACGGAGTAAAATCCGAAACGTCGGAAGCTACACTGCGTGTGTGTCGTTATTATTAAGAAGTCCCTTGGAGTGCCACTGTCCTTACCCATATTCTATCCCGCTGAGTGCAGCACCCGGGCCGTTGGACTCTGTGATTCCTGGAGTGCCAGCATCTGTTCACTCGTGTACCAGTTTACGTGACCTGTCGGTTTTGTTCTCTGTGGCTGAGCACCCGGTCCCCATCAAAAGTTCTCTATATCCCCTTTCAAGTGCGTGAATTGAACAAGCTTTTGTGCCGCCGCAGCCCGTGCTGTACCACACCGTGCTGCGACAGATATCCACTTGGGTGACACTTTCTTGCAACGTGCACTGCAGCATTATAAGGATTGAATCGACATGGCAGTGCCTCCGCACGATTATCAGTCCAGTGACAGTTTCCAACGTCCCACCCTGCCATTGGGTGAGAGATTGCACTTTTCTGAGGATGAATCCTCCTCAGTATTGTTCAGCCAACGTCTGATTGAATTTGAAGGTGATCCTTCTACAGAGGACATTTTTAACAACATCTTCAAAATGAAGAAAAAAGAAACGGAGCTCTTGCTCCATGGGGTAACACTCTCGAAATACTTCCGTGAAAAGAAGATTCCGAGAGGCTTCCGCATCAGGAACACCCCTACGATTGGGCGCTACAACAACGAGTTTTGTAGGAAGTGGTGTGCCGTGCTTAATAACTGCTCGTTTGATCTGATGACTTTGGTTATCAGTGAGGCGGCACATGAGATGGAAGCCATCAAAATTAAAATTGCTGAATATGAGCATAAACATCTCCATCTTTTGTCTGCTGATCCACCGGGCGACTGGCTGAACAAACTAGCCTCCCAGTTAGCGATTTTTAAAAAAGAACTGATCGCGTTTAAGAAAAACAAATTCGACACGGTAAACAAAGATTATCAAGAACAAAATGTTTACAGATGGCTCTCTGGCCCCCACAAGCCTGCTGAATTTAGACGCAACCGCTTCCGACGCAGAGGCAACAGATCAAACACTGAAGTCGACACTAATAGTGAATCTGCATCCTCGGCCAATGATTCCAATGAACGTCCTTCAACTTCAAAAAACTCCAAGCGCCCCCCACCAGGAGTAAAAACCAGAGCCCTCCTCAAAAAAGACGCCGTCCCCCCAGACGCGGTGGCCAGTGCAGGAGAATCGAAAAGCAAGGCCCGAGGAAAACGGACCTAATTTTCAACATCTCCAAGAGAACTCTCTCTCCCACTGAATTGGCAGTATTAGACCACGGTCTGTCATTTGTGCCGACCAATCAATTCCATGATCTAAACTGGAAAATTGAGACAACCCGTCTCAATAGAAATTTGAAGCTAAGGGAATATTTTAATCGGGAAGATCGGGTTACCGTCCCCAGAACCTTTTCAGTATATGACATGTTCAAACAAAAGTTGACGTTCGATCCCCAATCCCACAATACTTCCATACACAGCTTCATAAAAACCATGGAGGCCCATGTCGACACTCACCTCAAACAACAGAGTGAGCCTCGCCACTCCAACCTATCACCTAATGAATGGAGATCCCTCAGAGACTTATCAACATATGACGACATCATGATTCTCCCTGCCGACAAGGGGGGAGGTATCGTGGTATGGGATTTAGAAGACTATAAGCAAGAAGTCTACTCCCAACTCGATGACCCTAATGTCTACCTTCTCCTGTCTCACGACCCGACTCAAAAGTACAAGCAGGAATTGGTTCTGATCATAAATGAGGCGACAGCTGCAGGAACTTTACCTGACAATGTCAAAGCTTATTTGACGTCAGAATTCCCCAAGACTCCCATCCTGTATTGCCTTCCAAAGGTTCACAAGAACCCCTTGCGCCCACCGGGGCGGCCGATAATTTCGGCACGTGACTCCTTGTATAGTCCAGTGTCCAGCTTTTTAGACTTTTTCCTCCAGCCGTGTATTAAAAATACACCTACGTATCTACAAGACACCACTGATCTTTTGCTTGCGATGTCGACTTTGAACAATCTACCGACAGACTTATGGCTGATCACTTTAGACATCTGCAGCCTATATACCAGTATCCCCCATGATGGGGGGCTGGCAGCTGTGCGTAAACTCCTGTGCGACAACCCCCATTATTTTGGACCGCCAGTTGACCTGTTTATTCAACTACTGTCGCTGACCCTCAACCGCAATTTCTTCTTGTTTAACAAGAGACATTACCAACAACGCTCTGGATGCGCGATGGGGTCCCCAGTGGCCCCATCGTATGCTAACGCATACATGGCAGATCTGGAACAATCTCTCTTCTTCACCGACGATATTTCACCATCTATTCTTTTCTATAAAAGGTACATCGACGATGTCTTAGTATTCTGGACAGGCACCAAAGAGTATTTTACATCCACCATCGACAACATCAACAATATGGACTGCCCAATCAAGTTCACGTACACGATGAGTCAGACCTCGGTGAACTACCTTGATGTATGTATTCAGCTGTCCAATGGTGCCATTGAGACATCTATCTACTCCAAGTCTACTGACAGAAATATGCTACTGCAAGCCCAGAGTTATCACCCACCTGCCCTGAAGCGGGGGCTTCCTTTTTCCCAATTACTCCGAGTGAAAAGGATAACCAGTTCCCCCAGTGTGCTAGAGCGTGACTTAGACTCTATGTCGGCTAAATTTAAACAACGTGGTTATTCACAAGAAACCATCACCAAAGCCAGGAGTAGGTTGAATACCCTTTCACGTGCCGATACCTTGAAAAGAAAAAACAGAGATGCCCCCATCCCGGACAGACTAGGATGGGTGAGATCATATAACACCGGTGATACCCAGATCTCGTCTGTCTTTGGCCGCTCATCCAGAATGATAAGGATCTGTCGAAACTTAAAAATACACACCTTATGCCCATTTACACGAGAGGTCGCAATATCAGGGACTGGTTGGTGAGAACAGACCTGTCAACCAGACTTACACCTGGTACCCACAAGAAGCCTGGCGGGTGTTATAAATGCACAGGGTGCACTACCTGCAGTGCACTGATCAGCTCAAAGTTCTTTTCACATCCCCATTCTGGATACAAATTTAAAATAAAGCATGCAATGTCTTGTACTAGTACACACGTGGTCTATCTGTTGAAATGTCCGTGTGGACTTTGTTACGTTGGCAAGACCATCAGGACCTTTCGAGAGCGCATTGCGCAACATCGATCTGCAATTCGGGCAGCACTGGCCAGCAAACCTAATGAGCAACCTGTTGCAAAACATTTTGCTTTATTGAAACATAATCTTTCAAGCCTCAGATACATCCTAATTGACCATGTACCTGATAACCTACGGGGCGGAGATAGGAACAGACGCCTGCTCCAGCTTGAGACGAGCTGGATCTTTAAGTTGCAAACGGTCTCTCCAAAAGGCTTAAACGAACAGATCTCCTTCAACATTTTTCTTTGATTTCTGAGTGTTTTATTCATTTCCTTTATTTGTCTGCATTTTTTATTTTACATTTCTAGGTGTTTTATTGGTTTATAGTCCCTTGCTGTTTATCTTTGTGCCACATTAAGTTTGTTTTGTTCACACCGCATTCTGTTTTTTTCAGGTCCCTAAGCGTCATGGTTGCTAAGCGACCTGGACGCCTGTTCAGGATTCCGGATGTGAGACAGCATGACGTCTCCATCACGTGACTTACTGTGACAGGAAGTGCCCGGGACGCCCGGCAGACGCCATGGGACGGCTAACAGAATCTGACTGGTGAGAGCTTATTTAGGTGAGTGTTCTATGTATGTTTTTTGTTCTTTTCCCTTGAAGACGGAGTAAAATCCGAAACGTCGGAAGCTACACTGCGTGTGTGTCGTTATTATTAAGAAGTCCCTTGGAGTGCCACTGTCCTTACCCATATTCTATCCCGCTGAGTGCAGCACCCGGGCCGTTGGACTCTGTGATTCCTGGAGTGCCAGCATCTGTTCACTTATATATATATATATATATATATATATATATATATATATACAGTGGTCGAAGTGGAAATTTTGAAGTGGGGGTATGGAAATTTTGAAGTGGGGGTATGGAAAAGTAAAGAGTGAATATAGTGCGCACCTTCGGACACCCCCCTGTCCATCAACGTCCCCTGCCAGACTGCCCCGTTGTACAGGGGTATTACAAAAGCACAATATGCGCTGCTGAGTGATCAGAGAGCATCCTGAGGGGGGGGGAAAAGTTTTTTTTTTTATCTTCAGATTAAAGTGGCGGTATGGCATACCCCCGTATACCGCCCCACTTTGACCACTGTATATATATATATATATATATATATATATATATATATATATATATATATATATATATAGCAAGGTGTGTGTTGACCTGGCACTCCCCCAGCTGGTATATATATATATATATTTCTAATGTTAATTTTAAATGTAAAAAGAAAAAGAAATCAAGTAAGAATACTAAACCACCAGTACCTGAACTGTGGTGTCCCCTCTTTAGACTTTATTGCTCTGTTCTCTTTGAGTCATACAGTAGATAATCCACAGAAGAAAGCGTGATATACAGAGAAGGCTCCCGCCAATCGCAGCACCAGGCCCGCCTGCCACATAATTATGAAGTTTCATTCCCGCAATATAATTACATTTAAAAATCCCAGCACGATAACTATTTGTGTTGTGGCTTTGAAACATAATTATGTGGGATTAGCTTTTAGTTTTGAAGTGTAACTTTTAATGTACTATTGAAAGGGACAAGTATTCTCTTTCCTACTTAAGTACTGGTAAAATGGTTTAGTCTGGGAATATGCTAGAAAAAAACAAGTGTTTCATTTAATTGATTTTGCTGATATATAGTTTTGAAGATCACAAATAATTCCTCTGTAAAATGCATTTCTTCAAATTTAGTTGCTTTCAATATTAAAAGTGTCATTAATGCCTTAAACCAGACTTAAATGAATTGTGTCACTTTTCTGAATAACAACACACTTTCTTGATTTTCCAAGTCAAAATAAATATAAGAAAGAGGTAAAACATTAAGAGGCATAAACTGTAGAAATATGCATGCTATATCTATAGTGCCATTCACACTAGACAAGAAAGTAAAATATATTGCTCAGCAGGACCCTTCTGAGTGATATATTTTACTATCTTTAGGTATATTCAACGCTGCGGCGAGGAGTGTTTGTACGGTGAGGATGGCTTCTTTTCGGCGAGGAAAGGCTATCCTCACTGTCCAACCTCCTCACCGTATTCAATGTTTGCCCATAATCAGAGGACGGCAAGGATTCCCTTTAACAGCAAGGTTCGCCGCAAATGCAGCAAGCCTTGCTGGTTTAATGGGCACACTCAGGGTTTCCACCTCACTAAAATTAACCAGCGAGGTGTAAAGGACGAGTAAAGGGGAAAGCGTTGAAAACTCTGACAGTGAACTATCGGCAGCAGGGGAGCCGATTGACATTTTTTCTGGTGTGTGCTCCCACAGACGACCCCTCCCCCAGACTCACCCGGTGCTCGCCGTCGGGGCCCGGGATCCTAGCAGCAGTTGCGCCGCAGCGGGGTCCCAGCAGCGTATATGCCGTCAGCAGCAGGGTCCCTGTGGAAGATGGGAACTAGCAGCGGTATTAATACCGCAACTAGTTCCCATCCGCCATAGGGACCCTCGCTACTGACAGCATATCTGCTGCTGGGACCACGCTGCCATGGCCCGTGCTGTGGGTGCGCCTCACTTTCTGTGGGTGCTCGGGCCGCGGAGCACCCATGGTTTTGCCGCCTATGATCGGCAGTGCTCGCCATATAGCTCACCATCAGAATAATTGAATGCCGCCCCTTGTCTAGTGTGTACACTCAACATTGTTAATGATGCATGGTCCTATGCATGGTTAACGACCCAGCTGTAGCATGGCCCCCGCTCCCTCTGTCGCTTCTCTCCCGACCGGCATCAGCAACGGTCTTTATTATATAAGGATAATGTATTATTCCTACTCTAACAGGGGGCAACTGCACCACAGGATCTCCTATATGTATACTGAACAGAGCCAGCTCTAGACAATTTGATGCCCTAGGCAAAATTTGGGATGGTGTCCCCCTAGCGCCACTGCTAGTTCCACTTTTGTCACACCACCCCTCTCCCACCACATCATCCATCACCTAGCAGCACAGATCACAGCAGGTAGCAATACCCATCACCCCTTACCATATCAATTCTCATCAACAGTGCCATAAGTAGACCTTTTGGTGCTCTGTGTATCGCCACCCCCATGCTACCTATTTTAAATAGGGACAAATAATGGACATTACATTGCTTGGAAGTGGTACATAATGGTACCACAAGTCAAATGATGCCACACAGTAGTGCCCTTTATACACATTATAAGGATTAGTTTTGGGTATTGGGTTAGGATATTAGAGTTGATAAGCATGTGCAGGGTCATTAGCTTAATGTTATAGACGGTGTTATAGTGTGTTTAATTGGTGTTAAGAACACATGTTCAGCACCTATGGGTACGAAATCTAACGTAAGAAAGTCACCCCAACACACGGTAGAAGCCCATGGGCTTCTATGGGGCTTCACCAGATTTTTCTGGCAATGCCCCCCCCCCCCCCCATCGTGGTAACCCGGAGGGGGATGTTTAGAGTATCCCAAAATGTGGTAAAAACCCAGATAACGTGGTTTTTACAGCATTTTTAGTTTAGAGAATCAGAATCAGAATCATCTTTATTGGCCAGGTATACTTGCGTATGCTTGGAATTTTTTGTGGTAACAGTGCAGCATCAATCAGGGAACACAAAGGGGGTGGGAAGAGAGGCATAAACATACATCACATACATTTCACATGTATCTAGAAAAGTTTGAGTTAGTATTTAGTATTTGGTATGTTCAATACGGTTTAGTTGGTGGACAGCTATTGGGAAGAAGCCTTTTGTAGTTCTTGTCGTTTTTGCTGGGATGGACCTAAAACGTCTGCCTGACGGAAGGGGTTCAAACAGGTTGTGGCCAGGGTGTAGCTTGTCCGCCAAGATCTTTCCTGCACGCTTATTGACCCTGGCTAGGTATAGTTCTTGGACAGTGGGGAGCTCCGCTCCAATGATCTTTTCTGCCATTCTCACCACTCTTTGCAACCTTCATCTGTCATTCTCGTTTGCTCCTCCGAACCAGATTGTGATCAAGGAGCAAAGGACAGACTCTACTATGGCAGTGTAGAAGATGAGCAGCAGCTCCTGCGGGATGTTGAATTTCTTGAGTTGCCTCAGGACGAACAATCGCTGCTGAGCCTTCTTGACAGTTGTAATGATGTTGGGACCCCATTTGAGGTCGCAGGAAATCTTTGTTCCTAGGAATTTGAAGGAGTCGACCCTCAACACTACTCTGTCAGATCTTATGAGTGGGTGCATGGCATTTGGTTTCCTTCTGAAGTCCACCACCATCTCCACCGTTTTGAGGGGGTTGAGGTCAAGGTTGTTTCCGCTACACCATTTAGTTAGCCGATCCACCTCCCGTCTGTATGCCGACTCGTTTCCATCCATGATTAGGCCGATAACCGTTGTGTCGTCTGCAAATTTTATAATTTTTACTGACTGTTCTGCTGAGGTGCAGTCGTTTGTGTAGAGGGAGAAGAGCAGGGGGGAGAGGACACATCCTTGAGGGGCACCGGTGCTAATTGTGCATGTGTTTGAAATCAATGCGCCTGCTTTCACCGCCTGTTTCCTTTCAGTCAGGAAGTCAGTGATCCAGGAGCATGTAGGTTCTGGGACTCCTAGTGAACGGAGTTTTGGCTCCAGGATGTGAGGGATGATAGTGTTGAATGCCGAGCTGAAATCAACAAATAGTATCCTTGCATAGGTGCCTGGACTGTCCAGGTGCTGTAGAATGTGGTGCAGCCCTAGGTTGACTGCATCCTCGACACTTCTGTTTGCTCGGTAGGCAAACTGCAGGGGGTCGAGGTGAGCATTTGTAACAACTCTCAGGTGGTTCAGCACCATACGTTCAAGCACTTTCATGACCACCGATGTTAGTGCAATCGGCCTGTAGTCATTAAGGTCTTTCGCAGTTGAGCTCTTGGGAACCGGGACGATAATTGAGCCTTTGAAGCAGGTGGGGACCTTGCACATTTCTAGTGAAGTGTTAAAAAATCCTGGTAAAGATAGGGGCGAGCTGTGTTGCACAGGTCTTGAGGGCAGATGGAGACACTCCGTCTGGGCCTCCAGCTTTCCTATGGTTGACCCTCTTGAACATTCCTTCTACCTCTGTTTGGTCCACCTGGAGAGTCTGGGGGTGGCTGTTTTGGAAGGAGGGTGGGCAAGCCGTTTTGCCCCGGTCAGGGGTAGGACTGATGCAGGTAGCTTCCTTCTCGAACCTGCAGTAGAAATCGTTCAGCTCGTTCACTCGTTTCTGGTGCATGGTGGAGGGGGTTCGAGAGATCTTGTAGTTGGTTATAGCTTGCATGCCTCTCCAAGCTGACGCGGGGTCGTTGGTTGACAGGTTGTTCGCCAGCTTGTCTGAGAATCTTTTTTTTGCCAGCTTGATTTCCTGTGTTAGGGAGTTCCTGGCCTGTTTGTACAGGACAATATCACCACTGCGATAGGCCGACGGAGCTTCCTGAGTTGACCGCTGAACCATGGATTGTTGTTGTTGAAGGTGCGTGCTGTTTTGATTGGCACGCACAGGTCCTCGCAGAAGCTGATGTAGGCTGTCACTGTGTCGGTCAGATCGTCTAGGTTTGTAGCGGAGGATTCAAAGACTCCCCAGTCTGTGCATTC
Organism: Crinia signifera; assembly: GCF_055691185.1. Lineage (NCBI taxonomy): Eukaryota > Metazoa > Chordata > Amphibia > Anura > Myobatrachidae > Crinia > Crinia signifera. The sequence continues at coordinate 109,294,250 of NC_139220.1, read as the reverse complement.
GAGACAGGCCTGAAGCTTCATTTTTGCCTCGTTTCCACTTAACTAGGGCCCCAGCACGGCGGCCCCTCTTGCGAGTCCAGAGCCTCACATATCTTCCTGTCAGCCTAGCTGTTAGGTGGGGGGCCCCTCCAGGCCACTTGGCGGTGGTAGGGGCATGTCTGTTCCTACTGGAGGGAGCCAGCGGCCTGGCTGGGATTGCCCTCATTGTTGTCAGGGGCTCAGTTCTGGCTATCTTCTCTGGTGGGCACTGAATCTCCCCCTTATCTCTGACTTTCTGATTCTCTCTTCCTATTACATTTCAATTTCACCCCATGTGACAGCAATGAGTTATAACGCTTCCTCCATGTTTACTGTGTTCCATCAGACTGTTTGCCTGTATACAGCTGCTTGGAATGAGGAATTAGCTGTATCCTGAGGGATCAGTACAGCTTGAAGTAACCTGATAGATTTCTATGCATTTGCAATACACTTGTGGACTTTATGGGAGCAGCCTGTAGTGACACAGTATAACATGTAGTCAATGCAGAATGAGAGCAGAGACCTTTAACTGTAAACATTGTCAATGTCAGGTATCTATCTTAAACACTGCTAAATAAATTCCCATGAAACCAAACTGTTTCTTTAAGTGAAGTCTCATCTTAATGGCTCCCTTAGTCTTCCAAAAATAAGCATCCATTGGTGAATATCTTTTTGTCTGGCTACCCTAGTTCTTAAAGTTGATTGGCTAATTTTATGAGGCATCTCTACAGGTGTTTTCAATTTTTTCAGGGGAATGATTTCTTTCTAAGCTGTTTCCTTTCTAATTCGGAGCCTCGTGTTTAAATGTAAGTTTATGTATTGTAAAGGATCATTCTAAAAGTTAAAGAAATGTGCACACTGACCAATTATGGCCATAAACGATATCGGTGACCAGAGGTACCTGGTGGGTTGTCGGCATTGGCAAGTGCATGTACAGTATGCATAATATTGCCCTGGAAGGGGGAGGGGGAAATAGCAGGATCTCTCGCTAACAATGTGCTCTGTCATCCGTACATGCAGAGATGACGGCAGGGTGCATTATTGACCCACAGGAGCGTGCATTGTTTGTCATTTCCACTGTTTGTCACGCTCAGTTTGCCATTGTTTGTCACGTTCCACTGGGCAATATTTTGAACGATATCGCTCAGAAAGGCCAAAATAAGTGATATCGTTCATTAGATCACCCAGTGTCTACGTACCATAGGAGTGATTAGCACATCCATTGTTATGGTCAGTTTATCAATTGTGGCATAAACTGAGAGGTGGTAAAAACTTAAATTCCCATAATTCTCTATTCTTGACTTTCTTAGACAATGCAGAGTTCCAGCATGGGGATGCTGCTTTTCTATTGACGCTGTTTTGCCATGAAGGTATCACTGATGTAGAATGCGTAGTTGACCCTTCCTCAAAAACAGTACTTTCATTTCAACAGGCACACCAAAATTCCCTATACTTACTGGCTACCCTTGGGATACTTTCAAATGCACCATTTTGCGGTGACTGATCATTATTCTGAAATAGATTGGTATAACAACTTGAACTGTATGCTGAGAGCTAGTCCCACAGCAGAAAAAGCAATTTCAATACATTACAAATATCTCAGAAAAAGGCATGAAGCAGTGGTTGCAGGAATTCCCCGAATTGTCATGTGAATTACTGCTTAAGAATTTAGTGAGATCTTGTTGATTGTTACCTGCTGCACAGTATCAGGAATTGTTTTTGAATTTGCACCACAGAGCGTACTACTCGGCCCATCGACAGCATATAGCACCTGCACTCGATGTGGGAAACCAAGTGCAGGGCTATTGCATTTTCTTTGGTCTTATCCCTTAACAAGATGTTTCTGGCTGCAGGTCCATAGTTTTGTTCTGGAACTTTTAGTCAATTACATATCCTTTAACGCAGAATGGGCTATATATAGATAAATATATATCTATATAGATATATATATATATATATATATACACATACAATATTAGAGATGTGCGGTCCGTATTCTGAAGAAAACGAACTGCTACAAACTTGGGGATCCGAGTATTGCGGCAATTCCTGCCAGACTCAGATCCCAAAGCGAGGCCAACTGGCGCATTCCCGCCGTCGGATTCTCGCGAGACTTGAATTCCATATAAGGCGCTGAGCCCGCAGCTTGGCGCCATTATATGGGCTCCAAGCCTGCAGACATCACGCTCCGCTGGCGCGCTCTGCTAATAAGTTGTTTTAAACAAAAAAACAGTGGGCAGCTTTACACAGTGGGCAGCTTTTACAGTGGGCAGCTTTTACAGTGGGCAGCTTTAAGTTTACAGTGGGCAGCTTTATTTACAGTAGGCAGCTTTTACAGTGGGCAGCTTTGTTTTATTTAAAAGGCACTGGCAGTGGGCAGAGGCACCAGCTTTGTTGTTTTATAGGCAGTGGGCACCAGCTTTGTTTCATAGGTACTTTAGGCAGTGGCCACAAGTTTTAATTTTATTTAAGTTTAGTAGCACCACCAGCAGTATTGTTTTATAGTGTATAACTCCACATAACCCAGTGTGTGCAGTGCACTGCATACTGTACATTCACTGTGTGTAGTATATGCAGATACTGTGACTGCTGTCTATAGCCACAGTCGTGTGGCAGACCCTGTGGCTGAAATGATTGGTTTGTTAAAGTGTGCATGTCCTGTTTATACAATGTAACGGTGGGTGGGACGGCCCAAGGACAGTTCCATCTTGCTCCTCTTTTCTTTAGGCGCTGTTGGGAGCATTTCTTCATATAGTTTAATAAAGTGTCACACTATTATTTTTAAAAGTGTTCAAAATAGACAGGAAATAAGTGGAAATGAAGGTAGTTGAGGTTAATAACACCATAGGAACAAAAAGAGACAAAAACTCAGTGATTTTAGCCCCCCCGCATCCCCCCCACCGCGATTTACGGGACCTCCGGGACCCCCCCTCCCATGATTCGCGGGCCCCAGCGGCCCCCCGCAACTCCCCCCACCCGCGATTCGCGGCACCCCCCGCGACCCCCCCTCTCCCATGATTCGCGGGACCCCCAAGACACCCCCCCTCCCGTGATTTGCAGGCCCCACGTGACCCCCCCTCTCGCGATTCACGGCACCCCCTGCGAGCCCCCCCCTTCCCGCGATTCGTGGGCCCCCATGATTCACGGCACCGCCGTACCCCCCTCCTGCGATTCGCCATGCCCCCCTCCCACGATTCGCAGTGCCCCCCTCCCGCGATTTGCGAACCCCAGCCCCCTCCCATGATTCACGGCACCCCCTCCTGTGATTTGCGCCCCCCCGCGCCCCCCCTACCCCGATTTGCGCCCCCCCCTCTCATGCGATTCTAGCCCCCCCTGCAATTCGCGCCCCCCCCCCCCCTGCGCGATTTGCGGACTCCCTCCCACGATTCACGGCACCCCCCGCAGCACCCCCCACGCCCCCCTCCCGCAAATTACGGACCCCCTCCCATGATTCACGGACCCCCACGGCACCTCCCACACCCCCTTCTCACGATTTGCGACCCCCCCCAGCAATTCACACCCCCTCCCGTGATTCGCAACCCCCCTCCCACGATTCACGCCCCCTCCCGCGATTCACGGAACCCCCTCCCGCGATTTGCTGTCCCCCCTCCCGCAATTCATGACCCCCGCACCCCCCTCCCGCGATTCGCAAACCCCCTCACCCCCTCCCAACACTTCCCCCTCCCTTGATTCATGGCAGCCCACGCGCCCCTCCCGCGATTCACGGACCCCCAAACCCCCCCCCCCGCAATTCACTGACCCCCACAACCCCCCTCCCACAATTTGCGGACCCCCCTTCTGCGTTTCAATCCCCCCTCGTGCCCCTCCCGCGATTTGCAGACCCCCGCCCCCTCCCGCTAATCGCATATCCCTGCAACCCCCCTCCCGCAATTTGCAGACCCCCTTCCGGCAATTCCCCCCCAGCGGACCCCCACGACCCCGCTCCCGCATTTCACTTGCCCCCGTGAGAATGGGGGATCCTGTACCACCACAAGCAGGTGCCACCTGCTTGTTTGCAGCGGAGGCTGGGGGATGCAAAGAAAAGCATGATTAAGACACAGGCATGACTGACATAAAAAATATTAAGAGTGTGGTGCGTGCAAACTGTGAACAAAATGTGATGTGAAATAAACATAACTAAATAAGTTAAACAGTGTGTATGGATAGTGGAGCCAGTGGGAAATGTGAGTGCAAGATGGAGAAGGGGACCCCGACCTAGGTGCTGAAATCAAGGCACAACTAGGTGAAGTCCTGCAGGCTGCGTGTGGGAGAGTGAAGAGGATGTGGCAGAAGGTGTTGAGCAACCCTGAGCCGGGTTGTGAAAATGAGCTAGGGGAGGAACCCCATATGTGTAGCCATGTGTGTGGGGAGTGGTGGGGCTGCGGAGGGTGCTGGATCCGAAGCTTAATGGTGTGACAGAGACATTAGTGAATACAGGAGTGAAGGCTCTCAGTGTGGTCAGAAAACAAAGCAGGTTCATGCAAAGGCCCAGTAGCTAGGGGAAACTAGACAGGGGGATGAAGCAGGAGGAGGTGGTATGCGCCGGGGGTGTGTGGCGGCGGTGGTATGCCTGGTGGGGGGAGTGGAGGGTGGGTTGGAGGGGGTGCTGGCGGCGGCGGGAATGCCCGGGAAGGGGCAGCCGGCCGGCTCACTTGCTGCTGCTCTTCAGCTCCGGGCGGAAGGGGAACGGGCGCTGGGAGGTCAATCTGCCCCTGCAGCCTATAGATTGTAAGCTTGCGAGCAGGGAGGGCGTGGCTACGGAGGCGTTTGCGTGAGGGAGGTTGATGCCGGCTCTCTCCTAGCTCCCCGTCCCCCTCCCGCCTCATACACATGCTGGTGACCCAGTAAAAGAGCTCACATGCCCGGCCTCCGCAACAGCTGAAAGACCGTCTCACCACTGTGGGGTCCTGACTTGCGTCTCCTCCTCTGTCCTCTTCCGTGGTCCCGCCGGCTGGCGCGTCGGTGGAGCGGTGTGCGGTCGGGAGGAAGTGCCCTCTCTGTATCCGGGCTGACCCCCACGTCACGCGCGCCTGTTGCCGGGTGAGAGCCGTCGCTGAGAGACGCCGCAACAACGCTGCTGCAGGCAGAACTTCCCGCGGCAGAACTCTCTGAACTCCCTGCGGCCTCTCCAGTAACCCCTTTACGCCGGCCTGCGGTCTCATCATTCCCAGGGGACTCCAGCTGACTCCAGCACGCTACAGTTCTAGCAGGGGAATCGGCAGCAAGTTACTCGCTATTTCTAGTGAGCATCAGCTGACGGAAGGTACAGCGCAATATACAGCAACGTGAGGCTCAGTGAGTTTCCCAGCAAGTTTGTGTGGATACTCTCTCAACTGTAGAGCTGGGGCTCACTTGAAAGTGTCCCCTTAGCCCGTGCTACTAATATCCCATCAAGGCTGCTTAGTCGGCTTCAGACAACTTGGTGTGCCGGGGCCCTTAACACACGCTGCTGACCAGACCCCCCAGAGTGGTCATCCCTTGGACAAAGGTATTTTTCCTTTTTTTGGTATACATACCTCTTTTTTCTCTGTGCTATATGGTGGACAAAGTAACAGGACTCGTCTTGTACTGATTTGGCAGCTACTACTACATAGCAGCCCTCAGGGTTGTAAATAACTTATATTGTGCCAAAGGGTTTCTGCAAGTGTCTCATTTTTGATCCTAAAAATTTTTTTTTTTGTTTTTTTTTTCTGTATTTTTCCTCTTTGGAAAGCAAAAAACTTGAGACCAAGAGGTCACTTGGACACTTGAATTTCAGCTATATTAATACACTATATTCACAGCTGGGGGGTCGCGCTATAAAGCAGAGGGAAGGTGAAGAAAAGTAAAAGTGGGAAATAACAGCAGCAAGCAAGAGTTAAGGCACGTGATAAAATGGGGAAGACAGGCCAGACCGCGGCCGCAACCCGCTTAGAAAAATATGCACGGTCGCAGACCCAGGCAGCCAATAACTCTCAGGTCAGTACCCCACAGACCACCCCGTCTAAAGGGTCGTCGGAACCACGACCTACGGAGGTCTCACTCCAGCAAGTGCTTGATGCAGTTAACTCATGTGAATCTAACTTGATGGTGCAGATCAATAAAGTCCAAGCTGATATCTCCCTGCTACGGCAGGATGCACAAATTATCAGGGAAAGAGTCACAGGGGTGGAGAATCGAGTCTCATCACTTGAGGACGCTATGGCCCCTCTCCAAAAGCAAGTTAAATCTATGTCTGGCCAGCTGACAGATATGCGACTTAAAATGTCGGACTTTGAGGGGAGGCTTCGCCGTAATAATGTAAGATTTATCGGCTTCGATGAAAGGGTAGAGGGCAGCGATCCTGAAAAATTCCTCGAGACCTGGCTAGTGCAGGAATTTGGGAGAGAGGTATTCTCTGCGCAATTTGCGATTGAAAGAGCCCACCGGGTGCCATCCCGTCCTGCTCCCCCTGGGGGTCCACCGCGCACAATAATAGCTAGAATCCTCAATTTCAGAGATCGGGACTGTATCCTGCGATCCGCCAGGAATAAGGCTGACTTTGGCTATATGGGCAAGAAAATATCGGCCTTTCCGGACTTTCCCATTGACATTCAACGGGAGCGTGCAAAATTCAGGGACATTAAAGCAAGGCTCAGACAACTCGATATAAAATATTCAATGCTTTATCCCTCGAAATTAAGAGTTGAAGTCAATGGAACAACTAAGTTCTTTTTCACTCCTGCCGATGCCGCTGGCTGGCTGGACGGCTCTCACCCTGGTGTGGGCCCTCTAGCCAACTAACAGAGTTATATGACTGTTTATACATTTTGCTGCTTTTCTCTTCCTCGTTTTCTCTTTTATTTTTGTTTTTCTTTTTTTCCTTCTGTTGATGGAATTCGTATTTTTAAGACGCCGTTGTTGATGTCTCTAGCATGTGGGGGAGGGGTGGGGAGGGGGGACAGCGGGGAAAGTCTGAAAATAAAAGGGAGAAATCCTTGAAAAAAGAGGGGAGAGCCGGTCACGCTATGGGTGGCCATTTATTGATTAGCCCCTAGAGATACTAGTTCGGGTAGATCATAGAAGGGAGAAAGAGGGATCCAGGTACGCCAGGGGTGTTAGGTTGTACAGGGAGGGGGGGGGGGGGGTCGGGGTCTTTGTAATGTTTTTTTCTTGTCGTTTTTTTTTTTTTTTTTCTTGTCTTTTGTGTGTTATATGTCAAGGCAGCCTATCGCGATGGAGGAAGGAAAGTTGGGAGGAGGTGTGGGAGGAGAGTTCCCAATGTCAATATGCGGGCAATAAGGATAATGCACTGCGGGGATGACTAAATTTTTAACATGGAACGTCAGAGGTTTAAATGACAAAGTGAAACGCTCACTTGTCCTTAATTACTGTAAATCCCTAAACGCTGATATCATCTGTCTCCAGGAAACTTATTTGTGTGGGGATAGGTTGCTTTCTTTAAAACGTCCGTGGGTGGGTTCAGTTTTCCATGCCCCATGCTCAACAGCCTCTAGAGGGGTTTCTATACTGGTCAAGAAATCAGTGATCTTTGTAACCCGCACAGTGAAGATTGACCCTGGGGGAAGATATATTTTCCTGGACGCAAGCATTAACCACGTAGATGTAAGCCTCTTGGTAGTTTACATCCCCCTCCCGTTTTCGTACGATGTTATGAGGGCTGCAGTGGAGTTCGCCACCTCTTTCCCCTCTAACCATTTGATATGTCTGGGAGACTTTAATAACATAATGTCCCCCCAAATGGATAGATGGGGAAGATCTAGTCAAGCTGTTAGTAAAGGGGGGAGCAGGTTCGCGGAATTTATCGAGGGGATTGGGTGGAGTGACCCATGGAGACTACGGTATCCGACAACTAGTCAATTCTCGTGTTACTCTCCTACTCATGGCGTATTCTCTAGGATTGATCTGATCTTTGTATCAGACACTTTATTAAATAGGATTACCCACATTGAATACAAGGCCCGTGGGATCTCGGATCACTCTCCCCTGGTCATGCAGCTTGATCTGGCAGAGCCAGCCGGGTTCAGGTATTGGAAGCTTCGGCCCTACTGGCTCTCCCAGATTAACCAGGCAGAGACTGAGGTGGAGATTGCATCCTATTTCCAGCATAATGAAGGTTCATCGTCCAGTATTATGGTTTGGGACGCCTTTAAGGCCTACCTAAGGGGGGTGCTCATTAAAAAAATTTCATATCTGAAGGGACTCCATCGCAAGAAGGCAGGCGACCTAGAGGCAAGAACACTGGGTTTAGAAGCAGTTTATCAAGCTAGTAATTTAGAAACCGATAGGGTGGAATGGCAAAGGACGCAAACAGAATGGTTAGAATATTTACAGGAAGTCAACCTCCGTAGGCTTAAAGTGGGCTCTCACCAATGGTACACTGGCTCCGACAAAGCGGGTAAATTTATGGCTCTCTTGCTTAAAATGGATAAACCATCTAACATTATACCAAGTATCAGAACCGAACAAGGCCAAATATTGTCATCTACCCCGGAAATAGTGGAAGAATTTGTCAGCCATTTTAGTAAAGTTTATCAAACAGCTCAAAAATCTAGCGAAGAGGATCTGACGCAGTTTTTTGTGGGCCTACAGCTCCCCGTATTGACGCAGGACGCCCAGATCCTGTTAGACGCCCCTATTACTAGTGAAGAAGTGGAGGGGGTAATTAACTCCCTTCCCCTAGGTAAGGCCCCCGGATTGGATGGCCTACCCGGTGAGTTGTTCCAAAAACTTGACAAGGCCCTGACTCCTCGTCTGGTGGGTCTCTGCAATGCCATGATGAGTGAAGATGATCTTCCTCCCTCTATGGCTGAATCCTCCATAGTGTTTATATTAAAAAAGGATAAAGATCCCATGAGCGTGGACTCATACAGGCCTATTTCGCTTATGCCCACCGACGCGAAAATAATTGCCAAGGTATTGGCTAACCGTTTGGGCAAGGTGATTCAGGATATAGTACATCCCGACCAATCCGGGTTTATGCGGGGAAAATCTACCGCGGTTAACATTAGGAGGGTCTTCTCCTATATCCAACACAACAAGGTAAAGGGGTTGAACGCTGCGGTGGCCTCATTCGACGCGAACAAGGCGTTCGATTCCGTCGAATGGGGCTACCTATGGGGCGCCTTGAAGGCTTTCGGGTTTGGGCCAGGCTTTGTCAGATGGTTGAGGCTAATGTACAAGAATCCGAGGGCCAGAGTTTCAATTAATGGGTACACATCCCAGCCATTCTCTCTGCACAGAGGGACTCGGCAGGGTTGTCCTCTTTCCCCATTGATCTTCGCCGTAGCTGTGGAACCCTTGGCCTGCTTGCTAAGAGCTAAGCTATGTCGCGAGGACATGGGGAGAGATATGAAATACAATTTAGTATCCTTGTATGCTGACGACCTTCTGGTAGGTACGGCCAATCCAAATAGAGACCTCCCAACGGTGATAGGGCAACTCGGGCAGTTCGGTGAGCTCTCGGGGCTTACAGTGAACTGGGGCAAATCACATTTGCTGGTGATGGGAGAGGACAAGCTTGAAGATGGTGGGCCTGGCGTATCATTGGTGAAGACCTCGTGCTTTAAATATCTGGGGGTCAGGGTGTCGGCTGAAACAGAGGACTTTATAAAAGATAATATTACCCCAGTCATACAGGAGGTAAGGGTTAAGTTTAAATGCTGGGCCAAGCTCCCCCTAACGGTTCAGGGTCGGGTGAATTTAATCAAAATGGTAATATTGCCAAAAATACTTTACCTACTTCAACAATCCCCAATTTATATTAAGGACGAATATTTTAGAAGCCTCGATAGTATCATGTCCTCGTTTATTTGGGGCGGTAGACGCCCGAGAGTCAAACTCGCTACCTTATGTAGAGATCGAGATGATGGGGGTATGGCCCTCCCAAGTTTTAGGAGATATTATCTCGCTGCTCAGTTACTTCATCTCAGGTCGTGGGTAAGACCGGAAGAACAGCCCAGTGAACTAATTAGGCTCATAAGGTGCCTGGTCCCAAGTGTTACCCCGATGCAGATTCTGCTGGCAGGCTCATTAAATAGATCCTACCCCCCCATAGTCCTCCAAGCCGTTAGGATTTGGAGAATGGTGTGCGCCTCAGACAATTTCACGGGCCAGGATCCAGAATCATCGTTCCTTCTCCTACCCATAGCCACGGAGATTACTAGACAGCAAGGGGGGAGGTTATGGTCACAATATGGAATTGGTTCACTGGACCAGCTGTTCCAGGACAATAATTTTAAATCTTTTGCCCAGCTTCAGGTAGAGCATGCTCTCCCAATGTCTATGTTTTATAGATTCCTTCAGTTAAGGAGTGCGATCTCTGGGTATGGAAGGGATAGGGAACAATGGCTTACAGATACCCCTATAAAGGTCTTTCTGAGAAAACTTACTCCGCGTAAAGGTGTCTCAAAGCTACATAAATACCTAACAGCCTCTGCCCCAGACGAAGGATTAAATCAACTCATGCAGAAGTGGGCAGTAGATATCCCCGGAGTTACTGAAAGTAACTGGCAGGCGGCCCTAGCAATCCCAAAAAAGGCAACAAATTCTATACGCATACAGCAAGTCCAGTTTAATATTTTACACCGTACATATTTGACCCCAGTACGATTAAGTAAAATGAGGGGCTCAGGGCTAGACAATTGTCCAAAATGTGGTCGTAATGGGGCAACATTCTGGCACTTAATGAGGACCTGTGGCAAAGTCGATCAATTTTGGAACAGGGTATGCCAGGTACTCTCAGGACTGGGAGCGACGCAGGTCAACTTAACCGATAGTAATCTGGTAATGGGGATATGGGAGGGGGCGGGAATGACTGGGGAGTTAAGTCTCCTTTTACTACAGCTTACATCTATTGCTAAAGTAGTTATTGCCCGTTATTGGATGGCAAAAAATGGGCCGCCATTCAACGAATGGCTCAATCTGGTGAATACAACATATGAACATGAGAAATTCCATTACGCTTCTACGGGGCGCAGCACGAAATTTTTTTCGATTTGGCACCCTTGGCATAGTTCTACCTACTACCAGTTTAAGGGCTAGACTAGGGTAAATGAATGGCGGCAAGTTTCCTAATGCCCCAAATGTTTTTTCTTCGGATAGATGTACCAATGGTGTTATGTTCCATGTTGCTCACTAGTAAACTTTTAAATATATCACGTTATGAATATTTTCGAATGAACTCACTCAAATGAAATATAAATGATTATACTCACATCTAAATGTATGGTTTAATTGGATCAATTGGGTTAAGGCTCTTTCTCCTGGATCTCTCCGACCTTCTCAATTTGATAGTTTGCACTAAATAGGTCCCAAATGGATTTCGGACCTTGGTCACCGCGCACTCTAAACTACAACACGATTCTATCCTCCTAGATAGTTCCTTTCAACCTTGGCCGATCAATAAGATATATGATAGCCGGATCGGTACCCTAGTTAAAATAGCACACTGCACTTTTGGCACAATTGCACCTTTCTTTCAATTACAATTGCCATTTTGGTGACAAAGAAAAAAAATAAAAAAATATAGGTCTATGGACTCGTAGTCTCAAATCTTCCCACTTTACCACTCACCTTCACTGTTATCCATATCCTCTCCTGAAACACCACGGTAATCCTTCAATCGTCCGCACTTTACACTAGCCATAGTCTAAAGCCCAACAGGCGGGCTATAGGGCAACCCAGCAACTTATATGCCGTTGTGATCCGCCCCTAAAAATTCCTAGTTATCTCCTCAATTTCGGGGCCCGCCCCAGTACTAGTACAGGTATTTTCCATTTGGTGTCCCCAGCCATGTACTGGATGTAACTATCCTCTCAGACTCACTTCCTCTGTACAATATTTGTATATTGACTGCCGTGTTTTGTATTGTCTTGTATTGTTATTGTCGAATTTTTTAAGTATGTTGAAAAAATGAAAAATAAAGACTTAATTAAAAAAAAAAAAAGCTTGCGAGCAGGGCCCTCCTACATTTTGACTGTCTGTAAATACCCTGTTTTGTTGTATCACTGTCCCCTATGTAAAGCGCAACGGAATATGCTGCGCTATATAAGAAACTGTTAATAAATAAATATAGGTGACCACAGCACACAGTATAAAACCACTGTATATGTGACAAAAGCACAGAGTATAACACCACTGTACTCTATCAGTGACAGCAGCACAGAGTGTAACAGCACTGGACATATAGGCGACAGCAGCACAGAGTATAACAGCACTGTACACTACAGGTGTCAGCAGCACAAAGTATAACAGCACTGTACACTACGGATGACAGCAGCACAGTGTATAACAGTGATGTCAGCAGCATGGAGTATAACAGCACCGTACCCTATAGGTGACAGCAGCACAGAGTATAACAGCACGGTACCATATATATATATATATATGTGTGTGTGTGTGTGTTTGTGTGTGTATATATATACACATACATACACACACACACATATATACACATGTGTGTGTGTGTATGTATATATATATTTATTTATTTATTTACAGTTTCTTATATAGCGCAGCAGATTCCGTTGCGCTTTACAATAGTAGACAGTGATAAGACAAACTGGGTAACAACAGACAGACTTGGAGGTAGGAGGGCCCTGCTGCAAGCTTACAATCTATAGGGATATAGGGGGGAAACATAAGGACATGCACCAGTAATAGCATAGCAGTTACAAGTCCAGAAGAGAAGCTATATAATACATAAGTGCCTCGGAGGGTTATGCGTATAGAACTTAAATATGATAGGCTTGCCTGAAGAGGTGAGTTTTCAGGGAACGCTTGAAAGTTTGGAGACTGGTGGAGAGTCTTAATGTGCGTGGAAGGGCATTCCATAGGATGGGAGCAGCCCGATAAAAGTCCTGTAATAATGAATGGGAGCTAGTGATCCGTGCAGAAGAGAGACGCAGATCTTGTGTAGAGCGTAGTGGTCGAGATGGGAGATATTTTGTGATAAGTGCAGAGATATATGCTGGTGCAGCATGGTTAATAGCTTTATAAGCAAGTAGAAGTGTTTTATATTGAATACGGTAATATACAGGCAACCAATGGAGGGACTGGCAGAGCGGATCAGCAGACGATGAGCGTCTTGCAAGGAAGATCAGCCTAGCAGCAGCATTTAAAATGGATTGCAGTGGTGAGAGTCTGTTCTTGGGAAGACCAGTTAGGAGACTATTGCAATAATCAATGCGGGATATAATGAGTGCATGGATAAGAGATTTGGTAGTGTCTTGTGTGAGATAGGGTCGTATTTTGGATATGTTTTTTAGATGCATGTAACATGATTTGGAGACAGATTGAATGTGGGGAAGAAAGGACAGTTCAGAGTCGAGGATGACCCCTAAGCAACGAGCTTGTGGGGTAGGGTAGATTATCGAGTTGTCAACAGCGATGGAGATGTCAGGATGGTAACTGTTCTTAGTTGGCGGGAATATAAGTAATTCCGTTTTGGAAATATTGAGTTTGAGTTGTCGACAAGACATCCAAGATGAGATGGCAGAGAGACAATCAGAAACTCGACCCAAAACCACTGGTGACAACTCTGGGGTTGATAGATAGATTTGAGTATCATCAGCATACAAGTGATACTGAAATCCGAAAGAGCTGATTAGTTTGCCAAAAGAGGAATTATAGATTGAGAAGAGCAGAGGACCTAAGACTGAACCTTGCGGAACTCCGACTGACAGAGGTAATGAAGAGGAAGTAGAGTTAGAGAAGCGAACACTGAAAGAGCGATCAGATAGGTAAGATGTGAACCAGGAAAGGGCTGTATCATTAAGACCTAGGGAGTGTAGTGTTTGTAAGAGAAGAGAGTGATCAACGGTGTCAAATGCAGCAGAAAGATCAAGACGAATAAGTAGTGAGTAATGGCCTTTAGACTTAGCCGTTACCAGATCATTCACCACTTTAGTCAGTGCTGTCTCAGTGGAGTGTTGAGAGCGAAAACCTGACTGAAGTGGGTCTAATAGGGTGTTAGAGTTAAGAAAGTTAGTGAGGCGAGAGTAGACAAGTCTCTCCAGTAGCTTGGAGAGGCATGGGAGCTGAGATATAGGACGATAGTTAGAGAGAGAGTTAGGGTCAGAATTCTGTTTTTTTAGAATAGGAGTTATCACTGCATGTTTGAGCAGAGAAGGAAAAGTACCAGTAGTAAGAGAGAGATTGCAGATTTTAGTTAAGGTTGGAATAATCACAGGAGATAGATTTTTAATGACTTGCGCAGGTATAGGATCGAGAGGAGAGGTAGTAGAGTAAGAGGATAAGAAGAGTGCGGATACTTCCTTTTCATTTGTGGGCTCAAATGAAGAGAAAGTGCCAGAGGGTTCAGGTGGGAAAGAAAGAGGGTTAGAGATTGTGGAAGAGCATACCATTTCATCTCGGATGTTATCAATCTTGTCCTTAAAGTAGGAGGCAAGTTCTTGTGCACTGATGGTAGCCGGTGGGGGAGGAGGGGGAGGGTACAGAAGAGACTTAACCCCTTCCCGACATATGACGTACATTTACGTCATATGTCGGTTGGGGGTGAATCAAGCCAGCTCACGGAGTGAGCTGGCTTGATAGAGAGCAGGTAATGGCTGTATATTACAGCCATGTCCCTGCTCTCACGGCCACGAGCGGCGAGTTCGCCGATCGCGGCCGTTTAACCCTTTAAGCGCCGCGGGCAAAGCGCCCGCAGTGCTTAAATAGCTGATCGGAGGGGGGGCGCCCCCCTCCGGCGCCGATCGGGGCCCCCCGCAGCGCGATCGGAGGGTGCCGATCGGTTGCCATGGTAGCCAGGGGTCTAATGTAGACCCCTGTGCTGTCCGTGTATTCATACCTATTACATCCTGCCTCAGGCAGGATGTAATAGGAAGTGCAAAAAATCACTACGTTCAGCCATAGAGCTCTATGGCTGAACCTAGTACAGGCGATCGCGCCCCCTAGTGGTCAAGTACACTAGGGGGCCTTGTAGTAAAAGTAAAAAAAAAAAAAAAATAAAGTTTAAAAATAAAAAAAAAATAATAAAATATTAAAAGTTCAAATCACCCCCCTTTCCCCATTTCCCAAATAAAAATAAATAAATAATAAAAAAAATAAACATATTTGGTATCGCCGCGTTCCTAAAAGTCCGATCTATTAAAATATAACATTAGTTATCCCGCACGGTTAAAGGCGTAAACGGAAAATAATCCCCAACGCCAAAACTACGCTTTTTGGTCGCATCGCCTACCCAAAAAAAAATAGCTAAAAGAGATCAGAAAGTCGCCCATATCCCATAATGGTATTAATTAAAAAGTACACTTCAGCCCGCAAAAAATGAGCCCTCACCCAGGTCCGTAGGTGGAAAAATAAAAAAGTTATAAGCCGCAGAACATGGCGACGCGACGCAAATTCGAAAAACCGTAACATTTTGTATTTTTTTTTTTAGTGGTAAAATGTAACGAAAACTATATAAGTTTGGTATTACCGGAATCGTAACGACCCATAGAATAAAGATAACCCATCATTTTAAACGAACTATGAATTTCAAAAAAACCGTAACCAGCGCAAAATTGTGGAATTGCTTTTTTTTTTTTTTTTACCCCACATTGAATTATTTCCTGATTCCCCAGAATATTATACGGTATAGTAAATGGTACCATTAGAAAGTACAACTTGTCCCGCAAAAAAAAAGCCCTCATGTGTCTATATAGCCGGAAAATTAAAAAAGTTACGCTTATTTGAACACAAGGAGGAAAAAAAAAAAAAAATTATCTTAAAAGGCAATGTCGGGAAGGGGTTAAAGGTGTTAAAAAGTCGCTTAGGGTTGGTGGCATGAGAAGAGATGAGAGATTGGTAGTATGTTTGTTTGGCAGTGTCCAAAGCATTGCTGTAGGAGTAGTAGCTAGTTTTATATGCGAGGAAATCAGTCGTACTACGAGATTTGCGCCATTGGCGTTCTACTTTACGTGAATGATTTCGTAGTTGTCTTGTAGTTTTGGTGTGCCACGGTTGGCATCTAAGCCTACGCGGGGTGTAATGGGTAGCTGGAGCCACGTCATCAAGGGCTGTTTCAAGAGTCTGGTAGAGGTGGGAAACAGCAGAGTCAGGAGAGGTAAATGTAGAAATTAGTGAGAGCTGTTGTTGCAGGGAGGTGGTAAGTTGTGGAAAATTAATTGCATTAGTATTTCTGCGGGTTAGAGTAGGCTTGCATGATTTCAGTGTCAGTGAGCTTGGGGTAATGGAAGAGAGTGAGAGGGTAATGAGATTGTGATCAGAGAGAGGGAAGGGAGTGTTAGTAAAATCAGAGACTGAGCACAGCCTGGTGAAAACAAGGTCAAGGCAGTGGCCTTCCTCGTGAGTAGAGGAGTCAGACCACTGGGAGAGGCCGAGAGAGGAGGTTAGAGAGAGGAGTTTGGAAGCATGCAAAGATGGTGGACTGTCAATAGCAATATTGAAGTCACCTAGGATGACAGTGGAGATGTCAGAGGATAAGAAATGGGGGAGCCAGGCAGAGAAATCTTCTAGAAATTGAGTTTTGGGAAGCCCAGGTGGGCGATAGATAGCAGCAACACGCAGAGAGAAAGGGGAAAAAACCCTAATAGAGTGAACTTCAAATGATGTAAATGTGAGTGAAGGAGCAGATGGTAGAACTGAGTATGTGAAGTCTTGTGACAGTAATATACCAACCCCACCTCCTTTACAGTTACCAGGCCTGGTGGTGTGAGTGAAGTGGAAACCACCATGTGACAGTGCTGCAGGCGAGGCCGTGTCTGATTGTGTGAGCCAGGTTTCTGTAACTGCCAGCAGGTTGAATTTGTGAGAGATAAAGAGGTCATGGATGGATGTTAATTTATTGCAAACAGAGCGTGCATTCAATAGGGCACATTTAAGTTGTTTGGAGTGTGGTGGGAGGCAAGTGATATTAATGAGGTTAGCTGAATTTCTAGGCATACAACCAGTAAACTCTGAGTGGGACAGGTGGTTTGGGCCTAGGTTTGGTGATATGTCACCAGCTAATAAGATTAGAAAGGAGAGATAGATAAAGGTGGATGTTTGTGTTTTTTGTATTGGTGGTGGGATGTGGATGTTAAAGTATATATATATAAAGTATATATATATATATACATACACACACATATACATACACACACACATATATATATATACACACACATGTGTTTATACACACATGTGTTTATACATACATACATATATATATATATATATATATATATATATATATATATATATATATATATATGAGAGAGATAGATAGATGCAGCACAGCAGGATATTATATGACTCACTCTTCTGTTTTCAGCGCCGCCTGCCCCCGCCCATCGGATTCCCAGTCCCCACTCCTGTGCGCTGCCTGCTGGGGTCAGGGTTTATGTGGAAGCCGGCGTCCTTGCTCTGGGTGCCGCGGGAGCGGCTGTGTGCGGCCGCGCATGCGCACCAGCCCTCCCGTGGCCAGTTTAACTTTGAGCAAGCCGGAGCTGGCCGGGGACGGCCGCGGCCATCTTTAAAATGGGCATAGTGCTGCGGCCGCGGCCACTAACCACGTAGATGGCGGTCCGCGGCCCAGCAAGGGAGGGTGGCGGCCGCAAATGGACTTAAATGAGCCGGCCCACCGGGAAAATACCCGGTTTTCCGGCAGGCCAATCTGCCTCTGGTGGGAGGAGACGCTCACCCACTGCCGGGAGCTGCATACTGTCCCCCACCCTCTTCCAGTTCTAGGGATGCCCATCGACCATCAATGATTTCAAATCATCGGTTTATGGCCGATGTTGAATACTTTTGCCATCGATGTGGGAGGACCAGATGGTTTCCCTACATCAATGGCAAAGGAGAACCGATCAAGTGTCAATTTTTTTGAAGGTGCCGGGACACAGAGCATAGCTCCGCCACCCCCACACCCCCCACACCAGGAAGTCCTGCCACCGAGTTCTGATTGACCCACGGCCTATTCAGTCAGATATAATGGATGACCATCGATAGCTACAACAATCGATGGTTATCCAAGTATTATGTTACTACTATCGATGGCAGGGTGCAAAATCGCCATCAATGCCAACCATCGTTGGTGTCTGCACCAATGCCCATCCCTACTCTGCAACAGCCAAAAACCTTTACTATCCCTCATGCCCACACACCTCTATCACTGCCCTGCCTCCTGTTCTCCTGCCCCGTAACTTCCGCCAGTGGGGACCCGCTCACCCTGTGTTGCCCACATTCCCCTATCATGCTTTACCACCCAGCCTCCTGCTATCATGCATCCTAACTCCCACCCAGTAGGAGGAGCCACTGACTCAGGGGCACCATCCTGTACTCCTGTGCTGCCACGCTGGACCCTCACCCACTGGCAGAAGCTCTGCACAGTGTCCCCCACCCTCCTCTTTAGTCCCCCGTATACACGCAAACCCCTATCACTACCCAGCTTCCTGGTCTCCTGAACCGTAACTTCCACAACTGGGGAGTCGCTGACGCTGTGTCGCCCACATACCACTATCACGCCTCATAGCCCAGCCTCCTGCTCTCATGCACCCTAACTCCCACCCAGTAGGAGGAGACACTGACTCAGGGCCACCGTCCTGTACTCCTGTGCTGCCACACTGGACCCCCATCCACTGGCATGTAAGCACCCAACAGGGAGTTACCTTATGGATGCGGCGGGGCCGTGCTTCCCCAATCTCCGGATCTCAGTCAGGAGTCTTCTTAGGATGCAGAAATGGGCACAGAACACTCCACTATCAGATTAGGTTGACCTTTTATTTTCAAAGCAGTCACTGAGGACATCAACCCCTTTTTGTAAATGCGTCACAATATTTCCACTACAAGTGGGCAACGTGCAACAGTGTAGAAATGTTCTACTATGCAATAACCATTCAAATAACAGGAAATGTTTTACGGTGCAATAAACATTCAAGTAAAAGGAAATGTTTTACGGTGCAATAAACATTCAAGTAAAAGGAAACGTTTTACGACACCTTTCTCTGTACTAGTGACGTATCCCAAACTAAGCTAAAGTTACCGGTAACCTACTCAACTTACACCTGACAGTCCTTCGCAACAATTGTATAATGTCCTAACTCGCAGGCCCTAATGGCCCGACCTGTGCACAGGGGTTTGGCTGGGGCCCATGGTGGTGCACATATCCAGTCGTGGGACAGGGGTAGGGTCTGCCTAATGCCTTGGGTATTTACTGGCCCTTTACCAAGGGTATCCTGAACTGGAACAAAGAGTACTCAACGTAGTCCTCGGGGGAAGAGGTTATGCAGTCTTAGCAGCAGTGAGGAGGCCTTCTCGGCCCTTATAGTGAACGAGTTTCCTCACTGGGTACAACCCTGTCATGCGCTAGGGGTGTCCATGGGTCCCTGACCCTATAATGTGCCTGGCGGGCGATATAATAGGGGTGGTAGGCAGGGGCACAGTGTGCAGTAAGGTACCTGTATCGGCTGCAGGTGCTGGTTCCAACCAGTCTCGATCTCCCGGACTCTGTCACCGCTGATCTGTCCCTGGTGCCTGCATCAATGGTGCCTCTGCTGTCCAGGCTCTGCTGCTGCTTGCACCATGCTGCTGGGCTCTGGCTACTGTGCTCTGTGCTACCCACTTGCTGGCTGCTGGGCTCTGGCTGCTGGGCTCTGTGCTGCCCACGTGCTGGCTGCTGGTCTGGCACTTAATATTTACTGCAGGGCTCTGGCAGCTTGACACTGTGACTGCTGTGTTCTCTTGAACAGTTTGCACGCTGCCTGACTGGCTCCTTCTCTCACAGGCTGGGCTGCCACTCATTACTGGAGCTCTGTGCTGCTCAAGTGTCTGGCAGGTCAGGGGTCACAGGTGCCACACTGCTGTCTTCCTCTCTCTAGGTTGCCCAGTGTCTTTCAGGCTGCATGGAGAAGTCTCCTCTATCTGTACTAGCTGCTAACTTCCTCAATCACGCTGCTGGCCCAGGTCACCTCTAACCTCTCTCTTCCTGTCACACTCCAGCCTGTCTGTGTTTAACTCTTTAGGTCTGAGCTGTGCCTAGTGCTGGGGTATATTAACCCCTGGTTAACTGGAATGCTCGGCACCTATTATTCCACAGTTATGGGGTGTTACATCCGCCCATACTTTTTTATGTGCGTGTCCTCACGCCACGCTCTCGGAGACATAAGTCCGAACCTTTCAAAGTTTTGAATCCGTAAAGTCTCTTTCACAGTCCGAATACTTTCAGTAAGAAGAGCAACCTACCGACAGCTATAACAGTGTCAACGTAAATGAACAATCTACATATATACATAAATATATAACATCAGAACGGCATGAGATTATTACAGCTGGAGCTTATTCTCGGTACCGGGCTGGAGTCCTCTACAGGTTCTGTGGTCAGTATAGCCGGGATGGACGGTATGCTCCACCCTACGTTCAACAGCAGTTCCTGCAGGCCCCTGGGCATGCTCCCGGGGGCGACGGTAGAGGCCTCCGTCTGTCGAGAGTATGACTTAGGCTGGTTGCGATGTATCCAGTGCAATCGAGTCCCATCCGGTTCTCCGCTTTGGTGGACTTCGATTGCTGCCGTCAGGCTCTTGGCGGCCACATCGGGCTCGGCCTCCCATTTATAGTGAAATCTACGCCGTGGATGACTGTTAACAAAAGGGGGGAGGGGATTCCACTCCTCTTCAGCGACCGGCTTCTCTCCTCTATTGGCGGGCACAAGGTTCACTCCTGAGAGTAGATGCCGTGAGACTGAGCTGAGGGAAATCGGTGCCTCCATCTGTCCACTTTGGCACCAATGGGCACGCCTGCGGAAAGGACGCCTGTCAGGGCCCGGCCGGTTTCTTCTCTCTGGCACCCCACCTGGACCAGTCACGTTCACCGCTTTGGCACCCTTTTCCTCCTCCACCACATCGAACTCCACCGTCTCGCCTTCTCTGAGACTGCACAGAAGTCTCTGCGAGTGGCTCTTCCTTAGGGCTGTCCGATGGACAAAAACGTCATCCCTTGTGTCGTTCCGGTTGATGAAGCCATATCCCCTTCGGATGTTAAACCACTTGACCGTCCCTTGGGTACGCGGGGCCAGCACTCTCTTCTCCACTTGGCTCCCCTGGACGCAGATTATGTGCTGTTGGGTGATCTCCCCAGCCTGGTCTTGGTTAACTGATTCCTGTTTTAACGCTGCAATCAGCTCTTCAGGGCAATTCCTTAGTATGTTCATGCCCAGGATGATGGGGGCAACTCTCCCTTCCCCGCAGGTGATTACTAAATACCCCTGCCTGGGTAAACGTGTTCGTCCAATCTGCAAATCTGCTTCCCAGTACCCGTTGCAGACGACCTCTCGGCCATTTGCAGCGACCACCTTCACTTGTGTGGGGGGCTGTCTAAACGGTACTTCTTTTCCCCAATACTTTTGGAGAGTGGGTAACTGTATCATGGATACCTGTGACCCGGTGTCGATCATGGCCACTGTCTCTATCCCGTTGATCACTACTGGGATCCTCGGGCATTGCCCTACATATTGTGCCCACCATTCCTCCGGGTCTGAGTCTACTCCCGGTGTTCTCCCCGAGGTTCGGCCCTTCTGACAGTGTCGACAGATGGGCCGGCCTTGATCGTCGAATTGGTCTGAGGCTCGCCTCCCATATTCTCGGGGTGGGTACCTGTATCGGCTGCAGGTGCTGGTTCCAACCAGTCTCGATCTCCCGGACTCTGTCACCGCTGATCTGTCCCTGGTGACTGCATCAATGGTGCCTCTGCTGTCCAGGCTCTGCTGCTGCTTGCACCATGCTGCTGGGCTCTGGCTACTGTGCTCTGTGCTACCCACATGCTGGCTGCTGGGCTCTGGTGCTGGGCTCTGTGCTGCCCACGTGCTGGCTGCTGGGCTGGCACTTAATATTTACTGCAGGGCTCTGGCAGCTTGACACTGTGACTGCTGTGTTCTCTTGAACAGTTTGCACGCTGCCTGACTGGCTCCTTCTCTCACAGGCTGGGCTGCCACTCATTACTGGAGCTCTGTGCTGCTCAAGTGTCTGGCAGGTCAGGGGTCACAGGTGCCACACTGCTGTCTTCCTCTCTCTAGGTTGCCCAGTGTCTTTCAGGCTGCATGGAGAAGTCTCCTCTCTCTGTGCTAGCTGCTAACTTTCTCAATCTGGCCCAGGTCACCTCTAACCTCTCTCTTCCTGTCACACTCCAGCCTGTCTGTGTTTAACTCTTTAGGTCTGAGCTGTGCCTAGTGCTGGGGTATATTAACCCCTGGTTAACTGGAATGCACGGCACCTATTATTCCACAGTTATGGGGTGTTACAGGCAGAAGCTGCACAGTGTCCCCCACCCTCCTCTTTAGTCCCCCGTATGCCCACACACCCCTATCACTACCCAGCTTCCTGCTCTCCTGAACTGTAGCTTCCACCACTGGGGAGTCACTGACGCTGTGTTGCCCACATACCCCTATCATGCCTCATAGCCCAGCCTCCTGCTCTCATGCACCCTAACTCCCACCCAGTAGGAGGAGACACTGACTCAGGGTCACCGTCCTGTACTCCTGTGCTGCCACGCTGGACCCTCACCCACTGGCAGAAGCTGCACAGTGTCCCCCACCCTCCTCTTTCAGGGGCAAACGCAGGATTTTCAGAAGGGGGTTTCCAGAGAGGGGCGGAGCAAAGCACGGAGATGGACACTTAGGTGACCCAGTATATGCCGAGTCAGTTAAAGTATTATAGATAAACCAAATGTATATAATATATATATATATATATATATATATATATTTATATATATTTAACAGCAGTGTAGACCTCTGGGCATAGCAATGTATTGGGGCCCCTACCGATCCTCCAGCGGTAGGGGGTGCTATGAGTGGAAGCTTTGATGTCCCGCAGGTGGTAGGGGGTATTATATCAACCGCTCAGCATGTAGGGCCTGGATCAGTAATTTCCACTAATTACCCCTTTACTGCACAGATGGTGGGAGATGGGGTGGGAGAAGGGGGCATTGGGCTGAATGAAGGGGCCCTGATGCAAAACTTCCACGGTGGTAGAGGATGTTTAATACGCAGAGGCAGGGCCGGCGCCACCACTAGGCAGAGCTAGGCATTTGCCTAGGGCGTCGGCCACTGGAGGGCGGTAATGAGCTGCCTAGGAGAGGTACCATAGAAAGTTGGGAGCAGGACAGGTAAGACAGTGGGCTTCCCTCTCCCTCCCCCCATCCCGCCCGTGAATCAACGCTACCGGAGCACAGGCGCCCGTTGCAGTATCGCCTGCAATCCCCCCCCCTGAAGCGCCGGCTGCAGTATGGCCCGGACCTGGGCGGCGGATTTGCCTGGGGCGGGGGGGAGGCTTGCACCGGCGCTGCGCAGAGGAGGGGTGTATAGTGGAGTGAGCTTATTATTCTGAATTTTCTGGTGGGAGGACAGCTTGCTTGACTGCAGATATCTCCAGTTCCTGGAACTAGATTTATTAGCTTTTAATTGAACTAAAAACTAGAGAATCCCACCTACCAAATGGTACTGGGGACTAGGGGATCAGAGTTCAGGAGGCAGAGCAATCTGCCAACGAGAATATAAAACTACATACCAGGTGTGTGGAGCTGGAGCAGTAACCAGCTGCTGGAAGGCTGATATCTCTGGTTCTGGGCACAGTAGAGACAAGCTTCTAGTGTTCCTCAAAGTAGGAGAGTCCCAGCTTTTGGAATATACCCTCAGAAAAACTCTATGTCAGACAGAACCTGAAATATCTGACTGGGAAGAGCAATTAACAGGCTTGGATGGGGACCACTCCTTTGAAGTCAGATATCTCCGGTTCCCCAGGGCCGATTTTAAAAATTATTGTACCCATGGAAACAGGGGACCCTCAGCTTTCAGACTAGGTCACTTAGATTCCTGGGGGGTTTCTGGGTACTCAGAAACCCCCCTGCGTGCGCTACTGTCTTTAGTCCCCCTTATGCCCACACACCCCTATCACTACCCAGCCTCCTGTTTTCCTGTGTCGTGACCTCCGCCAGTGGAGAGCCGCTGACCCCAAAACACCCTACTATACTATTGCACACACACACCTAAACAACTGCTTTTTAATTAAACAAAACAATACACACCCCCTTCCAAATCATATGCTCTCTATTTAACACATTTCACCTATAACTCAAGTTGCAATACAGGGCATCTTTCATACAATTCTAACCATATTTCTCACAATACAAATGTTCACAAATTAAGGGGGTGCAGCCCCTTACGACGGTGTGAAGAGTGCCTGTAAGGTGCGATGAATCACCTAGTATATATATATATATATAGCACCACTGCCCACCAATTTATATTATGGCAGAAATGCAACATTGTTGGCGCAGGCCGGCAATGTATGCATTACTGCAGCCACTGTCCGCCAATGTATAATATGGCGAAAATGCATACATTGCTACCACAGGCCAACAATGTATGCGTTATCACACCACAGCCCACCAATGTATAATATGGTGTAGCAAAAATGCATACATTGCTGGCGCAGGCCGTCAAGGCAGTGCCGGTGCAAGTCACCGGAGCGCCCCAGGCGGGATAGGGAGGGGGCGCCCCGGTGCTCACCTGTTCCAGTGGGCAGAGGGACAGCTGCGTTGTGGCCGACACGTCGCTCCATGGTGGGGTGCGATGTGCCCGGGTGATGCTGCGCTGCCCCCGGGTGATGCAGCGCTGCTGGCTCCGTTGGTTCACGGGGGGGGGGGGAAATGTGCGCAGGGCCGCTTCACGGCGGTGGGGGGCGGGTGATGCTGCATTGCTCCATTGGCGATGCCGCCAAATCACTACACGGAGGGGGGGGGGGTGAAGCAGCGGCGGCACTTACCTCCATCCTGGGGGGGGGGGGTCCTGCTCACAATTGCCGCCCTCCAGTGGCCGGCGCCCTAGGCAAATACCTAATGCTGCCTATTGGTGGCGCCAGCCCTGCGTCAATGTATGCATTACCGCAGCCACTGCCCACCAATGTATATTATGGCGGGAACGGCCGGGCGGCATTTACCTGATCACTGGACTTCGAATGTACTCAGCCCAGCGATCAGTTCTGAATCAGGACACAAGAACAGAAATGCACTGAAATTAAAGGGCCTCTGCTTCCACCCTTGCAATACAAACCCCGTCCATTATGTAATTATCCTTTTATAATTAAAGATTTTCAACAAAGTCTTTGGCTGCCTGAAAATCCCTCGCTCATTGGGTAAAACAGCTCAGTGTGTACGCACTACTTTGGTGAAAGATATATCTTTCAGATATTTTGGCAAAATCTTTTGAAATGAAAATCTTCAAGTGTGTATGGGCCTTTAAGTCTTATTTGTTTCTCATTATAAGATCCAATATTAGCTGATTCCCTTGTTTTCCATTCTACATTACTCAATACTTGTAACCATGGCAATGGACAATTCTGGATCCCATTTATATCCCTAGTGAAATGCAACAGAAAGAATAAAGGGTGACATACTTACACTGAGATTCTACTGCATATGTGCTGAAAGAGATGAGAGAACTTACAGTATTCACTTTTACATATACAACCTCTTATTTAAAGTGTATAATAAACTAATCATTCATTTTGGAAATATTATTACTATAAAATGACAGCATTTAAGGTATGCCTATTTTCATTAGGAAAACGGTATTGTTAGTAATTAGGTAATAAAAAAAAAAAAAAAATAGACATTAAAAGTATTCTTTGGCCAGTATTCAATGCTCCCGATTCACAGTTTTTTTCCCCGGCGAATCGGGCAGTTTTCACTCCTTGCAGTGAATTTTTTCACTGAAAATGTGATTCACCCTATTCAATGTTCACTGTTCGCCGAAAGCAAACAGTGAATGCCGGCCAGTTCTCAGTTTCATGCTCGCTGCAATTCGCTGGTGTATTTCCATGGTGTTTTCACTGGGATTCACGTGTATTCAATGCTAGAATGGCGAATTGCTTTCTCCCTGATTTTTGCCATGATTCACCGTTTTGCATTCGACATCTTTTTAAGGTGGACTGGAAAGTGATCTTTTAAAATAAAGGTGTTTTTTATTTTTTTGGTGTCAGATTTTTTTCCGGTGAAGGGACATGCTATTTTTATTCATGTGCTTGAAGCACATTAATATATATATATATATATATATATATATATATATATATATATATATATATATATATATATATATATATATATATATACTGTATATATATATATATATATATATATATATATATATATATATATATAGACAAAGAAGAAATCCGGCACTCCACAGGTGTGTACAAATAATACTTGCTCCGGTGCCTTCCCAGGTCGCTGACCAATTGTAGTATAAATGGCAAAGAGGCGTCACTCGGAGACTGGATACCAATTCAAAACTTTATTGTGTGGTGACCGACACCAGTGTTTCGAGCAGACTGCTCGTCCTCAGGGTACAACTCACAGAATACAACTGACAGAGTTATATACCCTACAAAAATTCCCGCGCCCACCAATGCATGATCATACTTACCTGGATCAGGTGTGCCCTCAGCGTGTGAGGCGTGTGGACGGATCCCTCCCTAGCCGCTGCGTGCTTCCGGGTGACATCGTCTGCACGCGTCACCACTCCTGGAACGCACGTCGACAACAGGAGTTCACCCGACTTCCGCATCTGTGACACGCAGGAGCTCTCCCGTCCAGGTATAACCTTAAGAGCACAATACAAAAATGTGCAAATAATGTGTTAACGATGCCTACACAATATGGCAATATACAATTAAAATGTACAGTGTTTACAATATTAATATAAAAAAAAGTGAAAAAAAGACAAAAATGTATAAAAAGACAAGACATGACAGACATATTAAAAAGTAACCCATTGTAGGTCAGAGTCAATTATAGTAATTTAATAAGCGAATCTGCAGTAGCCAATTCACCTAAATAAGAGGAGCATAAAAAATGCAATAACTTCATTATCAATTCACTATACTGACCTATACTTTAACATGTGGCCAACCTTCAATGGGAGCAGTAACAATATGACATTTAGTGAATATAGCAAGATAGGTTGCAGACATTAATTAATGTGATACAAAAATAGCAAAAAAAGGCAGGTATACAGACCAGATTGTGCTTATCGACTGACCGCAAAAATAACAATGAAACAACTTCACAAAAAGCTCTGTAACCCATGCTGTTCATTTAACCCCCTAGGCGCGATGGTATCCAACACATGGATCCATCGTGCTTCAGCCTGTAGGAGTTTTTTTCCTCTATTGCCCCCTCTATAATGAATAGGAATGTGATCAATTATTTTTGACCTCACACTCGCTACACTGTGGCCCAATTGCACACAGTGCCGAGCAAATGGTTGATCACTATTACCAGAAGCGAGAGCCTGCCTGATAGCATGTCGATGATTGGCCATCCTGGTTTTAAACTGGCATTCTGTCTTGCCCACGTAGTAAAGACCACATGGACAAGACAGAACGTAGACCACGAATTTAGTGGAACACGTGACCGCAAACTTGATGGGAATACTGCGGCCCGTGTGGGGATGGTTGATGAATTTTCCTGCCAATAAAGAACCACAAGTGGTGCATCCCACACATTTATAACAGCCCGCCGGTCGGGTCAAAAAATGTGTTGGTGCAGATTTTTTAGCGAGACCACTCACATCCAATTTCACTACGAGATCGCTCAAGTTTCTGCCCCGTTTATAAGATGGCATGATCTGCAATTTGTTCAAACCGTGCAGATCTTTATCAGTTGTAATCAGGGACCATTGCTGTTTAACTTTTTTAGTGACTACCTGACTATCTGTAGCGAATTCATTAACCCAAGGGATTTTAGATTTAATTAGCTCAGCCCTATCGGGTGGATTCAAAGCTTCCTCTCTCGAAGTGTCTAACACCCTCTTTTTAGCCTTCAAGAGGGAGCGGCGTCTGTAGCCCCTCTCTTCAAATTTCTCCTGCATTAGATCTAACTGTCTACAGGTCTCATCAGGGTCACTAGTAATGCGGCGTACTCGTAGCATTTGGGAAAAAGGTAACCCCTCTCGTAGGGGCAATGGGTGGCAACTTTCATGACGCAAAAGAGTATTTCTATCAGTGTCTTTAACAAAAATAGAAGTGGAGAATCTCCCACTATTCAGCATGATTTTAACATCCAAAAAGTTGACAACACTATCACTGATGGAAAAAGTGAACTTCACTGGACTGTCTGAATTATTGTGGGACTCAAACATCTCTGTTAGGGACTCAGCGGAACCATGCCAAAATATCAACAGATCGTCGATATAACGAAGATACAGTAATATTTTATCCTTGTTGGGTCCCTGAAGTAACAATGTGTTATCCAACAAGCACATGAAAGCGTTGGGGACCCCATCGCACAGCCAAGCTTCTGCCTATACATCTCACCATTGAAAGTGAAGTAATTCCTATGCAGAACCAAAAACAACATTTTCATAAAAAACTGTGCATCAGGGCCACAATAAACATCATTGTTGTCAATAAGTGTATGCACAGCATCCATCCCCTGTGAGTGGGGGATGCATGTGTATAAGCTGGTAACATCGGCGCTGCAAAGTAACATCTTATCTGGCCAGCTATCTACCTATCACATTCCTATTCATTATAGAGGGGGCAATAGAGGAAAAAAACTCCTACAGGCTGAAGCACGATGGATCCATGTGTTGGATACCATCGCGCCTAGGGGGTTAAATGAACAGCATGGGTTACAGAGCTTTTTGTGAAGTTGTTTCATTGTTATTTTTGCGGTCAGTCGATAAGCACAATCTGGTCTGTATACCTGCCTTTTTTTGCTATTTTTGTATCACATTAATTAATGTCTGCAACCTATCTTGCTATATTCACTAAATGTCATATTGTTACTGCTCCCATTGAAGGTTGGCCACATGTTAAAGTATAGGTCAGTATAGTGAATTGATAATGAAGTTATTGCATTTTTTATGCTCCTCTTATTTAGGTGAATTGGCTACTGCAGATTCGCTTATTAAATTACTATAATTGACTCTGACCTACAATGGGTTACTTTTTAATATGTCTGTCATGTCTTGTCTTTTTATACATTTTTGTCTTTTTTTCACTTTTTTTTATATTAATATTGTAAACACTGTACATTTTAATTGTATATTGCCATATTGTGTAGGCATCGTTAACACATTATTTGCACATTTTTGTATTGTGCTCTTAAGGTTATACCTGGACGGGAGAGCTCCTGCGTGTCACAGATGCGGAAGTCGGGTGAACTCCTGTTGTCGACGTGCGTTCCAGGAGTGGTGACGCGTGCAGACGACGTCACCCGGAAGCACGCAGCGGCTAGGGAGGAATCCGTCCACACGCCTCACACGCTGAGGGCACACCTGATCCAGGTAAGTATGATCATGCATTGGTGGGCGCGGGAATTTTTGTAGGGTATATAACTCTGTCAGTTGTATTCTGTGAGTTGTACCCTGAGGACGAGCAGTCTGCTCGAAACACTGGTGTCGGTCACCACACAATAAAGTTTTGAATTGGTATCCAGTCTCCGAGTGACGCCTCTTTGCCATTTATACTATATATATATATATATATATATATATATATTTAATTTTTTTTTTACACATTCGCCAGCAGGGAGCTGGGAGACGCCCATTAGATATTAATATATTCACTTCACTCTGGTCCCGACTTGTTACGTGTGGGACAGAAAAGCGGCTCCCTATCCCTGTCCCATACCAGCATTCCCGGGGGGGGGGGGGGCAGCCTCTGCTGCCTGTGTCCCGGGGAGCCCTCCTTCTCCCCCACAAATTCTGGGGCAGGCAGGGAGGCTTACATCTCCCCGTCTGCCTCCATCCCCCGGCTCCCTGCGAGGGGGGGGGGGGGTTTAAAAGTCGCAAACAGGGGCAGCGAGCCCCTGCTGCATTGAATAGGGTGACAGGGAGGGCTGGCAGCGAATGCTGCAGCCCTCCAGAACTCTGTGAATGTGCAGCGAATCCTAAACAGGATTCGCTGCACATGGAGAATAAAAACATTGAATACTCCCCTTTGAGTTAAATTCACATAATATATCTCTCAACTACCTGCAGAGCCTGAGGTTTGTGATCACACCATTTAAATAATAATCATATCTGATCTGCACTCACCTAATAAGTGATCGCTCATCCACAATGTTGCAGAAGACTACGAATACTTAGCTGCCACCCAGACAAAAAAATAGCATGCCCTGTGCAAACGATGAGCAAATGGCGAAATATTGATATCTGCAGGGCCGTTTCTAGACAATTTAGCTCCCAGGGCAAAGAAATAAAAATGCGCCCCCCCCCTCCCCCAAATACATAACATGGCACAGAAGAAATTGCGCGGATGTGGCTTAATATAAGGGGCGTGGTCTAGCAGGAAAACAATTACCTTACATCTCACTTTTGCAACCTGCATGTCCTGACATTGGTTACCACAGGAATTGTCATTGTCCTCCAGCACTTAAGTTGGCAGGCTGAAGGCCACACAGTGACATTAAAATATAAAGGCGCAGTGACCTAGACGCCTCACAGATCAAGGCCAAACAATGACAGGCTACTTAAATCATTATACACTATTTATCCGTGATGCCAATTACACATTACGCCGCACACCATGATGACAATTACACATTATGTCGCACACCATGATGCCCATTAGACTCCACACTGTGATGCCCGTTACACCCCACACTGTGATGGCAATTACACAATACTCCCCACACCGTAATGCCTATTACACATTCTGCCCCATGTGCGGCTGCCGCACAACTGATGTCGTTTACTAATATGCCCCACAGTGCCAGATATGCCCCCACAGTGCCATACATATATGCCCCCAAAGTGGCAGATATGCCCCCACAGTGGCACACACATATGCCCCCACAGTGACAGCTATGCCCCCACAGTGCCACACATATATTCCCCTACAGTGCCACACATATGCCCCCACAGTGCCAAATATGCCCCCACAGTGCCACAGATATGCCCCCACAGTGCCACAGATATGCCCCCACAGTGCCACATATATGCCCCCACAGTGCCACACATATGCCCCCACAGTGCCACACATATGCCCCCACAGTGCCACACATATGCCCCCACAGTGCCACAAATATGCCCCCACAGTGCCAAACATATGCCCCAAAGTGCTAGAAGCAGCACAACTCACTGTCCGGTCTGCCATATTCATGGATGCTGCCTGTCGGCCCTATAATCATGTACTGCCTGTTTGCCTATCAGTCCTGTGCGGCCATATAGAAGTCCAGCAGAGATGCCCTGTGCTGCTGTCTATAAGTCCAGTAGTTAGGGTTACCACCTTTGTGTTGAGAGATTGCCGGAGAGTGCACCGCCACTTGACACACCACAGTCTACCCATTGACCCCACCCCCAGCCCCGCCCCTGGAGCTGCCTTATCATTTTATTTTAACATTTGCTTCAAATCTACTCTTGATTTTGCACATGGTAATACCACATGCACATTACATGACGACACACACTGTAATGCCCATTACATGATATGCCACACACCTTGATGTCAATTACATGTTATGCCACACACAGTGATTCCCATTACACATTATGCCACACACTGCGATGCCCATTATACATTATGCCACACACCATGATGCCCATTACATGTTATGCCATGACTGGATATTTTTTTTTGTAAACAGGGACAATTCAGACATGCATTTACACCATAATGCCTATTACTTGTCACAAACCGATTACATATTATATCACAGGCCATAATGCCCATTACACGTTATGCCAGGGCTCAACAATTATTTTCTTTAAAATTAAACAGGGACAGTGCGCGCCAAAAGCACGCGCAAAAACTTACACCATAATGCCTATTCTACATTACACACCCATTACATAGTATACTACGGGATGCAGTTAAAATCCCGGCGGTTGGGATCCCGGCATTCAGAATCCCGACGCCGGAATCCCGACCGCTGAAATCCCGACACATTCTCCCTCCGTGGGTGTCCACGACACCCCTGGAGGGAGAATAAATTAGTGTGCCGAGCGTAGCGAGGCACCGGGCCCGCTGCGTGGCGAGTGCAGCGAGCTCGCATGGGGGGGCGATCCACGTCCCCCCCATGTCTGCATTTCGGCTGTCGGGATTCCGGCGTCGGGATTCTGAACGCCGGGATCCCGACCGCTGGGATTCAGTACTGAATCCTATACATGTCATATTGCCCATTACACAATATGCCACACACTCCAATGACTATTACACGTTATACCAAATACCATAATGCCCATTACACGTTATCCCAAACACAACGTTATGCCCATTACATATACCACACACGCCCTAATGGCTATTACATATTATGCCATATAAGTGCCACTTACCTCCATGTTAATTGCTAGGTGTTTCTTGCTCGATGTCAGGGCCTTCATGCTCGATGCCAGGACCATCCTGCTCGTTGCCACAGGGGAGTGCAAATGCCTATTGCCAAGGTGAAGTGCAAATGCTTGTTGCCAAGGGGGAGGGCAAATGCTCCTTGCCAAAGGGGAGGGCAAATGCCTGTTGCCAAGGAGGAGTGCAAATGCTCTTCGTTGCCAAGAGTAGTGCAAATGCTCATTGTATAGGGGAAGTTTAATGACAGACAGCGGTAGGCAGGCAGAGGAGAGTGCATTGCTGTGCAGCCTGGTGGTGCCGCTTTATCAGACACCAGAGCAGGTCCGTGGTGCTATTTCAAATATCACACCCACCCTGCTTGCGATCCAGCAGCCAATCAGGAGCCACCTCTCCCAATTGGCTGGCGGACTGCAAGCAGGGCAGGCGCGATAATTAAAATAGCCACAGAGCGGACCTGCTCATCACAGTCTAGCTGGCTCTTTCTCGGCAGCGGCGCACGTCTCCCACCTCCTGTCTCCAGTTGACTCCAGTTCACAGACATTGTATAGTCCAGGAACACCACCCGTCTGGACTCCAGCCACCTGGCCTAATTACCAGACTGTCCGGAGTAATCACGGATGGGTGCAGGGCCGGTTCTAGGGTGTTTGGCGCCCTCCTGCGAAAAAAAATTTTGCGCCCTCAAATACCTCTCGGCACGCACGCCAGAAAAAGTGCTTGCTCTCACAAGTAGCATGGCCACACTAGTACCCACATTTCATATTACACCACACAGTAGCGCAATCTCTTTCACACCACATAGCAGTCTACATTATTTTTTTTTTTTTTTATATTCTTTATTGAGTTTTCAAAAGTCACAAATAACATTTATAGACATACAATACAGACATAATATGTATAATGACAAGATATTTCAGATTAATACGGTCGAGTGTTTTTTGGTTTTTTTTGTGTTGCGTTTTTATATAGCTGCCAAAAATTTAACAACCACTAGTCGTTGCTTCTGCCCCATACTGCACTCCCACTTGTTTGTATCTTAGATGGGAATCATTTTGCCTACAAAGTAAGTGTATCAAATAGGACCATAATAATAAGAGAGTCATTATACTAAACATATATACTGTTCGGGTAAGAACATGGATTCAACACCGGTGGCTACTTTAGTTCTTCTGTGAGCTTTCTACATACAGATAAGATTATTAGGTGATCCTATACTAAGAGTTACAACAATTGTGAGTTCCTGACCTTTCCCTACCCTTCCCCTCCCCTTCCCTCCCTCTTTCCCCTTTCTTCCCTTTTCTTTTAATTATATTATTATATATATTAGGTAAGGCTTTTCACCTTACCCAAAATGCGTACCCACTATAATGCAGCTTCTAAATCAAATATGTGTCTTATATCAAACAACTCAGTAATTGAAAAAATGTGCACCAGTGGAAGAAAAAAAAAAAAAAAAACCCCAAATAAATAAATAAATAAATAAAACATTTCAAAATAGTGAGAAAAAAAAAAGGACCAAAACATATTATATTAAACTGGTGTCAAGAGTGCATCAATACTTAATAATTGTCCAATTCTGTTTAATTATCCTTGGTGATATATATAGTGTATCCATTTGTGCCAGTGCATGTCAAATTTCTTTAATGTGCAACGACTAGCATGTAGACCTCGTTCCTGTCTGATAATATAGTTTACATGAGCAATCCAGCTGTTCATTTCAGGTGGATCTTTGGCCATCCATTTTCTGGCAATTATAACTCTCGCTAATGAGCAGAGACTATTAATATAAATTTTATCGTTGCCAGAGACATTATTACCCGTAATACCCAGTAGACAGCACTTCACAGATAATGACTCGTATTTGATCCCTGTGTTTGCAATAGCCTTTCTCACGTCCTCCCAAAATCTTGCAACCAAGGGGCATCCCCATAGTAAGTGTATAAAGTTAGCATCAGGAACCCCACATTTCGGGCACTTAATGGAAGTTTTACCCGGCAATTTGGATAGAGTTTTCGGTGACAAATAGGATCTATGGAGGATGTACAATTGCGTAAGTTGAACCCGAAGGGAATTTGTAGCCCTACTGACGTTTTTCTTTGCAACTGCCCATTCTTTGTCGTTTAACTCCCCAGTGTCCTCACTCCATTTCTCCCTTAGGCTCTCTAGTGCGTCTTTATGCTTTACATTTTCCAGCGCCTTGTACAGCCTGGATACCATCTTATTTTTATTGCTTGACTTTAGCATCAATTTAATCGGTGAATCCCCAAAGGTGGGTATATCACTCACTACGTATGTCTGGATTCTACTTCTTAATTGAAGATATCGAAAAGAGTAATAATATGGCAAATTAAATTCTGTCTTTAGTTGTAGAAATGGTTTAAATCCTGATGATGAATAGAGTTGATGGAGTTTGGTTACGCCATATTGGTGCCATACTGCTATTATTTGTAAGTTTATCATATCTCTATCTGTTAGAAAATCTGATAACAAATGATCCCTGTCTAGGAAACCCGTATCCATTATTCGCTCCGTTTCTCGCCATATTTTAATGGCTTGTACTAATATCGGGGGGTCTTTGTTAGAGACCTTCCCTTGTAGGACTTTATGGAATGAAGCGGCTCCCTGAATTGACTGATTGGACAGCTTACGTGCGTAATCCCATCCTTGCTCCGCTTGTATTAACCAGCTTCGTAAATGTGCTAACTGAGCCGCTATATAATAGGATCTCATATCTGGCAGGCCGAGCCCCCCTTCATCCCTCCTCCTAGTGAGTTTAGATATGGCGATCTTAGGGCGAGAGCCATTCCAAATGAAGGAAGAAATCAAACTATTTAGTTTCCTGAAGATAGATTTAGGGAGGTATACTGGGGATTGGTTAAGAACATACAAAAGCTTGGGGAGCACCACCATCTTAACCAAGTTTACCCTTCCGGTTACAATCAGGGGGAGTTTGGACCAGGATTTAAATTTTTCCCTTAGCCATATTATTAAGGGATTGATATTTAATTGTACAAATTCTCTGGAATCGCCAGATATGGTTATTCCAAGATACTTAAACGTTGATACCCACTTCAAGGGTTGTATAGGAGGTGGGTGCTGTCTCAACTGTGAACTTATTGGAAAAATTATTGATTTAGACTTGTTTATCCTGAATCCGGAGTAATCACCGAAATTATCACTGAGCTTCAGAACCGCCGAGAGTGATTTAGTGTGGTCTGCAATGTATATTAAAAGGTCGTCGGCGTACAGTGAGACGACATCTTTACAGTCGCCAAGTGGAAAACCAATAGCTTCTGGATACTGTCTCAAAATACAAGCCAAAGGTTCTATGGCCAGGGCGAACAGGACAGGGGAGAGAGGACACCCCTGTCTTGTCCCCCCGGGCCAGAGCGAATGTTGGAGAAATCCAGCTATTGACGGAGACACGGGCGCTGGGGCGGGTATATAAAAGTTGTATCCACTTAATAAATTTTGGCCCTATACCAAAGGCTCGCAAGACCGCCCATAGGTAGGGCCATTCAATGCTTTAATTGCGTCTAATGAGACTACGATCGAGGCCCCTCCGTCTTTGTCCACGGTCTGTAAATGAGTGAAAAGCTGTCTTATGTTAATAGAAGTGTCTTTACCTGGCACAAATCCAGACTGATTCTGATGAATCAATGTGTGTATATGCCGGTTTAGTCGGCTCGACAGTATTTTTGCTAAGATCTTAGCCTCTGCTGAGATCAATGATATAGGGCGGTATGAATCGAGTTCTCGGGCGTCTTTACCAGGTTTTAATATTAGTGATATTTTTGCGTCTGCCATTGAAGGAGGGAGATTACCTTCTTTAAAACAGTTATTGTAGGTATTATGAAGAATGGGTGCCATAAAATTGATGTGTTTTTTGTAAACCTCCATAGGGATACCGTCCATACCCGGTGCTTTCCCATTTGGCGACTGTTTGATTGCATTGACAATTTCCGTAAGCTCCAATGGGAGGTCTAATTCGTTCCTAGATTCGACATTTAACATAGGAAGCTCAGTGCACGCCAAGTAGCCTTCAATTTCAGCTGGGGTGTGCTGCAATTGGGTGGCATATATCTCCGAAAAGTATGATTTAAAGGCTTCCCCTATTTGTGGAGAAGTACTTACTACTTCCCTTTGCTGATTTATGATGGAATTAATTGTTTTAGAGGGTTGTTCTGCTCGCATCAAATAGGATAACTGTTTACCCGCCTTATCTGCATAACGATATTTGGTATGCGACCTGTGGAGCATTATTTTCATATTTTCTGCCTTTATCGCATCCAGCCAGGCATTCTGCGCATTCTGCCATGCCTGAAGGGCATCGTCTGAGTTATTAACCACGTATTCTGACTCCTTCGCCAGGCTAAGCTCCTCCCTTTCCTGAATCTTCGCCCTACTCTCCCTTTTCAATTCTGATATGTTTTTCCGCAGAGTACCCCTTAAATATGCCTTAAAGACGTCCCATAAGATTGGCGCGGAGGCCGAACCACTGTTAGTATCCCAATATTCCTGCCATAGCTCCTCCAGGTTCGCCCTCGCGTCAATCTCAGGCAGCCAATTGGGATTGAAGCTCCAGAAGCTACACCCCCTATCATAATCTAAAGATAGTTCCATAAAAACGGGAGAGTGGTCTGAAATACCTCTAGATCTATATTCGATCTTATGAATTTTAGGGGTGAGGTCTCTTGAAACTAGGATATAATCAATCCTAGAAAAGGTAGAATATGATGCGGAAAAGCAAGAGTACTGACGGGCCGAGTGATTTTTAATCCGCCACGGGTCAACCCACCCAATGTTTTGAAGGAAGGTTGCCAACCCTCGATTATTTCTGATTGAATTGGTGTTGCCACCCTTCCACCGGTCAAGTTGGGGGTCAAGGATATTATTTAGGTCTGCCATGCATATGATCGGGGAATTGGGAGAGTGTGCAGCAAATTCAACAGCTTTTGTCAATAACTTGTACGTGAAGGGAGGGGGAATATAGATGGAGAGAATTACAAACGGAGCATCGTAAATTAAGCAATCTAAAAAAATATAACAGCCCCCAGGATCTACCCAAACTCTTTTACACGTAAATGACAGTGTTTTTTTAACCAACAGCGATACTCCCCTTGCCGATGAAGTGAAAGGGGCATGGCAGGTATATCCAACCCAGGATTTTTTTAGGGCCATTTGTTTACTTCCTGTCAGGTGGGTTTCTGTGAGGGCGATTATATCAGGCCCAACTTTCCTTAAGTAATTCAGGACCAAAGAACGTTTTATCTTACAGTTCAGGCCTCTGACGTTCCAGGTTAAAACTTTTAACTTAGTAATTAGGTTGTTAGTTCCTGCCATGTCATATTCACATCCCGTCTTGTGCGGGAAAAAGTGGGGCGACTGAGATAAGGCAGCAAGAGGGCAGAAGCAACGGGCAACACAAAACCCAGAGCAGCAATGTATATCATGACATTATGACAACATAGACAAACAAATCTTCCCACCCCCCTCCCTGTATACCTCCCAAGTCTAGGCATACCTAACCCTATCCCCTCTTCCCCTTACCAACTAGACAAACAAACAAGCAAAAAAAAAAAAATTAAGACACAACACTCCCTGCAACCGCTTGGGGGCTAAAAAAAAAAAAAAATTGAAAAAGGCCACCAAAGTGCGGGAGGGAGCTCCCTGGATTATAGGTATTTCTTATAAGCTTAAACTTCTGCCGACTGTCGAGACCCCGGAACTTTGGTGTCAAGCCATTTTAAGGCCTCTTGCGGAGTAAGAAAAAAATGAGTCTCATTATTATAAATCACTCGTAGCTTGGAGGGGAACAACAAGGAGTACTTAATGTTTTTTTCCCGAAGATGTCTTTTTACTTCGCCATACTTTGCTCTGTCTTTCTGAACATCTAGGGCGTAATCCGGAAAAACAGAGATTTGTATCCCATTGTGCAATAAGGGCCTCTTTACTCGGATGAGGCGTAGGAGGGCGTCTCTATCCTGGTAGTTCAGGAATCTCACAATAAGAGTTCGAGGAGGAGATCCTGCCGGAAATTGTTTAAAGGGGACTCGATGTGCGCGCTCTATTGCTAGATGTTTAGAAAATGCCTCCTGACCAAAGTTTAGGCAGAGCCAATCTTGTACAAATTTCGTGGCGTCAAGACCTTCTTCTTTTTCAGGAAGGCCAACAAATCGCAAATTATTCCTGCGAGATCGCCCCTCAACATCCAATAATTTTAATTTCATGTCTGCGACTTGTTGATTCAGTCTATCAAACTTGCTGGACCAGTTATTATAATTGTCCTCGATCAGTGAAATCCGCTCTTCTGCGGCACTGATCCTCTCAGTTGTTAATTTTAGATCTGATTTTATAGATGCAATGTCAGTTTGAACCTCTTTAATTTGAGTGGATAATCGCTGTTCTGAGGTGTTGATAGCCTCCAAAATTTGTTGAAGGGTATTATCTGGTGCTGAGGAGGAGGGCTTACTTTTGGGGGGGGGTAGATTGAGGAGATGTAGTAGGGGTCTGAGATGTATTACCCCCTTGTGTTCGAGCAAATTTTTCAAGGCGCGCAGCAGCTGTAGCATTGTTAGTTTTGCCCATTTTAGACTCCACGCTCAATAGTTGGGCTTGGAGGATACACGCACCGAAGGACACACGCACCGGTCTTATGATTGCCGGTACTATCGCTAAAACGTTACTCCACTTCGTTTCTAAGAAGCTGTCTCCAGCTCTGGGATACTAATGGTAACAAAATGTCCCCAATTCTCACACCATTTGCCGGGACAATATATTGCAGTTCTGGCTCTACCTGCCTCCCTTCTTCCTTTCTATCTCCACTCAATGTAGTGGTGTGTTAAATTTTTAGAGCAATACGCCCTGATCACCAGCGGGAAGAGAGGAATGGCACTTCACAGAGTCTCTTATGGGAGGTCCCGAGGGAGAGAAAAAAGAAAGGGGGGCATAACACATGTGGATTGAGCCCCCAAGTTCCAGCCATACAGGTAGGTATTGGTAAGAGCCAGCAGATCTTCACTTATATTTCAGCAATAAGATAAGAATAGAGGCTTAAAAAACACTGCTACACAGTCCAAGCCTCACCACACAATCGGTTCTATCCTCTATGGGTCACTCACCAAGGGAAGGTGTAATGCTGGATAGAGTGCACACAGCTTGTTCCCAGCGTCGGTAGCAGACCAGGACCTCTCCGTCCCCACAGTAAGCGAGTAGATTCTGTGCGTCAAGGCTGTCTCCTCTACCCCGCACGCCTGCACCTCGAGCTCCCCAGGGAACCCCGATGTGTCCACACTGATTGCACCAGGCAAGTGAGGGATCAGGGAGCGCAGATCTCGGCACTTCCGTGTGCCCGCTGGAGCAGCCTCCGTCTGACGCCTGCCGCGTCGGCACCAGGGGACATGCAGGGCGGGCGCACTCCAACGTCGGTTCCACACACGGCTCCAACACTACACCACTGGTCCGGCTCCGAGCGCAACGGAGGGAACAACGCCACTCAGGACCCTCCAGCCAGCCACGACCACGATATACAACTCCAAGGTGTGTAGAGCTGAATAATTTAGGCAGAAGGTAGGCTCCTATAGACGGATCATTGTTTTACCAGGGAGCTCTCCTCTCTCCGACTCCTCTCACTCCCTCACCGCCGTGGCCCCGCCCCACCCCCAGAGCTTAGTTAGTCAGCAGTCTACATTATTACCACACACAGTAGTACCCATATTTCATATGACGCTACACAGTAATAACCTATGTACACAATGCCCACCATAGTAGTGACACTTTCTAGAAGTTAGAAGGCTCTGCAGTGCTGCTCATTTGATTGACAGCCTGGGAGCAATGGGTAGGGGGCGGGCATGATGACATCAGGCATTGTGTCAGTGAGTGAGGGGAGCTGCGGAAGGCTGCGGAATCCAGTAGCTAACTAACACAGTCAATACAGTGGTAGCATATATTATAAATAAATACAAATTGAATCCGAGCGAGCGCGTCACACTGCGCAGGCTGTACTAGGAGACTGGTGCAGGGTGGAAACAGCCAGGCACCGCCGTGAGACTTATTTATAATATGCCCCCCCATATACACACAGTAGAGACATGATTTGTTAACATTGAAGTGGGCAGTGAATGCCGCAAACAGAGAGCCGGGCAGGGGAGGCAGTGGGCACACTGGTCCAGTTGGTGAATGCTGCAAGGGGATCAGAGACCGGGTAGCGTAGGGGAAGCTGGGCACATAGAAAAGAATGGACAGCCAGTGATTGGCTGAGAGCTCTCTGACGGAGAGAGCTCTCAGCCAATCACTGACTGTTCAATCATTTCTATGTCCGCACGCTGCTTCCCAGCTTCCCCTACGCTACCCAGTCTCTGGTCCCGCCGCGGCGTTCACCGCCAAACCAGTGCGCCCACTGCCTCCCCTGCCCGGCTCTCAGCATTCACCTCCCAGGACAGGTTGCACAACAAGAGATTCAAAGAGTTACCACCCCCCCCCCCAATTATCCATAAATTAAACTTTAATATGCCTTCACATATAGAGCCACCTATTTCCCTATATATGCCATCAGAGCCCCCTCAAAATCCTTTATATGCCAGAGGCTGAGCCATTTCTCCACAAGCCCATTTCAAATTCGACTACCATATATATAGATATGATATGGCTTGGGGGGGGGGGGGGGGGTAACACTTTGAATCTGTTACAACCTTTATTTCCTCTTTATACTGAATCAATACCTGACGCCAAATGGACTGGGTCTGGGACCGGGCCGCACTGTCCTGGGCCGAAATAAGAGAGCCGGGCAAGGGACTGGGTAAGCTGGTGCGGTGCCGATGCCGCCTTCAGACTGGGCAGGCTCCCTCCAGACTTTCTCGGCGACTCGGCAGCAGGTGGCAGGGCAAGGCGCGCTGTGTGACAGACAGTGCACGTCACGCACGCGGAGGAGAGGAAGCAGGGGGGGGGGTCGGCGTCGGCGAAGGCGCCGGGCGTATCATGATCAACGTCACGCAGGACGTGTAATAGTGTGCGGGGCGTGGACTGCACAGGGCGGAAGAGCCCTGCTGCCCAGCGCTGTCAGTGTCAGACAAGCGCTGCGGGCAGCATGCCATGCAGGCAGACAGTGAAGGTGAGGGGCCGGGCTGGCAGCTTTAGCAGCAGAGCAGGGAGAGTGCACCTTTTCACCATGGCGCCTCCCTGCTTTGCAGGAGCTGCTGAGCGGCCAGCGCCGGCCCTGGATGGGTGGTATCCCTACCAGTAGTGCTGCCCTGTGCTGCTTAGACAAAATCGCTTAGTCAAAATCTCCACTGCCTCTAGCCAAAATCTCTCTTAAAATTACTTAGTCAAAGTTGTCCATTAGCCAATATCTCACCATGTGTACGGTGCTCCACACTACCTGGGGAAAAGAGATTGAAAACAAGATAGCTATGCTTGGAAATGTATCCAGATTGCTCACAGACAATGTCTAGATAGAAAGTTAAATGGCTGATACCAAGAGGTCTACATGCACTAGGTTGACATTAATACAAAGTGGACACAAGCAAAAGGTCAACATGGCAATGGTCGACACATGAAAAGGTTGACATGTGTTTTTGATGACTTTTTTTCATATTATTTGTACTTTTTTACTTTTTCATGTTTTACCATCCACAAGGACTCCGAATAGGAATGGGAAAGTATGGTCTGAAACATATGAGGGTACACACTACACTAAATGGGGCCCTACATGCTCAGGTGTCCACATTGACACCAAAAAAACCCTTTTCCATTATGACCTCTTGTCATTGTCAACCTAGGGCATGCCGACCTCTTGTCATTGTCAACCTAGGGCATGCCGACCTTTTGGTGTTGACATAATGACTGTCTACCAAGACATTGTCTGTGAGCTAATCTACACCCACTTGGTAAAACGTCTTGTGCATTTTGAAGTGCTAAGGTCCATACACACTGGGCACTTTTGCGATGGTCACATCGCTGGCCGGAAAATTACTCAGTGCATACACACTGAGCAGATCTCTCGGGGGGTGAACGACTTTCCAAAGTAGGAGACTATGGAAAGCCGTACACTAGTCATGTCAAACAGGACAATGACGTTAGTGGCTGGCAATGATGCGGGAGCGTACATCAGCTCTCACCGACCAGCCATAGACAATAGTCGGTTCTGAGAGCAGCTCAAACGGCAAAAATTTAGCAGCTTTCAGCTGAAAATTAACTACATACCTTCCAACAGTCCCTATTTTAGAGGGACAGTCCCGATTATTAGGGCCTGTCCCGCTGTCCCACCCGCGGGCGGCAGTGTCCCGCGGTGAGGGGGGGCTGTTGGGAGTCCCCCCCTGTCGGCTGCTAAGTAGCGGGGAATAAACACTGTGCGCATGCGCACAACATCTATTCCCGCAGCCAGGGGGCTGGGGGCATGGCTAGAGGCTCACAGTGCCTCTGGGTCATGCCCCCATAGCGGCAAAATGGGGGCGCGGGGGGGAGCCGCGAGTATAGGCCACGCCCCCTAAATTAGGTCACGCCCCCGGAATTTCCAGCACGCCTTCGGCGTGCATCAGCAGTGTCCCAGGTCCGGGGACAAGAAAGTTGGGCCTTTAGTCAGGCGTAGAAACAAAGTGGTGGCTCAGCGCTAGTTTGAGGAGGAATAATAACCATGGGATTAAGAATTAATTTTAATTAAAACACACATAAAAATTCATTACATAGAAAATGACATATGGGGGCGTGGCCTGACCGAGAGGACGGATAGCAGTACCATTACTGAGCTCCTGCGATCATCGGCTATTTTTGGGGCTCCCTACCTTGCTCCTACTCATTCTCCCCTCCACACAGCCAGCGGTCGACCTCCGACTTGGGTTGAGGCTGGCCACGGAGCTGTGAGACGCTTCTAACAGGTCTCCGCGGGTTGTGGCCTAGCCTCTCCTGAAGCCAGGACCTAGAGTTTAGAGGCCACCCAGGCTCTGAGCTCCGAGGCGGAAATCGCAGGTTCACGGAGCCGCGGCCGGCCTAGAAAAGGCTATCTCCAGCACTGTCTCCGGGCATCATCCTGGATCTTAGGAGCGGGGTAGAAGGATGGTGAGAGGAGTTACAGACACCGCAGCAGCTGCTGCATCTGTGTGCTG
Source organism: Crinia signifera (assembly GCF_055691185.1). Lineage (NCBI taxonomy): Eukaryota > Metazoa > Chordata > Amphibia > Anura > Myobatrachidae > Crinia > Crinia signifera. The sequence continues at coordinate 109,250,866 of NC_139220.1, read as the reverse complement.
GCGGCGGCCATCTTGGCTGCTCTAAAGCAATATCACTACCCATCTACTGCATATCTGACTCCCTGCTACTGCATCTACTTGATTGCTGGCTGGTAGTTTCTTATATCCAACACACCCATTATATATGTACATTGCTGCATGTGATTGATACAGTGCACATACTATGTGTGCACATCATAAAAAAAAAAAAAAAAAGCCGAAAAGGCTTTTGATCTTGTTTTATGGCCACATCTTTATGCTACCATGGAAAAATGTGGTCTTCCCACCCGCTTCATATCCTTCCTTCAAACGTTATATAACTCCTCCTCTTCACAGATAGCAAGCAATGGATATCTTTCCCCTCCCTTTCCAATAACCAGAGGTACCAGACAAGGCTGCCCTCTCTCCCCCCTACTCTTTGCCATAGCCCTGGAACATCTTGCACTGGCTCTAAGGGCCTCTACCACTTACACAGGAATCAAGATACATGACATCAAATTAAAACTTGCACTTTTTGCAGACAACATGATTCTTCTCATCTCTAACCCACTCACCTCCATCCCCGCAATCATGGAAATTATTGAATCCTACAGTCCCATTTCTGGCTACAAGATAAACATCTCTAAATCCGAAATTCTTCCCATCTCAACCTTCCCCCCTGATCAGTCATCTAACCCCACGATCTCTCAATTTACAAATCAGCCCTCCCATATAAAGTACCTAGGAGTTCTGATACCCAAAAACCCCTATGCCCTTTACAAAACCAACTTCAACCCAATACTGACTTCTATCAAAACACAACTAGATGCATGGACTAAACTTCCTATCTCACTATTTGGTAGAGCAGCACTATTAAAATCTATTATCTTCCCAAAAATACTCTACTATCTTCAACTACTCCCCTGCTCTATACCCAGATCAGATATCAATATGTTTAATAAACTAATTTCTAAGTTCTTATGGTCCGGTAAGAGATCACGAATGGCACTTCACAAACTAATGTTAAATAAAAATAAAGGTGGCTTACGTATCCAAAACGTACAACTCTATTCATGGTCAGCTCACTTTCGCATAATATCTTACTGGCTCACAGACTCCTCTACATACACTAACGCCAAATTGGAAGCAAAGATCTTTTCTCCTTACTCTTTGTCCACCTTATGACACACCCCAAAAAAATTGATTCCTCCCAAGATTAAGGAACATGTTCTATTTTCTGGAACATTTGACGCTTGGCTACACCTAAATAAACATCTTCATAGAAACCACACCATTTCCCCATTTATACCCTTATGGGGTAACCCCTAATTTCCTCCATCGCTTTACAACACACAATACCAAACCTGGAAACTAAAAGGTCTAGACCTATCCACAAAAATTTTTGACCCAGGAGGAACCTTACTAACCTTCTCACACCTAAGCACCACATATGGCCTCCCCAACAATCAATTTTTCATGTACCTTCAAGTAAGACACTACGCTGCCTCCATTCTTCCCAGCATAACATCCTCTCAAGACACTGACCAGCTCCTAACTATATATATTCTATTTAATAAGCAGAACATTAAAATGAAACACCTATATGACATTCTACTTGATCACTCCGACCCTTCCCTATTAGCTAACCCCTCACACCTCTGGACTGAAGACATCCCTAAAATTAACAATCCACAACATTTATTTAGCTCTCTCCCCAACACTATGAAACTTCTACAGTCATCTTATCTCCAAGAGGTTCACTTCAAGACAATACATAGGCTCTACATTGCACCTGCACAAAGCAAACACATGTCCCCAGAAGCTACAGGACTATGTCCCAAATGCGGCATGCGAGACGCTAAATTCTATCATTGCATGTGGACCTGTTCAGAAATACTGAAATTTTGGCGGAAAGTAATAAATTTTGTAAACGATATGGTCCAAATTAACTTTCCTCTAGAACCCCAAGTTTGTTTGTGCGTACACTTTGGTGACTGGATATCTGCCTTCAAATGCTCTCAATGTATCCCTCTGCTCACTATAATATTCACCCTAGCCAAGAAACTTATATTGTCCCGCTGGATTGCATCCTCCTCTCTGACATTGACTGAGCTTCGCTCAAGACTTTTCCAACTCCTTCTGTTTGACAAAAGGTCTCTCTTCCTATCCAAATCCGTATCACCCTCTTCCTTTCTGAAGAAATGGCACCCATTGATATTAAAATTGTCGGATTCTCAGAAAACCCTAGCCCTGAACCTACTTACTGAAGAGGATCACCTCCAAAATCTACAAACTCGTTGAATGTTAGCTCAACCTATGGCTCCCTCTAAGATGGGTAACACAAGAATGACGCCCATAAGGGGGCAACATGCCCTGTTACTTCGCTTCTCTTAATTAGACACCAACAATTACGACTCTCTGCCAAGGATTAATGTGCATCTTTACTATATTCTGACCACATTCTCCCCCCACCCTTCCCTCATTCCCCTCCTTTCTCCCCCCCCATGTGTTATGTCTTGTGCAAATATGTCCCCCAATTTATCCCCTTTGTAAAGTATTGTTGTTGGCCCTTTAAAGAATGATATTTACAAACTGTGTTCAAATGTTACATTCTTGGCTTTCCAATAACATTACGTCAACCCCTCTCGAACTACCTTTGATCCATCCTCCAGGTGTTGTCTTGGGCGATGCCTACCGTTCAAGTGATAAAGGACTTATGATCCCCTTATGACAACACCCTAAAGTTATCATCGATCCAACTAGACTGGGTGCAAGTTATGTTTTACCCCACACAAGTGGACATCTTCCTGTACTATTAACCTTACAAAATAATATTGGTGTTTATTCACATGTTAAATGAAAAAGCAAATAAAAACCTTTAAAACAAAAAAAGAAATAAAAGTAAAATTTCTGCTGAACGCTGATTGCACCACCTGGCTTGACAAACGGCCACTGCAGTTGCAGGAGAGGGGACACAGCCGCCCGGGTGCTGAAGCTGGCACATAATAAACAGATGAGCGGTTAACAAGCCACAACCGCCCTCCCTCCTATTCACCTATAGGGCACGGATACCTGCTACATAAAACACCCCCATCTCCCACCTCATCTCTCCCATAAGGCGACATAGTACCTTAATAAACCTGCCCACAAAGTGGCGTGGCCTGGCACGGAAACGGGACAGACGTGCTTCATGTGAGCTTCCATTGCTCGGCACCTATTTCACCCATCCAAGCACATTTATATAGAAGATCCCCCTTTGTTTGTCTAAATGTGAGCACCCTGCCCTTATGGCTGCCACTCTCTAACGTTCAGTCTCTAGCATCAAGCATGCCAATGTAACTTGAGGTAATAACCCCCACGGTACCACATTGTCTCTCTCTCTCATCTTTACTGTGCCTCCAATATCAATATGCCCTCCAAGAAAGCCAAGGACTCCGTGCTGGCAAGGATATCCATGTCCTCCTGGAGATCCTCCCAAATCCCAGTATCCCACACCAGCCCTCCAAAGCAGTTTCCCTCTCCCTTGGGAATGATTGGTGAGCTGAACCCTCCATCTGGAGTGACAGGGATAGACGGTGACTCAGACGAACCTGTGACGATAAAGTCCTTATGCCAGGTTTTCTCTGCGTTCCAGGCAGAAATAGCCAAAGACCTAAAGCTCACCATACGCAAAGTCAAAACGGAGCTGGTGGCAATAGGCGATAGAACAGACCACCTGGAACGGAAAATGGAGGAGCTGGTGGTGTATCACAACGACCTTATATCCTCTTATTACCGGCAACAGCAAGAGATTACCTAGTTTAAATCCAAGCTTGCAGATCTGGAAGACAGGTCCAGACGTAACAACGTTAAAATCAGAGGCATACCCAATTCCGTGGCCAACTCTGAGCTCGAAGGCTATGTCACCACCCTATTCTGCAAACTCCTTCCTACCACTGACCCCAAAGAGCTGCTGATTGACCGCATCCACCGTCTCCCTAGACCTAGGACAGTCTCCGCCGACCTACCCAAAGATACCCTCCTCCGGGTCCACTTCTTCACGATCAAAGAGCAGCTTTTAAGAGCGGCCTGTGAACAAAAGAACACCGACACCTTGGGCGGTCTTCAGCTGTTTCAGGACTTCTCCCCTGCAACCTTGGCTAGCAGGAGAGCATTTGCTCCATCACCTCTGCACTACGTTCCCAAGAAATCCGGTACCGCTGGGGGTTTCCAGTTAAGCTAATAATATACCATGAACACACCACCTACAACGTATACTCCCTGGATGCAGGGGTTAAGCTTCTACTAGAATGGGACATTTCGGTCACCAGACCCCAAGAACCGAAGCGCCCGCAGTCCCTGCGCCAGGAATGGACCGACACTTGAAAGACTGTAACACGTCAAGCCTGATTATATCCTTCAGTTCAATGGACTTCACAGTTCCGCCCCCTGCTTCCCTCTCCACTGGGATGAGGACTACGTGATAAGTATATCTCTACTGTTTGTTTAGCGAAGCAGGGCTTTAGGCACCTAGTCCACTAGATCTTTAGACATGTTATACGGTATGTTAATAATGTTTTCGGTTTTAATTGCCTCATAGGGCCTTATTTTGGTTCATTCTTTCTGACAAAATCCTTCTTAGATGGACAAAACCATGTGCACTGCAGGGGGGCAGATGTAACATGTGCAGAGAGAATTAGATTTGGGTGAGTAATTTTGTTTCTGTGCAGGGTAAATACTGGCTGCTTTATTTTTACACTGCAATATAGATCTCACTTTGAAGTAAAACCCCACCCAAATCTAATTCTCTCTGCACATGTTACATCTGCCCCACCTGCAGTGCACATGGTTTTGCCCATCTAAGAAGGATTTTGTCAGAAAGAATGAACCAAAATAAGGCCCATAGTATGCTGGATTCTTCTATTATACACTCCTTTCTGTTTGTGAATTTATGAGTGGCGGCCTCGTCTCCGCCCTTTTCAGGAACCAGGCCACCCCCCCTAACCTCTGAATACTACTGCATGAACTCCCCCCTTTTTTTCCTTTCCCCTGCAGTAGTCATGCGGGTCCTATTTGCTGGACCCTTTTGTTTTACCTTTCCCTTTATCTTATCCCCTACCCTGTTCTCTGTCCTCTTCCCCTCTTACACCCTCTCTCCCCCTTCTCCCTCCACTACTGGACTGCAATAACTGCCGTTACCACATCCACTAGATCAGACGTTTTCCATGTGGGTACTCGCTGGCTCTCTTTTGCACCCCCTTAAGTCTTTATAATGCCTAAATTTTTCTCACTAAATGTCAAAGGGCTGAACTCCCCTAACAAGCGAAGGCTAGCCCTTTCATATTTCCATAAGCAAAAAGCAGATGTAGTTGAAGGAGGAGACGCATTTTGCCTCTTCCAATCCCCCCACGTGGCAATGGGACTTCCACCCATCCAAAATCCCCCCCAGACAGTGGCCCTATTCCCAAATCTGCTGACGGACCCTATAGCTAAGGACACCATCTTAACAACAATCAACTCCTACATGTCCAAATGACACCTCCATAACCAACCACTGGTGCACTTTTAAAGCGGTCACAAGAGGTGCTGCCATACAAGCGGGAGCTAACTTGAAACGTAGAGCCATCGTGACTCAGAAGGCCTTGGAGGCTAAGCTGATTGCCCTTGAATCCCAAAACAACATGACTCCATCAGGCCTTTTGAAGAAAGAGTTGGCTGCTATACGTAGCCAACTTCAAAAGCTCCTACTAGCCCGCACCCAGTCTGCCCTGAATAGGTTAAGACACAAATTCTATCTCTCTAGTAATAGGTCAGGCAGAATGCTGGCCCGTAAACTGCGCGCCCAGCAAGCTAGGAACAGAATTAAATGCATCATTCCCCACAATAAAGAAAAATTCAACAACCCCAAGGACATCGCTAACCAATTTGCAGACTATTACTCCAAGCTTTACAACCTATCCTCAGACCCCTCCACACCGCAGCCCACCAGTGACACCATCTCTGACTTCTTAGACGGCTTACAGTTTCTATCCCTTACCCCGGAACAATTAGACTCCCTGAATGCCCCATGGACGCAAGCGGAGGTTCAATCGGCCATTAAATCTCTCCCTCATAATAAAGCTCCTGGACCTGATGGGTTTATCACAGACTTCTATATTACCTTTAGCGACCTTCTGTCCCCATACCTAACAAATCTTTTTTATGAACTATCTTCTACAGGCTATGCCACCCCAGAACTATTGGAAGCTCGCATAGTAACCATCCCAAAACCAGGCAAAAACCCGGCCTTTTGTCAAAACTATCGCCCTATTGCTCTACTGAATAATGACATTAAACTATTTGCCAAACTAATGGCGCTCCGTATCAACCAAATTTTGCCCTTGCTGGTACACCCGGACCAGAGGGGGTTTGTCCCAGGACAAGCCTCAGACAACACCAGAAGATTGTTTAACCTGGTTGACTCTCTTTCTGCTGAGCAGGACCTCCTCCTCTTATCTTTAGACACTGAAAAAGCATTTGATAGATTAAACTGGAAATATATGCAGGAGGAGTTGTTACGCTTTGGCTTCAGAGATCGGATCCTTACGTCGATCCTGACGTTGTATAGCTCCCGTCGGCCCGAGTGTTCAGCAACGGCTTTGTATCTGACTCGTTCAAGATCTCCAACGGCACCAGACAGGGCTGCCCTCTCTCCCCATTAATCTTTGTTCTCTCCATAGAACCTTTGGCCATTTCCATCCGCAATAACCCCAACCTACCGGGTCTGCATACAGGTCCTATCAGCCACAAGCTTAGTCTCTTTGCGGATGACGTACTCCTTTTTGTGACTGACCCTATCACCACCCTTCCACTTCTCCACTCAACACTCGCTTCCTACAGTGTGGCCTCATACTATAAGCTCAACATTACTAAAACTGATGCTCTCCCGATAAACCTCGCCAACTCTCTACCCCACCAGAAATCTACCTACAAATATAATTGGCAAACTGATTCGATAAAATATCTAGGCATACATATCACACCCCTCATGGCAAATGTTTTTGATGCCAACTTGTCCCCACTCCTCACATCCCTTGCTGCTCTATCTAAGTCCTGGTTATCATTTGAAATCTCCTGGATGGGACGCATGGCGGCTTTTGAGATGTCGCTACTCCCTAAATTAATGTACCTGTTCCGCACCATCCCCTATGTTTTCCCTAAAAAGTCTCTACAACTTGCCACCTCCATCCTAACGAAATATGTCTGGTCGGCTAAACCTCCAGCAATGGCTCGTTCAAAGATGTCAATTCCCAGAGCCTTTGGGGGACTTGACCTCCCTGACCTATTCCACTACCAGTCAGCATGCCTACTAGCCCCAATTAAAAACCACACTGACCTTGCTTCCCCTAGGGCATGGGTGACTATTGAACAAACCCATTCCCACCATATCCTATTATTGGACCTCCTTAAGATTCCGAAACAGGTTAGACCCGCCCTTCCGAACCTACTCCCATCCACTAAAGCAACTCTTCACTCGTGGGACCAACTGACTGCTACTCTCCCTGCCTTGAATTCCCTCATTACTACCCTGCCTATCACTACAGTAGCAAAGTTAATACCCAACCTCCGCTTGACTGTTTGGAGATCCTGCAGGATTGCCTCCCTTGGTGGCATTTTGGACGCCCACTCTATGATCCCCTTTACTACCCTTCAACGCCTGTTCTCACTCCCCAAATCAGAACACTACCACTATTTACAACTTGCACACTGATGGAAAGCCCATTTCCACAATTACTCTCCCCCAGATGCTCTCTGATAGTTCTCTCTAGGCCCTCCCTGATGCAATCTACAGGGGACATCTCTTTCTGGTATAAAACCTTGGTGACTCCCTCTGAGTTCTCTAGGACCTCTGCCCATAGGAAGTGGGAGTCGGACCTTGGCGGGTCATTCTCGTCTTCCCAGTGGCGACAGATTTTTCTATCCTACACAATGTCCCACTGCCTAAACCACACTGAGATGCACATTAAACTCATCAACCGACTCTATCTAACCCCTGACCGTCTCCACACCTTTTGGCCATCTTGCTCTAACCAGTGTTGGAGGCAGTGTGGCTGTGTGGGCAACATATACCATATCTTTTGGTCCTGCCCCAACTTCAGGAGTACTGGGAAGAGGTCTTTAACTTAATCTCTACTGTCCTCCAGTTCGCTCTCACTCCCACACCTAGTATCGCTTTGTTTCATTTGTACCCCCAGGGAGTCCCAACAGAAAAAACATATGTCCTTGGGCATATACTCATCGCTGCACGAGCGAACTTAGCCCAGCAATGGAAACAACCCTCCCCCCCATCCCTCCTCAAGGTTATCCTGAAAACAAACCACCATTACCTTATGGAAACCAATGCCCTACCCCTCTCACCTAGACCCTCCTCCCCCCACTCCCGTTGGTTACCTTGGTACATATATATCACGGAAGGAGACCGTGCCAAATTCCCCACCCCCCCCCCCACGAAACTCCCTCACATCCGTCACAGTTTAGCCTGAATGAGCATCCCGATGACTCCCCACCCCAGGATTAGTACCTTAGGCCTACTTCTTCTACCTCGTATGTTTGTTGATTTACACTAATTCGGGGCATTTGGGAACCATTGAGTTTAGCCAGGTTCTGCTATGTTCATAACCATGCTCTTCTTTTTTGGTCGCTCTGCGTATCGACATGTTATGTGTTATTTGCCAATTTGTATCTTGATTATGTTTGCTGTCCACGTTCCCCCCACCCACCCCCCCTTCCTCCCCTAAATGTCCCTTCTTTCTTTTTGCACCCCATATAAACTTTCTGTACCAATAAAAATTTATTGATGAAAAAAAAATGACATATGAATTAAGGTAATTGTGATAAAAATAATCTCACTGTCAGGATGGATATCAAAGGCACCGAGGATTGGAAACTGTATTAAGATTCCTATTGATGGATGGAGGGGGTAGTGTCCATCGTTTTTTTGTATTCCAATGATGGAGATGATGGAGGGGGAGTTATATCAACTCCGTTCTGGAAATGTCCCCATTTGGGTGTCAGAGGGAATCGATGTGGTGGGTAGTGAATGGATCCAAGGGGATCTCAATGTCCTGTGGTCACTCCGTGGTCACTGGGGAATGGGCCGCAATGTGCTTCAATCCGCTGACCTGCTTTCAATTCACTTGTCTGGTATCCACCAAAAATTTCTGAAAGTGGGTACAAGGGGATGGGCTGGAGACCTCTCAATGGGGGCCCAGGGGGATAGGACTGGAACAGGTGGCTATGATGGACAAGCTGCACCCGGATGAATTCCTCTGTCAGTAGTCCCTGTTGGTGGAAGGTCTCAACGGGTGGCCAGTGTGGTAAGGCTCACCTGTAGAAATGTTCTCTGAGATGTGTCCCAAGTGCTGATAAGCTGGTCCAGTGAAGGAGTATTCCCAGCAGCACTGGTGGCAGTGGGGGGTGATGCAAGGTGGCTGATTCCAATCCTGAGAGTGGAGGGGTATAACCTGACGCGTTTCAACAGTTCAACTGGTCAGGCGTGACCTAAGTTTTTATTTTTTTTATATTGTGCGTCTTAATAAAACTGGTTTAGACCAGTTGCACCAGAGCTCTTGGTCTTGTGTTTTCAGCTGCTGTGTATCTACCCCAAGAGATGGACCATGTTCCCTAACCCTGTTACAGTATGTATATACAGTATATACCCATAGCTCCCAACATGAGCCTCTCCAGGAGGGACCCAATGCTCTGCTCCTGGGCTTCCCTTTTTCCATCACCTGTGGTAAAACATCTTTCTTATCAATGAACCTGCTCATAACAGGAGATGGCAATCATACATTCAGAGGAAAGTCCAGGAACAGAGCATTGTGTCCCTCCTGGAATAGGTCATGTTGGTATACCACAGATGCCCCCTATGACATCCCTAGGTTCCAGTATAATAAAATATTTGTACTGAAAGATTTATTTATGGTATGAATGAGTATGGTAATATTTTAATCAATTGCTTAATAGTGGTTACCCTAACCAAACAAGATACATATAAGCATACACATTAATTTACTAACTACCAGAGGAACATTCCAAGCCAGCTCCTGGAGAAAATGTATTGAATGCGCTTAAATTGTAGTGGTCATTTATGATCAGTTGTTAGGATGGAATTTTCTTGTCATATTGATAGTTCTCATGTGAAATAGATGAAATCACTGCTATCTGATGTGACCATCACAACCAAGATCACAGAACTGACTCCTAATATTTGTGTAAGTATTTGTAAATTGTCTTCCCTGTCGTACTTCATGGCTCCATTTGAAATAATTAAAATACAACAGTATTATAGTAATTACCATACACATACCAATCACATTATCCCCAGTTTACAAAACATTTATATATCTGGATGCCATCCATCTCATCTGCTTTCAGGTCTTAAGAGATTTTATTTTACAATGTTTGACCTCCAAAATGTCCTTGCTTTTTAATACAGATCTATTTGTAGCACTACTCCTTCGCATGTGATTCTATACAGGTTATGTTCTTATGTTGTGTATGGACAATTGCAGCACACACCACTTTCCTTGATCTGTCTGCTTTGTGTTGTGCTTAAGAGAAATACAAATGTCCTTGTTCGATTTGGAATTGTCAACATTTGAGTGCAACAATAGTTCAGAGAAAGTCATGTAACTTTAGGACCTCTTTCTATAATAAATGTTAGGAAACGTTCTGTACTATTTTTCTGATAGCTCTTTCACGCTCTCTTGCTTTTTTTTATTTTGCTTGTATATTACTGTGGTTTTATTTTCTTATACTCCACCTCTCCTCAGTTTGCCTTTTAAAAATAGTACCTCATGCCTTATGGTGTGTACACACGGTGAGATGTGCCGTGCGATGCGATCTCCGATACGATCGCATCACATCGCACCGCACGGCATGCATGCGTTGGCATACAATTTTGACTGTATAGTGCAAGACTTTCTGCCGTGCGATACAGGAGCGCGCATCGGGATTGCATCGGCATCGCAAGGGTTAAAACCCTTGCGATCTGCGTGCAATACCGATGCGATTCTGACTGTGTGCCGTGGCACCCTGGGATGCACCGGGACCCTTGCAGGGGTGCCTTGGCTTTGGGGTCCAGGAGCAATGCAAGTTATTAACTGTCATTGTAATAGGCAAAACCACTGCTGGTGGCTGCCAATCATAAACTATGTGGACAAGTGGAAGTGAATCCAATCCCTTTCCACATAATTAAACCTAAAGATGACATATTAACACAATTTACTTAATTTAAAAAAAATTCTTAAATCCCAGGGGCGCCTTGGAAAAAATGCTGATACTTACAGGGTGCCGTGATTCAAAAAAGTTTGGGAACCACTGTCCTAAACACTGATTTAAACTAACAATTGTTTTGTTCATTTTCCAGCATTTGGGATCAAATTGTTGATTGTCATTTGCTCCCATACATTTTCAGATTTTTGTTTCCACCAGGCAGATTGGTCCGATAAATATTTAGGTGTGTATCCAGCTTTAAGGCCACAGAGGATTAAGAATGAAAGAGTTATTCTTCCAACTCTGGGTAGGGGAACCCATGCTGCCCCAATAGCTAACTCACTATATATCAAAGCATGACCGAGCATGATTAGGCATTTATATCAGAAACACCTATACCCCCTTCTTACTTCCTCTGTACTAATTTATAATGATTATTCCCCTGCCACAAGAAATGTAAAAATAACTTAGTGAATTTAAATATGTCTACACAGGACGTCTTAATAGGGAGCATTTGCATAATGTAAGTTAGTTTTTGGAATAATACAGATTAAGTGAAAGCACTTCTGCCCAGCATGGAAAGAGGAAAATTATTCCAATTGCAAACTAATTGCTCAAACGTAGCAAAGGCTCCAGAATAAGTCACCTTATATAATTCACACAGGTCACACAGAATATATATAGCAAGATATTTCATTTTATCACAAACTATTTTAAATTCACATAGACCATGTTCATTTTATAGCCAGCAAAGAAACGGAATTGTTGAATAATTAGAAAAAACACAGGGATGGAGACCTCTGGGCATGAGGGCCACCACAGAATGTCACCTGGAGGTAGCTTTCACTATAGTTGTCTAGATAGATGCCAGAATAAGTTATACATAACCATAATCACCAGCAGTTGCAGGGCTTGGCAATACGGTACAGGGAGCATCCATGCCTAGTACCTCACTGGATATTAGAAGAATTTAAAAAATAACCATTAGCTACTATCTGGATCGGATGAAGGGAGTAACATATACATTCTTCAATAATGTTATAAATTCAACTATCTCAAGCAGTGTTGTCATTGGGGTCAGAGACACCAGGTTCAACCTATAATCCCCCATGCACACTTTCACTGTGTGCACCTAAAAAGGGGGCCTGGCATCATGGAAGTCGCCCATTCATGTCACTAATGGGGTTAGAAACAGGACTACCATTAATGCAGCAGGTGCAGTGCACCATTGCCCCTAAAGACAAGGGGCCCACTGCTGCCCTTGTCACCCTCTTTCTGTCACCCTCTGCCTCACTTTCTGCCTCTCACTGTCGTTTTGCATATTGTGAACTTGGGTTGAGGTTACGGAGGGGGCCCAAAGTATATTTTTGCACCTAGGCTCAATACCCACAAGTGCCGCCACTGGTTGGGGGCATGGGCTTGCAGGAGGCCCCCATGACGCATTACTCTGGGGGTCTGCCCAGCTTCCCCATATACTCTAGATTCAGTGCCGTTGCCTTCTCAGTGACAGGAGAGCAAGGCACTGCCAGAGAACATCATACTGCAGCACCAGCTGTCACCACAGTAGAGCTAGCATTTTGGTGTCACCCTCTGGGAGCGTGGCAACCGTGTGCATCCCACACCCTCTTTGTGATGTCACTGATCCCAAGACACCATACTGAGTGCATTTTCAGCAATAACGGATAGGTGAATCCTACGTTCTGGATCCTCATTCTTTATTTATTATAGTAGGCATAAGGATCTTATATTTTTCCACTATGTTATAAATATAATCAGTATTTAATAATGAAATTGGATTAGAAGTGTCTGGAAGTTCTGGGTTTCTTCTTAGTTTTGGCAACTTATCTATTAATGTGCCAGTGAAAAGTAAAGGAATGGAGTTGGAAGTATGCAGAGCATTGTAAACATTAGTAAGTGGTTCTATTAAGAACTCCTTTAAATATAACAAAATACTGTACAGTTTGTAGGGCTCCTCCTGAGTTGTTTATCTATGATGAATGTTTTTGTTATTCCTTTTCTTTTTTGTATTTGTCTGTTGCTCTCAATTCATGATCATGGGACGGTGTATGGGTTGGGATAGTTGGGTCTACAACAACTAGGTCGACAAGCATTCGGTCGACATGCAGCAAGGTCAACATGGGTCAAGGTCGACATGGGTCAAGGTCGACATGGGTCAAGGTCGACATGAAATTAGGTCGACACAAGCATTAGGTTGACATGGGCTAGGTCGACAGTCTAAAAGTCGACATGGTGATTTTCACAGGATTTTTTACCCGAATGTCGACACAGTCGACATGGACACATTTTGAATTGCGCCGATTCCCCTCGCATCTCTCGCTTCACTCGCGATGCTTTGGGCACACTATTTTATTCTCCCACCACGCCCTAGTGGATCGTAGGGCATGAAATACCTCCTGTCAGCACATGTCGGCTTAAAAAACAGTGAAAAACCCCATGTCGACCTGTTGACCTAGTCCATGTCGACCTAATGGTTGTGTTGACCTAATGTCATGTCGACCTAGACCCATGTCGACCTAGATCCATGTCGACCTTGACCCATGTCGACCTTGACCCACGCCGACATTGCTGCATGTCGACCTAGTTGTTGTAGACCTAATGACCGTATCCCTGGTGTAGAACTGTGTATAAATAACAGTGTATACCCAAATGACGCTATTTTTTTTACTATGTTTTTTCTTTTTTATCATAAATATAAAAACATTGTTTAAAATATATCCAATGATGTCAGCTGCCCATCCCCGGCAGCCGCGTCACTGCCTCATTTCCATAGGAATGCCCAGTGTTTTCATGGGAACACCATTAACAGTCTGAATTCTGATGTTGGACTAGTGAGAGGGAATTTGTCAAAAAAAATGTGAAAGGTGTGAAAATTGGCAAGCAAACATTTTTATTAAACCTTTGAGTGCCAACATTGCTAAGAGAGATTCTCAAAATATACATAAAAATGCCACAGCGACTGTTTTTTTGGGTGCAATATTTACCTAAACTTTAACCAATTGAATTGACTGTATTTGTAGTCAAATATAAGAAAGGGGCCTCCTAGTGTAATAACCTTGGTTATTATAAGCCCATCACCAATAGAAAACACCCTAAAGGTGTAGGAATACCTTTAACCCCTTCCCGACATTTGATGTACATTTACGTCATGGTCGGGATGTACTTCCCGACACATGACGTAAATGTACGTCATGACTTCAAAGTGTCACCGCGTCTAGAGACGCGGTGACAGAGGGACGATGTCTGCTGTCCCTGACAGCAGACATCTTCCCTCATTGCCCAGGGGGGGCAGCGATGCCCCCCGCCATGGGCGATCGCTGCAATTGGCTGTTCAAACGTGAACAGCCAAAAGCAGCGTTTACTGTGTGATGTGTAAAATTTAGACTCTGCTGCCCCCTAGTGTCCAAAAAAAATAAAAGAAAGTTGAAATAATGATGTAATAATAAAGTTTAGATATGGTCTATGTTAGTTATTAACTATTTTGAGTGGTATGATTATTTGTCTCACAAGCAGAAAATTTTACATTTTGCAAATAGCAAAATGTTCAATTTTTTTACGACATTTTGGTATTTTTCACAAAAAAAAAAAAAACTGTATCGACCAAAATTTACCACTAATTTAAAGTACAATGTGTCACGAGAAAACAATCTCAAAATCACTGGGATAAGTAAAAGCAAAAAAAAGTTATCCCCACTTAAGTGATACATGGCAGATTTGAAAAAAAGGGCTCTGTCAGGAAGGCAAAAACATGCTGCGTCGGTAAGGGGTTAAAAGTGGTTCTCTAACCACTTGTAGTGCACATCTGTGTAGCCTAAATGCAATGGCAAAGTCCCACACATCTCCACAGGGGGAATTCTTATACATGTTGGCCTTTCCTTAAACCGAGTTCTGTGAGTCCATGAGTCTGCCACTACACGTCCCTGAGGTCGGAGACACCGAACTACTGTATACAGGTAAGTTCCTCCTTGCTGCATCTGGCCTAATGCCCTTCATCCCATCATAGAGAGCTTAGCATGTTCATTATCTATTAAGTGTGCTCTTAGAAAAGAGCAATATTAATATGATTTTTCTGCAGATACAGTATGTAAGCAGCATCTTATATGGAGAGTTTGCGTTCCCTACTTTAAAATACACAATTTCAACTTTCGTGGCAGGCCAGGATAACATATGATTCTAGGTAAATTCATAAGACAGCATAAAATAATAAAGTTCCAAAACCTTATTGTATCAGTCATCAGGAGGGAAATTGTGTAAATAGAAAATGTAAAACAGTCACACATATAATAGTGGCAGAATTAGAAAACATAACAGAACCACAAACAGTAAACAACAAAATAAAAGGATATAATCTCTGCTGCATAATGTGCAAATGCAAACCCACCAGAGTGGAATGCTCTCCTGCTGTCCACAGAAAACATCCTGCCGGAGAATCTCAACATTAAACAGAAGAAAAATAAATATTATTTTGAAGTCACGTAGGAATGTTAAAATAATTGTAATAATGAACTTAAACCTTAAACCCACTGCACCCAAGGAGACCCAAAGTCCACCTCAATGCAGCCATTGCTATAGAAAAAGACAAAGCACCGGCATTGAACATAAATATACTGTAAATTGTTGTATGGGTGCAGAAGATGGTTCAAAGGTGAAAACAGATATGACTTTGTATCCGAAGGAATCAAATATGCTGTATGGACTATAGTAATGTGAGCTGAGTAGGGACGTAGCAAAGGCAGTAACTGCCACTGGCCATTACTCAGCAATAACCATAACGGAGAAATGTCAGGGAAAAGGTTTGATATCCCAAAGGGCCATATTCAATGAGAAAAATTAGCCGTGTTTTATGGCGAGTTTGTGCTATTTTCGCGTTGGAAGGAGCATTTTGCTCTCCAAAAGTGAACCACCCTATTCAATGTGATATTTTCGCCTTCTTTCTAAGTGATTTTCGCCGTGTCTCTCCGTGTAGCAATTCTCCATCTTTTCATGGAGAACTGGAATGTGAACTTTTAAACTAAAAGTTTTTTTTTTATTATTTTGGTGTCAAAAAATCAGGAATTTTTTTCTGTGAAGGGGCATGCTATTTGTATTCATGTTCTTATAGCACATGAATATATATTTAATTTAAAAAATATATATATATAAAAAAAATTTTTTTACACAGAGCAGCCAGCAGGGGGCCGGAGCTCTCGAGCCACTCATTAGATATTCATATATTCACTGCACCCGATCATTACATATGCACGATCGGGTGCAGTGAATACTGGGTCCCCCGCTGGCTATAGGGGGGGGCAGCTTGTGCTGCCTGGGTCCCGGGGAGCCCTCCTCCCCTCCACATATGTTCTGGGGCAGCCAGGGAGACTTTAATCTCCCTGGCTGCCACCGTCCCCCGGCTCCCTGCCAGCTCCCTGCCGCGGATGCTCGTCCGCTGCAGGGGTTAAGACTCGCTGCGAGTGGCGGCGAGTCTTAACCACATTAAATAGTGGGAGCAGGAGTGGCAGCGAGCCCTCCGGAACAGGGCGAGTGCATGGTGAGAGAAAAAATCTCTCGCCATGCACGGCGAATTTTTCTCATTGAATATGGCCCAAAGTGGCAAGAAATTCAAGTCCTGCAAGGAGAACTATACATCGGTGTCGCATCATCCTCTCTAATGTTCTTTAGCTTTACTCCTCATGTAGAAAATATTTGGTGTCGTACACTGATGGATGCCAATTCATCCAGACAAAATCACTAACAATTGTGCATTTGTGTGAAGGCTAAGCATCACGGTAGTGTGCCAGTATTGTCTGGGCCCTCCAGGAGAGAGCAACCGGATCGGTGCAGTAGTGGGATGTAGTAGCATACACAGTGGGCAGAGTGGGAGTGTGGATGCTTCATTTGTCATCATGGCCACACCCCACGCTCTACAGTGCCCAGATTACCTGCATTTTAAAGTAGGGGACATGGCTTAAGATGATTGCCAAATTGCTTTCAACTGATCCCGGACCTTTCATTTTTCAGCAATATATACTGTAAGTATTGCACAATATATTAATGCTGTAACACAGGACATATTGCAAGTACAATATCTCCTGCATTATGTTGACATCTGAAATTTTACAAATAATAGAGAAAAAAAAAGCTTTTTCCACAGCTGTCCATCCGGATCATTTGTGACATACACAGAGCCTGCCCATGCTGTGATCGGAGCATGGACTGTGGCCATCTGTGGTGATGCAGCTGTGAAAGTCTTTGGGACAAGGGCAGGACAGCCATTTTCACAGTCTGTAAAGTCTGAGCCTTTTTAATATATATGCCAAAACATATTATATCATTGCTATTTGTGATGCTAAGTACACTGTAAAAGCTAGAAAATTGATGCAACGGCCTATATAATGCCACAAAGCAACAGAAGAAACAATTATGGTTGCCAAACAATCTGAAAAAAGAAAAAAATACCCCATACACTACGGGTCTTGTCTTAAGCGCGTGTAGTACACATAATAAGAATTAACTGCACAGATCAATGGCATTGAAGAAGGAAAATATATTTTACCAACGCGCAGCTCTCTCCTGATTCCGTAGCACTGTTAAAGTTTACCTAATGACTAGACTGAGGTACATCAAGCTCACTGAAGAGGAGATATATCAAGTCTTGGAGAGAGATAAAGTGGAGTAGTTGCTTTGGGCAACTCATCAGCTTTTAAGTGATATTTCCAAAACTATAGGCGAGATGCATGCAAAGTATAAAAAGGCTCCCAAAACTCGGAAAATGCCATTTTTGGAGGTGCTGCAGCCCCCTTATGCACCAAGCCATGTATTCAGGACATTCCAGTGCTTGGGTCTGGTGGACAATGCGATTTTCAAATCAGTTTTGCCCTTAGAAACCTATGGGCTTCTATGGCAGTTTTCTGCTGTGAGGAATCCAACCGGATCCCTCCCAGCATCCCCAGCAGCGACATCACTGGATGCATGCGTAGATAGGACTCTGTGTCCAAAACCTGGAAGTCTTATCATCGCAAAGGATGGCTCTTACCGCAAGAGCCATCCTTTGCCAAATTTTTCATGCATACGGTGTTAGTAAATGCCGGTATGAATGTGGACACTGGCGGCAAGCATCACAAGCCGCTGCCATGCTTGCTGCATTCTGCCCTGTGAGAGATAAATGACAGAACCTAATGGATTGCTATAAACCACTTATCCACTGGAATTCTCTCCAAGGCTTGGTACATCTTCCCCTGTGAACCCCTTAAATTGAAGTATTTGAGGAGTAGCTCCAGATGTCAGAGGAGAATGTGTTTGGACCTGAGATAAGTAGCTAAGAACTACAGTACTGAAGGCACTCACTGGGCTGCCCCGGATAAACGGTTTGCAGACTTGCACAGGGCTGGATTTCACTCTAGCTGGGTGGAGATCACCTGATCGTAGCACTCTGTATTTAGCAGAGCAGTGATCAGGTCCCAATAGCCTCCTATATGTGTTGTATTGGAATCTATAGCTACTGGCCAGTTTACTTAAATATTGACTGCAGTATTGATAGTATTCCTGTAAGTTCTGGATGACCCTCCTATTAGTATAGCAACTAGTAAAGGGACCTGACAGATGCAGGGTAACTTCAGTCTGTTCATTGCTCCACACTATCCTGACACCTGCTCTGTCCAGGGCTGTCTTAACAGCATTGCAGGCACTGGGCAGAGCAATGCATTTGGGGCCCCTCCACACCCATTTATATTAACAATATGTAAACAAAACATCATAACAAGCTCCTCTGGTGGTCCCATGACATATCTCTACTTGTTTCCCTACAGTAGGGTTACCAACTCATCCCTTTAATCCGGGACACATATTAATTACACAGGTTCTGTGGCAGTTTAACCCCTTCCTGACACAGCCAGTTTTTGCGTTCCTGACAGAGCCATTTTTTTCAAATCTGACATGTTTCACTTAAGTGGGGATAACTTTTTTTTGCTTTTACTTATCCCAGTGATTTTGAGATTGTTTTCTCGTGACACATTGTCCTTAAAGTTAGTGGTAAATTTGGGTCGATACAGTCTGTGTTTTTTTGTGAAAAATACCAAAATGTCGTGAAAAAATGGAAAATTTAGCAATTTGCAAAATGTCACATTTTCTGCTTGTGAGACAAATAAACATACCACTCAAAATAGTTAATAACTAACAAAGACCATATGTCTACTTTATGTTGCAATC